>NC_135847.1:7585000-8075000 GCF_029677425.1 Wolffia australiana | reverse complement strand
TTTTCTCAATAATCTCTCACCTAATCTAGCTCGAGCACGGAGGAGTGCAGTCAAATATATACAGTAAGATATAATATAACTGACGAGCAAGGGCAACGACGTACCTCGTCGCCAGTGACGTTTGTGGTTGATGTCTTCATCAAAGCATGGGGGGTCAGTGCAGATCGATTGGTGGAGGCATGCCGGAGAAGGGCGGCAGAGCTCGAATTGTGGCAGGTGATGCAAAGCAGGAGCTGAAGGGTGGAGATTCAGAGTCAAAGAGAGAGAAGTGCAGTGGCGACGGTTGCAGTGCACGGGGGCGCACATTTGAACAGGTGGTGTCTGATGGCATCGGAGGGCAGCAACAATCGCGGCGCGGGAGGATGGGAAGACAAGAGTCAAAGGTTGCGGAGTGCAAGCGGCGGTAACAGAAGAATTTCCGCAGACACCAAGCATACTAGTCTTGGCGGCAACTGCACAGACCAGGAGTTGGTTACACGAACAAGCGTTGGGGTGGATGGAATTAGTGTTACACACGTTAAATGGGCGGTGCCTGCGCTTGACTCCTCTGGTCAGCGGAGTGGATCCTGTTCTCTCTGGTGCAAGTCTGTTGACCAATGAGACTTGTGGACGTGGTTCCCGTCGACTCGGATAGTCACATTCGCAAGTGGTGGTGTGAACATTTGAACCCGAGGAAGGAATCTTCACGGCCAGGGTGTAGTTGACCCAGCAGTGGCCGGCGGAAGGTGTAGTCAGTGAGGAGGCTTGCTTAGTCATTTGTACGAGCGCGCCCTCTTGCGGCGAGTCTGCACCACGCCAATGGTTGGAAGTATCGTGTGAGCGGTGACAAGATTTGCGGGGCGGCCTCTCCAGTCAGCTTCGAGGCACGAGAAAGGGATACGACCGGCGTGATAGAGCAAAGGATATGCCCTGGTCATGCTTCTTTATCCCTTCTTCGTTTCCTCTTCTCCTTCCTCTCTTCTTTGATCCACTTCTTCTTCTTCCTTCTCTTCTTCCGTTTCTTTCTGAACGTGAGATCTGAGAATGGAAAACTGTAACTGCCAAACAATAATCCCAGATCTGATGAGAGCATGGTCCATCATGGCCTTCTATAGGGCCATGATGGACCCAATACACAGTACACGTAGTGGCCGAATAAGGGGCCTGTTTACAACACTAAAAATGAAAAGCACGGGGAAATAATAAAACATCTTGAAACGACTCAAAATAAATGATGGATGAAATGTGACGATATGGACGCATCATGATGAGTATGATGAACTCGTCAGGACGAACACGAACATGAAATCAAATGACTGAAAGCAGATAATTAAAACACAGTGATATGGATGCGGGCGTGTTCTACTCGGGGCATTTAAACCCAGGCGTCTTTACGGACGCTTTGGCTTCCCGGTCATGCTGGACATGGACCGGCGGTGATGTCGATGGTGGTGAAGACGGCTTCGATGATGTGTTGTGGATGATGCTTGGGCGCGCTCCATCAGAATTTAAAATAATTTTAAATTAATGATTTTTTTCGTAACTGTTTAACATGATTGTGCAATCATAGAAATTACATATAATTTGTTTTATATGTAAGAGAACATTTCAAGGCAGTTACAACCCCTCCTCACAAAATCTCTGCTGTCATAAAATATACTTCTGTACTACTTCATTCATCTTTCAAGTTATATTATTTTCTTTTAAAACATGCAATTTCATGTAGCAAAAAAGCAATCCATTTTGATGTTTATGTCAGTCAATCTGTATATGCTTATTGTGTCTCTATCAATTGGATCTGATGTATATCAAAACATTCAAGAAAAATAACATATAAATTCTCACAATGCATCATCAATGATGTATAAAAGTCAAATCAGAACCTTGTAATGGAAGAATATATAACTTATTAGGTGACAATATTCCTATGCAAAAAAATAACACATTTAGGTGACTATGGTACTCATATAATAGTGCACAGAGAAGTATTCCCAGATATTTTTGAATATAAAATGTTTCCATTAATTGTCTTTTATTTTCAATGGTCATTCAACTAAAACTTCATGAGGTTTGTTATGAAAAAAAATTATTTCGCTTAATATTATTAATGGGACTTTGAAAATACTTCTGTACATTCATAAACATATCATTTTCTGCCTCCATAATCAGAATATGAATATTAGGAAAAGCCTTTGTAACATATCCTTAAAAACTGTTTATTAATTGTTCCTTTCATAAATTATTTACATTAAGCTGGTGGCGACGACGTCAACGCACCATCTTCAGACGCACCGCCACTGTCATCCGAGACGCCTCGCATCCTAACCTGTCATCAACGTCAAATGAAGAACTGCCATGATGACGACCACATCAACGCACCGAGGACGGACATGCCTCCACTTACGTAGGACATATCTCGCGTCATGACACATCGCCAATGACAACTGCAGAACCATTCGTAACGTGACGAGTCAACACGTCACCTCGTCCTTAATAGTCATTTTATTTCTTATTTTCTCTTTCCTCCAAGGCCTATATGTAGGCCAATGTTGCAAAAGAACACAGCGAATTTATTTCAAGAGTTGAGTTTTTCTCTCCTTCGAAGGCTCACCCTATCTTCCCGATCCTGTTTTGGTTGTAGCCACTGTCGATCACCACTACCGGTGATCGCCACCGCGCGCTGCGCCCTTGGCCACCACCCTGCGTCCCGCCCGCCCACACCCAACGCCACAGCTGCCCGCTCCCTGTTCCTTGGCCGCTGCCCTACGCCCTGGCCGCCCTGTGCTCTAGGCACCAGCCCGCACAAGCACTCGCCCCGTGTAGGCGCTCGTCCACACAGGCACCCGCCTTGTGCAGGCCACCCACGCCCGAGCCGCGTCTGGCCGTTCGCGCCCACCACGCACCCGGTCGCCTGCGCCAGCCGCGCGCCCGACCACCCGCGCCCACCGCGCCTTGTCCGCCTGTGCCCATAGAGTCCCCGGCCGCCAGTGCGTGCCCATCGTGTCCCCGGACGCCCTCGCGACCACTGGTCACTGCGCATACCGTTTACGTGTCGGGGCGCTGTCCCTCACCCCGCAAGGGGGCGACTCCCCCCTTCACCCCCGCCAACTGACCGCGTAGTTGGATCCGTGACACCCTGTCGAAGCGCACGTCATTTGTCCCGCCAACGACAAGTCAAGAATTCGCGCAACCTCTTCAAGCACTATTAAGTGCCGAGGTACTCCTACACTCTTTGGTGCTGTGTTCTTCATCCAATATTTTTTGAGTGTTCATCCGCCGCCGTCGGATTAGATTTGGATTTTGAGTCTTCTAAGCGAATTGCCCATTCAAACTTATTGATTTTGGTGCTTTGTATCACCACGGTGGTTGTAAGACAGTACTTCTGCCCTCAACGAGGAAAGGGGCTGCACCATCAGTATTTTCACCGGACTTAATTTTTGAACTCGACCATGTGATTTGTGGTCTGTTTTATCCCATCACCCCTAGTCCTCCTAGGATCTAGTCCCGTCATCCCCTAGTCATCCTACATCAAATTGGTATCAGAGCCTAACTTGTGTCAGCCTACCTACTCCGTAGTCGTAGACGTCATTCATTCATCATCACATCTTGCATGCATCTACGTTCAGGCAAACACGTCTCCACTCCAATGAATGAATCATCCCTAGATAGTCGTGAGGTTTCTGTCCCTATCCAAGATTCATCTCCGCCCGCTCCACCATCCTTCTCACGTGGGGATGTTGACTGCATTCTAGACGCTGTCCAGAATGGTTTTCGTGATGTAAACACACGATTAACCAACATGGACAATCGTCTAACCAATTCTATTGATGCGGTTAGTGAGCGAACTTACCAATTAGAGAATCGAGGTCGTGAGGCCCTAGAGATACTCTCCTTGGTTGCTACGAAGCTTCATGCTCGTAATGCCGAGTCTTTCCCGATAGTACGTGTGGTCGGTGAAAATGCCTACGTTGTGGGTATCCCGCCAGAGTGGGGGGATCTGTCCCACCTACAATGTTAGCGATCTGGTCCAATACCATTGAGCCTCAAAGCCCCTTGAGCCTTAGTAATGAAGTGAGCGAGAAAAGCCATCTACCCCCTCCCGTCCTGTCTCCAATGAGGCATGAGCATGTCGACACGGTACTGGAGGAGGTAATTAATGCTATAGGGGAGCAGATAGACCGTGAGTTCCTACTGCGCTGGTAGGGTCGACCGTCTTATGACGACTCATGGATTTTAGAGGTGGAACTTCTTCGGCTTCGACCGGAGCTTTTCCCACCCATTGAAGAAATTCTTAGCTTCAACTTGTCAGAGTCGAGTTCTTCCCACCCTGGGAGGATGATGGAGGACCGTCCCATTAATCGCGCCCCAACCCATCGCCAGCCACATCACGGAGCCCGAGCCGACGTGAAGAACCTACAGTTCCACTATCATGTTTGAGAAGCAACGTCATTGTCTCGCTTCGTGTTGGTTGTCTTTATATTTTTTTCTTTCTTTTCATCATCTTTGGAGTATCGGGAGGTCCCACCTACGTAAGTACCAGCCTCCCCTTGTACATGTTTTATTTTGATTAAAATATGTTGTCATCTTTAGGGGGAGGAAATCCATGTTGGGCTTCTTCTCCCCTAAAGAGCTCTTTTAAGGGGAAAGCCCAATAAGCTTTCTCCTTTAACGGGGGCCCAATTAGGCCACCCACCACTGCCACTTCCCTTTTATAAGAGGGGAAGAAGTGGACGTGGGATGACAGGCTTGTGTCTTGGAAAATCCAGATCTCATTTTGTTCATTGGCAGTTAGTTTGTTGTTCATCGTGCTTGTTTTTTGGGAGAAGAAGAACATATCAAAGAGGAAAAAGAAAGGAGATCACATCTCTTAGTTGGTGTTGACCGTCGCCAGATCCCGCTAGTATTCACTTGCTGAAGAATCGAATCACCGCTGCTTTGTTTTGTGTTCTGTTGAAGAAGAAAAGACTCCTCGTTCTTCTATTTGATTATCTAAAATTCGAAGTGGCAGTTTTTGTTCTCTTGAAAGAAGATTTCTCCACTTTGAGAATTATTCTTTCTAAGTTGAAAGTACCACCTTGATGCATGTCTTGAGAACGTGACCGTCAAAATGGTTACTACGATGCCGTTTGTACCCTACCGTGAAAAGAAGATAATTATTGTAAATCAAAGTGGCCCCCACCGTGGGTCGTCGACATCACCACCTTCTATTCCTGAATATCGGTGAAGAACTGCCTATTTCCCTATATCAAAATCATCAACGTTCTCCTCCGTCGTCAACCATCGATTACATTATTTGTTATGTGCCCTACAGCAATCAGATCCTCAAGTAATATCTGCGGCGCCACTCAAGTGCCCAAGATTACAACAGTTCCCTAACGTAGATTACAGTGGGTTAGTGATAAAATCTGAATCTGGCTATGGAATCCCTGGCCATTGGTTCTTCTTCTCTTAACACTCGCAAGGTGATCTGGCCCTGCCGACCGCCATCAACTCTCTGGTGTTCCACCTCTACGGGTCATCAATCCGAACACTCAACAGTCCCCTCATTGTCAACTAGTCCAGTCATTTTGTCGACCGCCCTTGCCATTTTGGCTCGTGGACAGCATTCTTTCTCGATAACTTCTCGCGGTCGCCGACTTCACTAACTGTGATCGGGTCCCGTTCGAGGCATTGATTATTGATGCCCTCACGACCAACTCCAATGCCCATGACATAACTTTTTCAGTGCACCATATCTCCAAGCATCGCTCTTGTCTAGGCCCAGCCTACAAAGGTTGTGACTACCGCTCAATCGCCTGGCCTTAGGTCATACTGGCTCCTTCCTTTCTTTATAGTCTTATTACCACTGTCAGTGTTGGTTTTTGCCTGCTAATCGACCCGAGAGAAATTAAGATTGTGATTGAAATAGCCATCGTCCATAGTTTGGATATTTCTTTTTGGTGCTGGATTAGTTCGTACATGCGACGGTGTGGACCTCTTTGGATGAGAGTCGTCCCCCATTACGTCGTCACCTCAAACCGATTACGTGGATGATAAACTCAAATAAGGGTAGTTATTTCCATGCATTAATCATCTTATATCTTCTAAAAGTAAGTACATCATTGCCAAAACTGCTTGTTTTTGCATAGTAATGAGATCATGCCTTTTCACTACCCTAAAGATGAAAAAACTTACATTTCTACTTAATTATTGTTTCCATCAATGATTTGACATGAATTTCACAAGTTAAACAGTTCTGGATTTACTCTTAATTGGATTTGAGGGATATTTCTAACCCCCACTTGACTCATTGAGTCAAGTGGGATATGAATCTAACGATTTCCCTAGTGTGTTGACTTTTCAGGTCAAGGTTACCTTTTCATGGTCATAAAATTATGAAATTTTATGGGAAAGTCAAGAAAGTAGTCTGAAAGATTAGGAAAAAAATTCAAGTCAAAAGGAGCAAAGATCAAAAAGATACACGCTGACCAGTGGAGCTGACTCAATTGATAGGCTTGGTGCAAAGGAGCTTGAAGGAGACCTTCTAGAATGTCCTTGGAGGCTTCCAGGTTGATCAAGACATATGGGGCTGACTCCAGATGGCAGATCATGGTTGGATGAGAGCCCAAGGTCGAGATCCAGGCCAGGATCCATGAGGTGGAACCTATCCATCCATCCATTCCAGCCCAAATCTAAGGGCTAGAGATGATTTGTAACAAACTCTAACCAACTCTAACCAACTTGTTCTGTTCCCTCCAAATTCGACCTGGGGGAAAGAATCTGGTTGGTTGGGGTCTGTTCACCTGGATTGAAGCTTCAAGAAATCAATCCTGGACGTTCATCCATGATCCAACCACCAAGAATGACTGAAACAAACACATGTACCCCTATAAAAGGGCCCCCCTCACCCTCTTTGAGGGCATCCAAGAATTGAGTATTGTTTTCTTTACTTTGTGTCTTTATTGAGCTTGTTCCTGGGTCCATCTTCATTCATAAGATGCAAGGAGTCTTCTAGAAGCGTCCTGGATCTTGAAGCCAGTTGGTAGGGAGTTGGAGCAACAATCTTGGGCCATCTGTGGTGTGACAAAAAGGTTACGGTGTTCTTTTCACCCTATCTCCTTTTAGAATTATCTTAAGCTTCTTCGCTATACTTAGGCAGATAGCCAACGTCTCAAGCGTTCCAACGCCTACTCACACGTGTCAAACCGATATCTGGAACTCCAGATATCGTCGTTTTGGTCCATAGCACGTGAGAGGACCTCCGCACGCGGCGGAGCGGCGAAGCCCAGCGCACAAGCAGTGGCGGAAGCGCCCAGGCTTGTGCGCTATCTCTCTCCTCCTCTTCTTTTTTCCATTCAATTAATTCAGAATTTTTTATCTCTCTCTAGAGACGATAAAAAATTCTGAAAAAATTCTCAAAAATCATTTTCAATCTAAACTTGCTACGGAAATTTTTTTACACTTGGTAAAATTCATATCATCCTTCTTAATTGAACATTTACCTTCATAATCACTAAAAGCTTTACAAAAAAGGTTATATGAATCTTGAACTTGCAATACTAGTTGAAAATCTTTCTAACTAACTACCTAGCTCCCTGAGGGATCTACCCTTACTAAAATACTACTAGTAAGGAAATTAAATTGTTGATTGGTACTTAACTATCCTTACAAACGACTCTCAATCAAATTGTACCCCTTAGTTAGGACCAATCAGTGGATCATTGGGAGTCTGTTGTGACAAAACCTGTCATGTGTCATTAAGTGCTTATGCCTCAGGTCTTCTGACTTCCATCGTAATTCTCATTGAATCCTCTTAAATATTCACGTCAATACTTTGCATTTTATCATATTCCCATTCGACCTCCTTTGGTGGAACACAAACCATCCAAAGTCGATCGTCGTGTTACATCAAAGCGTCTTCAGTGTCTGGGGTCTAAGGATGACTTACACAACTATGACGTGAATCGACCTGATTGATGGTTTGGTATAATACTATTCAGGGATTCGTATGGATTAGTATAGTGAATTCTTTCCACTAAAGAGCACCCACTATCTATCCTGGATGTCTCCACACTAATGGCTATGGCACCGGCCATACTCATCATATGAGTGAGGCTAGATAGTGATCTTCTATGTGGATACTTCGATTTCCTTCTCGTGTATCCTTCGAATAGGAATGTTTAGAACACATGCTTAAAGACTAGTGATCTCCGTATTGCGATCTCATTATAATTCGCTAAGTCCGATCATGTATTCATGGACTTCATTATAAGCATGACATGTGCACTATAATGAATATGTTCTACCAATGAACATCGAACGAGATGCGGCATGTGTGATTGGCTTGCGGGGCACATATATTTCCATCGAACCTAAGAGAACTAATTAGATTTTGAACTGTTAACTAGCCATAGGTCAAAATGGAAGGCAAAGGTGCTTGGTAAAATGCTGATACAACCCCCCGTTTTAATAATTATCTTGCTCGTTGTATCCCAGTCTCCACCTATTTGTAAAAGATATACAGTCAGAATATTCTGTCAAATAAATGGACCAGGCCGAAGTGCATTAATGATGTCAACAAGGTGGAAATATGGAATTCCTGGAGCGGATCATGATGGATTCCACAAAGCAAAATATATAATCATATTATCAAAAGTTGATGATACCCAAGTCATCTATGATACGCTCTTACTCATCCCCAAATATTTGTTCCACAATAGGACATTGGCAGGCTTGGTGATCACACCCTTTACACTTTAATGCACTATGATCATTAGGGTATTAGCGGTCGCTATGACAGCCTATAGACAACATTTTTGTTGTAGGGCTCCAATTGAGGGAATGTTAACATAGGATGATGTCAAGCATGCCAAGCAGTTTTTTTTACCCAACTAGACGTGATCACATGGACCAGAACGACACTTCATACCATTGGAAATCTCCGTGGGTGAAGCAAAATAAATTCTGGAACTTGGAAGCAATGTGATAAGTATCATCATTGGTGTGTCCTGTTTGGTCAACTATAGCTAGATAAACATGCCACAAATGATTCTACGTGGAAAAGTGAGGCTTATATGAATGACACATTACGAGGTAGTGGTCACACATTTGTGGCACTGATACCAAAGGTATATGGAAACAGTCTCATGCCACTCAGAATTATGACTCCAGGGATAAGCTGCTAGTGCCTCACCTAAACAATCAATTCAAATAATAATTTGTAATGTTTCAGTGAGGATGATGGCCCGGTTTTCTTTTTTGGATGGGAGTATTATCTATTGGTGTCATACTATCACCTTCATGGACATGATGCTGCATGCGACCTAGAACAATTGGGAGTGCGGCATTTCAAGGCTCATATATCATAGTCACGACACAATATCCAATCGACAACTGATGTTTTGTGTCTTGGGTTTAATACCCATGACATGAATCAACGTGACTGCTGACAGATATAGTTGCATTAGGTAATTCATAGTGCTCAATTCAATAAACCTTTTTCCCTGACCAAAACCACTAATGCCTATGGGACAGACCATAATCATCTCATATATGATTTTTACAAAAATTTCAATGTCCTTCTCAAATATAATGTAGATAGGAAATTTTCGATAAGATATTTTCTTAGTAACTCCATTTACTTATTAATTCTATTAATTAATGGACTTCAAACAATTTTAATATAATATAATATATTTAAATTAGTATACTATAATACATGTATGATATAAATGAATACATGATGAGGTGTGAAATGTGCTACAGTCTTCCAGGCCACGTATATCTAAGACCTTTGATGCAATTCTAACACAAGCGACTCAAGGGTTTACCTATTAGGAAAAAATAAGCAAAAAAACTTAGAAGGGCTTATAGAACAAGATATAAAGTAGAAGTGCGTCTTTCAATTAAAAAATTAGACGTACAAATTGGAAAAGCAGCACGATGCCATTGACTCGATCTCAACGTCTAGATGGCTCCTCCAAAGCAAATGAGTCATCAAATCCGTTCGAAGCTTTTGGGCCTATTAGTACGAAAAGATCAGAACGGCATTCGTAGAAAATTGCCGTTTGGCTATCATGTCTATCGATACACACAATGCGGCCATATCATGTACCGAGAACAGTGCTTTTTTCTGACAATAACTGACAAAGAAGCCAAGTTAACGCGTCCCGCGCTTAGGATGTCAATCATGAGGGCAATAAAGAACTCAATCGTCGACGTTTTCTAGACAAAAACCCAGACCAACGTAGACATCAGCATCTTTCACGACTCTAAATACCATAAAGTCAAAACGCTAGCAGTAATCTCGCAGTTGCTGGAACCCACAGGAAACCGGCCCATCACCCTTAAATGCGAAAGCTCGCTTCCACCTGCTCCCTAACTTCCGAAGAGCAAAGACTTGGAACTTAGAAGTGATCCACACGGCAGTGTAAAGACGGCGATTTTCACACAACACCGCCTTCCTCCCTCTATAAACTGGCGGCCCTTCGGAACGCAGAAACCAGACAACCGAGCTAGCGCAGCTGCCCATGGCCTTTAAGGACGGAGTTGTGAGCCTTGTGCTCATATTGGCCCTTCTCCTTCCCAACACTGCGTCGGCACAGGGTTCAAGATCTTTCTTCCCCATCCGCCCCCGCCCCCGCCCCATCCGTCGTTCGCCACCACCTCCATCTCCGCCACCACCGCCATCCCCGCCACCTCCGCCATCCCCGCCACCACCGCCATCGCCCCCGCCGCCGCCATCTCCACCGCCTCCTGCGTTCTGCCCGATCTTGCCTTTCAGGTTTGACGTCTGCGGCCCAGTTCTGACCCGTCTCAAACGCGGGCTACGACCGCCCCTGAACGGCTGCTGCATCGTGATCGGAAGGCTCACGGACCGGCAGACTGGACCCTGCCTCTGCCTGGCGAACCAGCGAGGGTTCCTCGGCCCCCGCGTGATCGTGCCCGGCGACCTGGCTCTTCTCCTCACGTACTGCCGTAGAAACGTCCCCTCGGGCGCCATCTGCTGAGGTGGGCTTCTTCGCCACTGTCATTGTCTTTCTGCCATGTCCTCCCTCGTCACTGTTTCCGCCCAATAACTCCCAACTATCCCCCCTGCATAAATAGTGTTCGTAGAACACACGTATCGTCCTTTCTCTGAATAAGTGGCAGTTATCGTCTTGCACCCAACGGACTTCAGAATCAGTGTTTGGAGAAAACGACTGCAGTCAGAGAGGGCCCTGATTACGTAAAATCTTATAGGTAAGATACCACTGAAACAATCTAACGTCCCAAGTTCATGGATATATCTATGTGCAAACTTAGAGAGATCTATTCAAAAGGTGATCTGTCGAGTAACTCTGCATGGGCTTAAATGAGCCGCGTTGCTCATCTATGAGCCCAGATGGAGAAGGGAGATAAAGATGGAGAGATGCATAAATTTGACGAGGGTACATTATTTATTTTCCTGATCAAGCTTTGACAAGTCGCACTGAGTCTTTGCTCCTACCTTGAAATCATGGATAAAGATTGGAGGACAGTTTTCAAGGACGCATTTTAACGCGTTTTCTAGTTTATAAACAACATCGCGGCTATAAATTACGCAAAACCTACTGGAGTTCGACTGACTTTACGACTGAAAGAAACCTGCAGCAACAGAAGAAGCAAACAATATAGGGGTTTCTCTTTTTTAAGCATTATTAAGGAGCGCAAACCATATTCAATTAAGAAGATTATTCCTTTGTTTATCCTTTCGACATTCTTGTTGGTGTTTGTGACGAGTCGCCTCTCGTCTATTTGTTCCGCTTCCGAGAGTTTGTTTTTACTCTTTCTGTTGTACACCATTTTTAGTTGTTCTCCATGTTTAATTCGAGTTGCTCTTACGATATCTGTTTTTCGCATCGATCGTCTTCTTTTCGTCAATATATCACGTCTGAATTGTTTTGCTGCCCGATCGCTTTTTTGTTTTAAGAAAAAGAAGTCAGCCTTGTCACCGTCTTGGCCTAGTGGGCGAGAAAATAATGCACATCCTATAATGCACATCTCAGAAAATAACGTTACATCTCAGAATCATATAATGCACATCCCATTCTGCTTGGCGACAAAATAATCAAGTCCGAATCGCTGCCACTGTGTATTCCCATGGATTGAACGACTATATTCGCGGCTTGAACAAAGGACTTGAGGTTCACGCTTTCCATTAAATTAACCTACTATTTACGATAGCTGAAATAGTTTGAATACTTCATTTGGGTGTATCTGGAAAATTTTAACCAATCAGGTCCATTACATCCGAAGGTTGTGCTATGCGTAAAAATTTTAGGTCTACAGTATAGTATTTCCCATATCTGAGTTCAACGCGAATATTTACTCAAATCTTTTGTGGCCGGTGAATTTCTCTATGATTCTTTATGATCTGGACCCCAGGTTCAATTTGTTTTCCCACTGGCCGTCAGATATTGGGATCAGAAGTCAATCCTCGTTTAAAAAACTAAATAACGTCAATATTAATTTACAATTAAATGAACATACAAAGTGACCACTGAAATAAAAAAAATTATATGACATTATGCTATGCTCCACTCATTATTCATCTCGCTCTCATGAGTAGGAATAATGATTGAATTCGGATCACTAATAAAAAATAAACTTGAAAGTTTGAAATATATGTAGCAATAGTTAATGTTTCTTACTTATTGTATTGAGCAAGCTGTATTAAGTGCTCTAATTATCTTTATCCGTTTATCTTTTTATTGGTATATAAAAAATACATCCAAGTGTTCCAATGTTATTCAGCTTATCATCTAAGTTATTAAGTTCTTTATTTCGAGTTGGATTTTATTTCCTTTCGGAATTTTCTAAGTTCCTTTTTTTAACTGCAAAAGGCACGGGCAACTTCATTTTACATATAGTTATTAGTAAAATGATATTATAAGATTTTAAAGTTTTAAATATACTTTAGCTTTAAAGATTTAGTATCCTGGCTATAGAAATTAATACTCATCTCATTTTTTATATCATAGAGTTTGTATTCTAGCCCATGCAAGTGAATTTTTTATTGTTGTAACATTTTATCAAGGTTGAATTGGGATTAATCAAATATATATACAAAATGTCATTGGAGTGGATCTACGATTAAAGATTATTTCTGACAAATCTCAGAAAAAATGATAGCTTGAAATTCTCAACAAAAAAATGTGATTCACATAAACGAGATATAAGAATAAAAAGCATTAAATTTAAAACATGGTGCAACACAAGTATAGCATCGATCTGGTGGGGGTTTTGTACATTCAAGAGTTTATATATATATATATATATATATAGGAATGAATTTAAGACTTCTAATAAATGATGCAACATCTAATAAGTACTCGTTCACAGTCTTCATGAAATAAAAGATATAATAACAAAAATATCAATAATCAAGGGCGATGCGAACATCCAGCTCGTCTTAATTATTCGTGTAATTTATTCATATTTGTACAGTTATTGAACTATATTAGGTTATTATCGTGAATCTAATTTCATTTTTTCAAACTGTAGCAGATATTTGATGAATTTATAGTAGGACTTTATTGGATTATTTTTTTATTATTCTCTTTGCTATCATTTGGTGTGATCTTTAAAAGACACTTGAGATTTGCACCCTTTTGTGTCTTTCATCCGCACTTCAGGTGAATATAAATAACCATAAGAAGATATGTGTCAGCTCAGGTTCACCGTTGTACCAAAAAATATCATATTTGATTATGTAATTGCTATATTTGCATTCTAATCCAACTTGTCTATTACCACACTATTTAGATGTTAGATTTGGTACATCCCCTACCATGAGGATTAAGTATTCTTTAACTACACTCCATGTTAATTGGTAAAAAAGAATTTCAAAATAATATCTGACCAGTTTAAAATCTAGTGACATATGGACTCCATATTTAATCAGTCCACTTTATATATGTTAGGTGTCTAAAGTTTAAAGTGAACAAGAGTCTGATGAAATCATGGGTTAGAATCCATAACTCCTAAAATGGCAATTATGTTAATATATATTTCATCTCCAAATTTTCTTTTTTATATGTTGCATTTATATGTTAGGTTCCATTGCTTTATTTTTTGTAATAATGAATTTACAATTACGTGAAATTAACGATTTATATTTTCATAACTGTTTAACAGGAATGTTGAGTCATACAAGTTATTTATAATTTATTGTATATGCGAGAGAATATTTCAAGGCAGTTATACCCCCTCCTCTCCGAATATTTACTGACATACAAATATATCTATGTACTACTACATTCATCTTAAAACTTATATTGTTGACTTTTAAAACGTGTGATTTTATCTACCAACAAAAGCAATCTATTTTGATGCTTATGTCAGTCATTCTATGTATTCTTATTGCGTCTCTCCCAGTTGGATCTTATGCATATCAAAGCATTCCAGAAAAATACCATATTTAAACTCATAATGTGTAATCAATGATGTATAAAAATTGAATCAGATCCTTGTAATGAAAGAAAAATATAACTTATTAGGTGACTAGATTTCTATACTAAAAAATAACATTTTTAGGTGTCTGTCGTATTCACTTAATAGTGTAAAGAAAAATATTCTCATATATGTTTTAATATAAAACGTTTCAATTACTTTATTTTATTGTCGAATGTAAGTCAATTAAAAAGTTCGTGAGAATTGATTTAAATAAAAATTACTTCTCTAAATATTATAAATGTGATTTTCAAGATACTTCTTTGCGTTCACGAACATATCATTTTCAGCCTCCATAATGATATTATGAATATCAGGAAAATCCTCATTAATTTCATCCTTAAAATTGTTTATTAAATGTTTCTTTCATAAATTATTTACCTAAAGCTTCCATAGAATTGTATTGTTGATAATAGTAAGCTGTCTTATCCAAAGATAAAACATCACCACTCATAATAGAATATTTTATTTTCAACATATTCCATAATATTGACATTGCACATTTTGCCATGTATAAATCTACAAAATATGGCTCTTTATCTTTCATCTTATCCTCGGAGTTCTCCACAACAATGGTTACTTTTTCATAACAGGTGGAAATAAGATTGAGAGCTTGGCTTATAAGATAATTCATAAAATCTTGATCTTAAATATTGTGTTCAAGAGGAAATGAGGCTCTCCCAGGTTTTCCTTTAAGGACGTCCATGTTATCCTCTTAGTATTGTAAGCCTTTATGATAATCAGGCTCAGAAGCTCAGCGATATGATTTTCCAAGCTACACAATCATCAATAAAAGATCATCAGTATACTCAATAGAAAAATATAAAACATTTAAATTAGGTCTCTCTTCATTATCATGATCGTCCTGTTGATGAGAGCTCATTCTTCGTAATGTGCAGTAATGCAAGACTTCCTCTCAAAATTCAAAATAACAAACTTCATACCATGAGACATTATGGCATATACATTTTTGAAACATGCAAATGACCATGTGTGTATTTTATCTTATAAGTATTGATAATTTAATTCGTTATTCCTCCCGTAAGATGAATCCCAACGCGGGAACATTAAAGAGGCTTCATCATGGTTTATTTTTAGAATGTGTCCCAATCAGGGGGAGGTGATATGGATCCATTACGTGTATGTTTTCTGAAAATGCTTTTTTAAAACAATAAGATTTTTATTTTTTATAATAATTGGTCCACATGCTTGAAATAGATTTTAGGATTCGTTGTCACGGGTCGAAATATCTGAACTTTGATATATAGTCAAATGACATGGGTTTTATTTTTTTTCTATCGTGTTTGACCTAGACACATTAAACACCACAGTGCCACATTAAACACCACTGGATTCAGCATAGATTTTTATAAAGATAATAATGAAAGATAAGTCTTCTGCACTATATATGTACAAGACGAAATAGAGATGATATGATTTAAGATGGAAACAGCATTTGGAATGAGCCAGAATGATGAATAGCAAGAGACCAAAATAATTATAATATATATATCAACCAAATGGGGGCCATCACAGTACATGGATTCAAAAGACCTAACATAAACAAAAGCTTATCTCTCTCAGTTCTCCCTCTCATGTGCCTCGCATTCCATCCTATTCTGTCATTTAAATGGTATTAGATCCATCCTAGGCACACGTCTGAAAATTTTGACATTTTGAAGTCATGAGACACAAGTTCTTTGAATTAAGGCATGAAGTCAGCATGTTGAGAACCTTCGATGCTCTATCATATATGTAACACGGTGTCAATGGACCGTACAAAAGACAACTATAATTTATGGAGTTGCATATTGCATCCACTATATGGTTATGATTTAGTTTCTTACTTTCAAAACATTCCAAAACCAAGTTGAATAGTGATCAGAATGGGTTTGTAATAAAAAATCAAATGAACCCGATCTAATATACAATACGATGGACTGTGGGTCTATGGTTTTGATTCATGAAACAAATTTCAAGCAGTGGAAGAATAAGATAATTTCAGAGGGAGTCAGATGAAGCAGTTGCATTTGTGACACCTGGCCAAAGTTCAGCATTATGTAATAGCTAGACTTCAGGTAGGCTGTGTATACTTGAGCAAACTTCAGGTGGAAAACCCTGGTCAAGGGGATTACATTGATGAACCCAAACAGAACAAAAAATTGGAGAAATACTGAGCATAGAAAATGATGGCATGCCACCAGGATAGAGTAAAGTTCATCACATGATTTAAATGGAGAGGCTGCGGGGATGATAAATTAATGGGAAAAGGATGTAATTTTCAAATATATTATGGGTTGAGAAACTAAGGATAACAAGTAATGTTCAAAGAGAAAAAACATTTACCATAAAGAAATTAATTGATGAATAGGTAGGGAAAGTAGATAAACTAGACGAGGATAGTGATCAGACATTTGATCAAGTTTTCTAAACTATTGATGCATGTGCCTGAAGTGCCCAAAGTTTCTCCTGAACTTGCATCCTTGTACTCCATTCAGATCAACGAGTTTTCTATGCATGAAAAGGATGAGCCAAAAAAGAATGGTTCAAACCTGGTTAAACAACCAGGCTCTAGGAGAGCCTTGTCCTGCTGGACAGCCACCCATAAGCACATTAGAAATAAGGCAAAGAGACATGCAAATATATTTTATATTTGTAAAGCCCTCAGATTTTACTATAGTTTATCTTTACATTGTTCTGCCCTCCTTTACAGTTTATGTAACTTTAATTTTTCATGAGCCTCCGTTTGAAAATTCATAATCTTCTTTAAACTTCTGGAAGAATCTCCAAAAATAATTGTTCCAATGGCCCAAAAAAATATCTCTAAAAATCAAGCGGTTTTTGAAGCGCAAGGATTAACCTTGCAACTTAGTTATTTTAAAATTCTGAACTTCTAGGGGTTTAAAATAGTTATCATTAATAAAAGCACTTGATATATAAGTCATGAATTGTTAGTGCAAATTAAAAAAATATTTATTATTTTTTTGTATACAGTGAATTTAAAATTATACAGATAATCTGGTTTATAAGATGAAAAATTAAGTATTTTTATTCCTTAAGTCACACAGCAGCATCAAGTTATGTGTACAGGTACCATATTATCAAATTGTTAATCTATAATGTTAAAAACATTGAGAGAAACAAGTATGGAAATCTGATTCTAGATATAAAGTAGATAGAATTGTGGAAATTATTTGAGAACAATTTAAATTGGATCTCACAAACGATGATATAGAATGCTATCATCAACACGATAGAATGCATTTTGTGCACTTTAATATTGACAATGAATGGCACACCATAATCTTAATCTTCAAAAACGTCTAAAGATGTTGTAACCAACCATGTGTTGCTAGTTGGAGACATTCATGAAGGAAATAAAAAGGTTAAATAGAAACATACAATTTTAATCCAAGATAGAATAAAAATTTAAATCAAGGAGCTTCACGTACTCTGATGATCTCTAGATCGGGCTGAACATCAAAATTGTTGTTCCTCTCTGCATAGACTTTATGTGAATCTGAAAATATTGGTGAATATAAGCTGAGAAATTAATGAATCGTCAAACTTTAGTGTCAAATAAATAACTGTACCTTAGTAAATGGTGTCCTTAAATATGGTTCGACTGAACAAGCTAATTCTATTTATTACTTCTTCACACTGTTGCCATTTAGATGAAATTTGTTTATGAAATAGGTTGCCACCTGCTCGTTTAATATTATATTCATCTATATAATGCCACATGTCTTGTCTGCTATAAAAAAGTACAATTATTACAAAAAATATCGAGTCCCCTTCTTATTCAAATTTTACCACCATGAGGGCAATATGCATAGACAAATGCGACGTAACATGGGCATTGAATATTTTCTACAAAAAGATAACAATTAACTTTCTAAATGAATTAGTTGTATAAAAATTGGGACTATACTGAAAATCAAGAGAGAAATGAAAGACTCTTTTTATTTTAAAAATAGTTCCATGAATCTTAAAATACCTTTATCAATGATCCAAAATCAGATTAATTTATATAAATACTAAGAAATAGAAAATCAGTCAAGTCTTGTAAAGTTTGTTTTCGTGAAGTTTGACAATGATGATATGAAAATTTGGATATCCACATAAAATGATTCATGTGAATGTACATGCTGCCATTCACATATGAATGAATAGTGATCAAGAGACCTCTTGAAAAAGATGGTGACAAAAAATACTATTGCTTTGAAAGCAACTGGTCGATAATATTATTTTTTATTTATTTCTTTTTTATTACTTTTTCAGTAAAAAATGCAAGCTTCATCATAACCAGAAAGTAAATATTGATCAAATAAAATGCCTTGATGTTATACATCACACGTTAGTGAGAAAAATCAGAAATAACATGAGAACATGTACACCAACAGCAAAGGAGGGAAAAGGAAAATACGACATGAGAGAGAAAATATGACAAAGAAGGCGGCTTAAAAATCTAAGAGTAATGCATATGAGAGTTAATGATGGAAATCAGGAAGAGTAGGTTTAGGTAACAAAATAGCACCAAGTGTCACGTAGGCCACAAAATAAGGGTGGACATGATACTTATGTAAATAAGAATATCCTGTTCTCAAATATTTGAAGAGACGCATACTCTTATCAAAGGAAAGGACTCACATAGTGGATACCTGAGACCCTATGCAGGTTACACACATAAAAGATCCTTGTAATATGGATGAAAAGTGTCACGTAGGCCACAAAATAAGGGTGGACATGATACTTATGTAAATAAGAATATCCTGTTCTCAAATATTTGAAGAGACGCATACTCTTATCAAAGGAAAGGACTCACATAGTGGATACCTGAGACCCTATGCAGGTTACACACATAAAAGATCCTTGTAATATGGAGGCTCCCACTAGTCACTTTTTAGTCCATCATCCAAGGACTGTAGTAACTTATTATTCTTTGTGTTTTATGTTAGTTCCATTGGGATGCAACAAAATGGCTTGAAAGACGTTATTTAAGTCTGCAATGTTTCAATAGTATTTATATTTTTCTATGATTTATCACAGGAAAGTCAGGGTCAAATTTACAAGGAGGAGGTAATTAGAGACAAACTATTAGTTTGCATATACTTTAAAATGCTTTAAACCCATTATAAGGTTTGTTAAATTATATATTTTATAGAAATTCAATCCAATTAAAGGTAAGAAGATTATCCAGGATTATTTTCTAGAAAAATGGCAGAAATAGTCATTTTATTTCATACATTCTGCTTATCTTTATACTTTTAACCCTTTGTGTAAATTTTTACACAATTATAATTCTCTTTTCCAATGTTATAATTCTCTTTGCCAATGCTCTTTTAGAAACATTTTCAGGTAGCAATGTTGGAACAGCGCGTACAAGGTACTACAGTTAGGATACATAATATGTTAAAGAACAAAACAATTTGTTCTCAAGTAGAGTTTTTTATCATGGTTCATGAAATTGGACATCATTTTCTATTTCCCATCCATTTAAATGTTGAACTTTATAAAAAAGTTCCAATGTAAAGATGAAAATACTACTCATTATACACACCACATAGTCACTTTCCCTAAGGGATCAGTGTTAGTTAATTCACAAATAATATTGATCAAACTTGAAATGGCTTGGCTTTCATGATTTTTTTATTTACACCCAACATATGTTATGGAACACGTTTTTCGAAATAGCGACATTTCATACAGTATATTAGCATTTCTCACCTTCAATCTGATGCAAAGATGGCAATCCCCTAAAAATATAAATTTTAAATAAAATAATTACAAACTGGCATACTTAATGTTCTCTATGTATCATGGATTTATTTTTATTGGTGTACATGCATCCAGTATTTATCTCTATTTCAAAAGATAAATGCATCCAAATAAAAATTCACACTATCCAAAAACGACAAAAACAACAATTACAGAAATGCAGAATTATACCAGGAATGTTTATATGACCGCGAACATGATGTTCTTAATCTATTAGTTTGGAGGTTTTAATAAGGTAGTTGATGATACGTTGGTGAAAGGGTTTGGTGTCAAACAATGGTTTCAGTTGCATCTTATTGTTCTTGCACATTTGGCCTTTTTGAGAGTGACCAATCAAACAGCAAAATAATAAAAGCTCCATCCCATCTAGAATATTTTGCAGTGAAATTGAAAACTTCTGATATTTGACTTTTCAGGTCAAAGATTAAAAACGGATTTCATCCCTAATTTCTAATAATTCATGATTTCAAAGTTTTTTACTCTTTTGTGTATCTAAATTACCTTGCATCAAAATTAAAAACCTTTAATAGTTAACAAATATTTTGATACTTGACCTTGAAGGTCGAAAATTTTGAATGGGTTTCATGACTAATTTCTAATAATTCATGATTTTGAAGTAATTTGGTCTTTCCTGATGCTGTTATGAAATTTGTAGCTACTTTATTCCGGAATAAGAATTTTACTCACACCCTAGAAGAACATGGCATGATTGAAAAAAATTTATATGTAAGGGAGCATATATGGCATTCACTTTGCCCACAACGCATTATCCTATTTTTTCCCTGTTGCATTCCACAAGGTTTTGTAGTTCTCTTTGTGATACTCCTGATCAATGTATTGGGTTTCTCAATCTTTTATTTGGCTAGCAGATAGTAGGTCATGGTGGCCCTGAGCTTCAGATTAAATGATGTAACACGAATGCCAGGAACGGATGTAACGTGTTACACCACAAGGGACAGACCCATAACATGATGCAATGCGATGTAAATGATGTCTATGTTTTAAAGAATTAATGAGAGTTATGTCGGAAGTCAAATAACATAATCAATTGACGACACGTGATGGATTTTTTACGCGGTCAAGCTTGGAATGATCCACGTGATCGAATCGAAGGGTTGACATAGTGGGGGACGTTATTCGTCCAAGAGTGTCCACAGTATCAAGAGAACATCCGGGTCCAATACTAACAAAACAATTCATTATCACAAACGAGTGGGTGGATAATACTATATTCACGTTTAAATTCTCTCGAGGTAGAGGAGTACGCAAGGACGGAAATGAGGGAGATAATAATATCAAGAAAATAGTGGAGAACGTAGAACCTTGGTTCATGGGCGGTAAAAGGTCAATGAACCTACGGTTAAAATCCTAACGTTTTAGATGGCGACTGTTGCTACTGCTTCTTAACAAGAGAGGTTCAGAATAACGTGGCAGGATGAAGTCTTCGACAGATATATCATGTGATTCAACTCAAATAGTCGCATATGGAGAAGCCAGAGTAGGAGCTTGGATATCATGTGCAGTTGCGCATAGGGGCAAACAAGAAGGGAACGATTGTATCTGCAACTTGGGGTAGTAGTAATATTCAGCACTCACGAGAGTCGAAAATTCTACTGGGCATGTTGTCAATAGCACTAGGGAGTGGGCTTTAGCACAAGGAGGAGCCCCCCGTTAACAATCTTGGAGTAAGAGACACAAGGAAGAGTCAAAGAATTCACGTCGAGACAATGGTGGAAGATTTTCAGTCGGACTGGTACATATCAACAGGTTCCTCTGTCATCGGTGAAGCAATGCACGGCGAAAGAGAAGTCTTCTTAATGGTAGAAGAAGTCCTCTTCAATCTTCTTCTTCCAAAACAACTGAGAAAGTGAAGATATCGCAGTCGAAGACTCCTGACAGCGTAGATGACTAGTTGGAGCCTAAAGGAGATACTAATCTTCTTCTAGGAAATTTAACCACTCAGCTCTGGAAATTTCAAATGACAAATCTATCTTCGCAGGGTAGTGGGAGTGCAATCAAGGGCCACAAAATTTGATCAGCAGAGCAGGGGAGTCCGCAGGTGGCCCCGTGAAGGTGAAATTAGCACTATAACTTTTTCTGCCAAAATGTTGATAGAGGAAACAAGCGAGAAGGTCGGCAACCGGTCAGCAAAACAGCGCATGCGGGATCGGGAGACCCTGAATCACATGGAACCACTGTGGGCAGTCTTGTATATTCAGAGGATCTCTGAGGAGGCAACAAATTCTGTCTCCCCGGAGAGAATTAGTGAATTCTGATGCGGTGTGAAGCAAAGCATAGCTATTCTGTTCTTTCTTCTTCCAAAAAACAACAACTCTACAAAAGGACGACAATAACTGCCAATAACACAAACAAGGTCTGGAGTTTTCAACAAAGACAAGGATCCCTTCCCATGTCTGACCTCCCCCATCTTTATAGAGGGAGAGTGGTAGTTGTGGGATGCCAAATTGGGCCCCCTTTTAAGGGAAAGCCTATTGGGCTTCCCCTTAAAGGGCTATTTAGGAGGAGAAGAAGCCCAACATGGATTTCCTCCCCCTAAAGATGGCAATTAACATAATCAAGATAAAAACACACACAGGAGGCCACTACTCACCCAAGAGGGGCCTCCCGATAATCCAAGTATGACGAAAACGAAAAGTACCCTGTAAGTTGTCACCTTTGAGTAAAAAGTGCTTAACCTGGGCATAATGGAGAGAACCCGAGAACCTATATTAGTTTTGTTGGGTCCATAGAAAACACGTTCCATGGATGCGAAAGCGTGCCGATCAATTCGCAATCAATCTTTAAAACAAACTATACGGAAAGTACTTTTTGGGGAACTCGTTCTACCCTTGACTTTGCCACTCTTACATCATTGTGAAGCTGTTCATGCATCCGGCCTCTGAAGTATCCACGTGATCACTCGGCGCTTGGATCTCCACATTTTCTTCTTCGACTCTTCTTGAAAATATCGAAGATCTCCTCACCATGAAGACACTCTTCCTTAGATGAGTGGAGAATAGAGTGGAGAAAGAGAGGGGCTCTTAAATCAGGCTTGCATGGGTGCTTGAAATGAGACCCCTTTCTCTCTTTATATTTCACTTAAGGTTTTTCTAAAAAACCCTCAAATGAAAAATATACCCACCAATGCCCTTATGACCTTGTGTGTGTGACCCTCTAGGCCCATGTATGGTTTTAGTGGATAAATTTAATGGCCCAATAATATTTATTGACCAACCTTATTAATTAACTATATCAACATATAGATTAATTAACTAAGGATTGATTTAACCCAATTGATAGGTTAAGCTTCCAACCCATGGGGTGCCAAGCTACAACTAGTGCCATAGAATATACCGAGTAGTCTCAAACTCTCTCATGGAACCTTTACCTTCATTGGTTACCGTATATGTATAATCCATCATCCGCGCGAGACTCTCAAATGACTTAGGGTATGGTTTATCATCAAACCCTAATCTATCATTTAATTAGTACTGATGCGTAGCGTGGATCATTGGAGAACACCTTCTCTAATATCCTCACTACCCTGGCCAGCGGTTTTTTGGCATCGTCTTCCTCGAGTCAATCTCCTCTTATACTGAAGGTGGATGATCCCATCTTGACCACTCAATCATCTTCGTGAGCTTCTTACTGCATCAAATCTATAACTTATTTGAATCCCATGATTAGAGCCTTGCAAGTCATAGTCAAAACGTAGTCGTCCACTCACGAGATGTCCTTGGTGTCTCAGGTCAGTGGATCACTTATACAACCGTGACTTGAATCAACCTGAATGTCATTTAGGTTTAATACCATTCAGAAATTTGTAAGGATCAATTCAGTGAACTCTTTCTCCAAAGAGCACCCACTATCTTTCCTTATTGTCGCAATACTTATCGTATAGGACCAGCTAGTACTATTCTATCTGGATAATTTGATGTCTATCTTGACTATCCATCAAATAGGAATATTTAGAATACATGTTTAAAGACTAGTGATCACTATATTATGATCTGATCATGATTCACTAAGTCATTGCACATATTCATGGACATCATTATAAACATCTCTTATGTGTATCATTCGCTCGCCAGTAAAACAATCTGGGTTCCTCTAGTAGTAGCAATAGATGTCCACAATGCACGTTTTCTTCTCATTAGATGTCCACAATTGTATTACAAGAAACCTAAGAATAGATGCATATGAATAAATATAATTATCTTGGATGGTTAGTAAATCCTAATAAAGCATTACTCTCTAATATTACTTAAAACATTAATATTTTCCCCCTTAACTTGCTATGCTGCTACATATTCATTTCCATTTTTATCTCTTATTCATATATCAAATTACTACACCTATAAAATCCACCTATTCCACCAAGGTTACCTATTTCCTTTTTTGTATATATACGTATATCTATGTGTATATATATATTCTAAAGTGACCTGAATTGATGTAAAGCAAAACAAATACTTTGTGTCGGTTTTACCAAAGGATGTAATTTTTTTGAGATAATCCATTTTTTGAAAAGAAATAATGCATATTCACCATGTTCTAACATACTCCTATCGACTTCTTTCCTCTCAAATTGTAGGCTAAAATTTTACCAACGGGGTCATTTGAAGCCAATGCAATCTTGATGTATCTTCTTACAGACCACCTTTCGGACAATCCTCTATTACTTTGCGGTTCATATTTTACATATTCTACAATTCTACTCTATCCGTGCCCTCTCAATTTTCCCTCCTTTTGCACAAACCTTGATTGAAACTGGTTGAAGAAAACTTGATCAGGAAGTGAAATTATCTATCATGTGGATTATTCATGGACACTTTCATTTTGTGCCGCATGTGGCTATCCAGACATTGTATGTATCTACCACATGTCTGTATGATACACCCACTCCAATCCCCATTATTGGAACTTTTATGTTTGTATCAAAGTAGGCTTTACGATATACATAAAGCTTTCATTTTTTACTTTGCAACTACGTGTTAAAGATACATCTTGAAGATACCCAATCACTTATTGGTGGTGATATGATGAGGCACAAGGGCAGATGAAGAGACAAAAGGGCATCTAAAAAGGCACACGGCTGTTTGCATTACAGACCCTTCATATTTTATAAATGTATGTAACATTGGCCCTCAACAAATACAGGGCAAATCTGTTCTCAAGGAATATAGTGTTTTTTCTACTTTTTTTTCTCTGAGTTTCTTATTCTACTTCTCTTTGCTTTTCATTTAACAATCATATTATCCACTCCTTTTCCTTCTTCACTTTCCGATTCTAGCAGTTCTTCACTCATTTTCCTTCTTCACTTACCATTTCTAGTACTTCTCCATTCCTTTTCTCACTTACCATTTCTAGCCCTTCCCCACTTCTTTTCCTTCATCTCTTACCATTTCTAGCATTTCTCTACTCGTTTTCCTTCACTTACCATTTCTAGCACTTCTCTACTCCTTCTATTCTTCATTCCCCATCACTTATGGTGGTATCAAGGAAACTACTTTCATAGCCACTAGTTTCGGATCTTTAGGAGGCTTCTGAATCTAATCAGGCAATTGTGGAAATGCATCGACGACAAAAAGTGAGGTTTCCTCAACACTAATTGTAGTTGGCACCCAACCATATCCCGCTTATTGGTCTCAAGTTGATACATCACAACTATCATCTTTGGCATTTCTAGGTAATTGTCATTGTGTATGCACAAGGATTGAAGTTATGGCTTACCCATTTATGACCATCAGATGCACTTGTCTTATCAGATTGAAAAGACCCATGGTGGAAGCAAGATATGGTGGTTGTGGCCATAATCATGTCATCCATGACAGATGTGGTCCTGCCTATCATTAAGGATTGTGATATGGCAAATGCGGCATGGACTACACTCAATCCTGAGCTCGCTGATGAAGGCGAAAATGGGGTGTAAATTGTCGTTTTTATTTTTGCTTTCAATCAAATAAAAGATATGTATGTGTAAACTTACTCAAATCGTATAATGATGAGCAAGGTCGTCTCCACAGGGATTGTCACTTAGAGATAGAATTTGACTAATGAGTAGAATGGTGACGAAAGGATAGAGAGAAAATTGTTAAGGATGTTTATAAAGAAAATCCTCCCTACAGATTTTATATCGATCTCAGACTTATACACGAGAAGAGGAAGTATATTAGTGATTTTGGAATATTTTTATGGAAGTTGTAGAGATCAGATAACAGGGAAAAAAGATAGTTGAATTTACGGTTGCAAGGTGTTTGTTGAAATGTCTGAAAAATAATATCTAATTTTTGTGTTTTCTTTATGAGGAACGAGAGTGAATTTTTTATCGAAGATGGAGGTATGTTAATAATTTTATATCCTTTTATTTTACGGTAATTCTTAGAGATTTTTAATTGATTTGAAACTATTTAATTTGGGTTTAACGAAAATCGCTTTCAAAGATGAACTGCAAAGTGCTCAACGAAATGCCTGAATGAGTTTTTTACTTTGCTCGATTGAGTTTAATTCTTTAGTATTCCTGATTACGAAATGATCTACTCATCCGAAACCATGTAGAAGTATCGATCTTACCATATTTGGCGGAGGACGGAGGTCACCGACAGCTTCAGACCTCTGTTCCGGCCGCGCCTTCCTTCACGTAAGAAAAGGTGATCTTCCGTGAATTTCTTCCTCCTTCAGCACTCCCTTCAGGTCGCAGAGCTGTCACCACCGATGACTGAGAGAACCAGAACGAGAGAAGGGAGAATGGGCGCTCTGCCGAGCAAAAAAAAAGTGATTTTGTGGATTTAAATTTGGCGGCGAAAGATCCATTTTATGGCAATTCACAACCATATTATAGGTTAGGACTGGTCCGAAGACCAGCCTGACCGGTATGGGATATCTCCGGCGAAATCTCCAGCGGCGAATCGGTGGAAATCAGTCTTCTTGTCGCCGGAGTGACGTCGATGGTGGAGAAGATACGGAGATACCCTGGCCGTTAGTTCTGACTCATTAGGGGTTCAACGGCTACGATTACATCGTAGCCGTGGACCCCTTTAAGTTCGGTAGATCCCCTCTCCATCGATGATTCCATGTTAGCATCGACTGCCCGCTTGTTCGCTTCCGATTCGTCCAGGATGGAGCGTGGCGCTGAGCTGTCAACCTGATATAAAAGAAAAGAAATACAAAATATAAGGACGGTCTTGACCGTTCGATCTTCTGAAGAAAGATCGACGGTCAAGATTAAGACATGGCTTTTAAGTAAAGCCTATTCTAACACAGGTTTCAAGCCGGGTCCGCTCGAGGCCCGTTCAAATTTCCCAATGGGCCGGGATCATTTTCTTTCAGCCTCGGCCCACCCCGATTGCATTCGATATAATGGGATTTTGCAATCCCATATTGAATGTTTTAAAAACTAATCTTGGTATATTAATTCTGCATTTCCACGTATAATGAAATTGAATCAACACTTATCTGTGGGCACTGGTGAATCTCTTTGGCTCGCTCTGAGGCCACGTCAGTTGATTGAGCTTACGCTGCGCATGTTGCTTGCGGTTGTGGCCTTGGCTGCCGCTGCGGGCAGCATGTGCAGTGCGCTTAGCCAGGGCTGCGCCTTGGCTTGCTTGGCTGTGACCCGTCTTTTGCTCATTTTTTCATCTGCTCTATGCCCAATACGACCACATATCAGACATCTTGAGCTGCTTCGATGGTACCCATCGTGTCATCCACACCCTCTATTGTTCTCAGTTTGGCGTCTATTGTTGGGAACATGTCTGTTGTGTGCCTGTTTTGCCAAAGGAGATGGTTCATCAATACGTTTGTCTTGTCCAAATAGTAGCATGTTCACTTAAGATCATAGCATTGCTAAGACCGTGTGGAACAATATGTGTGGCATGTTGGTATAGTTACTAGTATGGAAGCCTTAATATTACAATCCAACACGTCAAAGATGCACAAACTTAAGGGTGTATTCATTTACCGAACCTTCAATGGACCCTAAATACGCTGCGATATTCTGAAAATCATGGACAAATTCATCAAAAGTGCACATACCTCATGACAGGTTATGGAGTATGTTGCTCAGCTCCATTACCCTCAATTCTGAACTGGAGGCGAGTGATGAATCGTAATTCAATCATATCAATTAACGCTCATTTGGGGTTTTGAGAGGTCAAGAAGAGGAAAGAGGCATACGTTTCAGTGTTCAAATTCCTCATTTATGCAATCTTTCAGTCATTATGTGCAACATTATATTTTAACAGGTTTTTGTGTTAAAAATGACAGCATGAATTGGGAAGGTTAAACAAATGAGAAAAAGAAAAAAAACATGAACAAAAAATGGGTCACAGCCAAGCAAGCGCTTGGCCGTGACCCATCTTTTGTTAATATTTTAACAATAGATGGTTAAACAAATGAGAAAAAGAAAAAAATATGAACAAAAGACGGGTCACAGCCAAGCAAGCGTTGTGGATGACATGATGGGTACCATCGTGTGAAATGACACGATGGGTACCATCGAAGCAGCTCAAGATGTCTGATATGTGGTCGTATTGGGCATAGAGCAGATGTACGATTTGACATATTCGTAACACACTCAGGACATCTTACAGCAACAACCGCAACTGCACCACTAACTACACTTCCATTGACATTGAACTACTCTCCTCATTAGAATCAACCTCGAGCTTAGATATCACGACAAGTACTTCAATCAGGTTTGACTTCAAAAGCCTTGCCCATTAGCCCCTCATTGGTATCTCGATAGTGGTGCCACGTACTATGTTGTATGAGATGCAAAACATCTAGTCCAGCCCACAACTCTATGTGGGTGATGGATCAGGATTGCAAGACCGGGCAAATGCTTCTCAAGTGTAACATGAAGGAAGGGCTCTATCATTTGCTCCCTTCAACATCTACAGTGCATCTCAGCATGAGAATCTCATTCACCGATTGGCATCACCATCTCGAACATCCATCTTATGGTATTTTGAACTCTATTTTATCTCGTTTTGGGTTTCATGTTATAAACTTGCCTCAACAACATGGGGGTACATCCTGTTGTCTGGCTAAAGCAAAACATTTAGATTTTTCTTATGCTACTCAACATTTTTTGAAACCGCTACAACTTATTCACTCTGATTTATGGGAGCCAGCCCATGTTCTATCACACTCTGGTTTCCTCTATTATGTGACATTTGTTGATCCATATATCAGATTCACCTGGCTTAACCCAGTCAAGAAAAAAATTATATCATATCAACATTTATTCAATTCCAAAGTCATGTGGAATGAAAACTCAACCAAAAGATCCAAGCATTGCAATCCGGTTGGGGTGGTCCATATCGATCACTTTATCAGCATCTTATCAGTGGCTGTATCAAACATCAAATATAGTGTTTCCATACACCACAAGAATGGAACTGCCAAATGGATACATTGCTATAACATGGAGACACCATTTTCCCTGGTAATTCATAAATCAATCGCTCAATAATTATAGGATGAAGCGACTGCTAGTACAGCATACCTCATCAGAAGAATACCAACTACAACAATGCAAAATCACTCTCCATAAGTGGTACTTCAATGTGAATCACCAGATTACAGATTTCTGAATAATTTGGGTGCTTGTGATTTCCAGATCCTAGCGCAAATGTTACACCAAAATTTAGAAAACAGTTAGAAAGATGCTGCTTGATGAGTTATAGTGTACACCACAAAAAGGTTCAAATGTTTCTCTCTAACCTCTGAATGTATCTCTGTTCCTTCTGATGTGGTTTTCAATGAAGTGTTTCCATTTTACGATTTTAAAGTTAAGCATAGTGGTTCATCTGCATTTAATAGCTCTCATATTCCTTGAACAACTACCCCATTCTCCTTACCAGCACCTCAATCAACATCTGAACCAACACCTGAAATACCACCTGAACAAATCCCTTGCACATATCTCAATCAATGCCATCATCCACACCTCCTTATTTTCATCTCATGTCAGACCTCTACTCTTGCTCCACACCACAAGCTAAAGTCTCCACAAAATATCCTCTAAGTCAATGCCTTACCATGTCCACTACACCACTTGAACCTAGTTTTGTCTCTGGTGCACATGCTGACTGTAAGTGGTTTGAAGCTATGGAACAGAGTATGAAGCACTAACCCAAAATCACACTCGGGACCTTGTTCCTTTGCCAAACGAAATCAAACCCATAGTTTGTTGTTGGATATACAAATTTTACCTACATACTTATGGTACCCTTGATCAATACAAAACTCACCTTGTGGCTTAAGGGTTTAGCCAAATTCCCGGGTTTGAGTATCAAGAAATCTTTAGCCATGTTATTAAAATGACAACTGTTTGAATTCTCCTCACCCAGGCCTGATGGCATAGCCCTCAAGTTATCTAGGTTTTTTTTTTTCTTAGGTTTAGGATAATTTTTTTAATTTCTAGTTAGGGTTTCCCTTTGTTGTTCATGGGGCCTATATATAGGACCCCTAGGGTAAGAGGAAAATGAAGTCTAGATAAATTTTTGGAACAAAAAGAGTTTAGAGAGAAAACGTTGAAGGAGCGGCGCCATCGCCGGTCCCCTTTGGCCCCGCCGGTGCACGATCCCAGCAGCTGCCATACACGCACCCGCCGCACAACGCCGCACAGCCGCGCCGTTGCGCCCTCACGCGTGTGCCACTACTGCCTTGCGCGCCCGCAGGCCAGTGTCGCCTCGCGCGCCACTACCATCCCGCGCGCCCGCGCACTGCCCGCGCGCCGCCCACACGCCAAGTAACGCACCGTTGCGCGCCCTGAAGTCGCGCCATTGCGTGCCATGAAATGTGCCACCAGCGCGCCCTGAAAGGCGCGCCGCCTCGTGCAACGTCCTGTGGCACCGAGTGCCATGAAACGCACTGCCGGGTGCCATGAAACGCGCCGTCGTGTGCCTTGCAATGCACCACCGAGCGCCCTCAAGACACGCCGCCACGTGCTCGTAGTCCCACCATCTCTGGCCGCTCGGCGTCTCCCGCGCGCTTAGCCGCGCCAAGCCGCACTCCACGCACCGCCGCCACCCCGCGCACCAGCGCGCCGCCGTGCCCAGCGCCGCCCGGCGCACACCCACGCCGCGCCCTGCCCGCGCCGTCGTGTGCCGCACCCGTCCACGCCGCACCTAGCCGCGCTGAGCCGCGCCCAGTCGCACTACGCCAGCCCGCGCCATGCCCAGCCGCGCCCAGCCACGCCCTATTGCACCGTGCCAGCCCTCGCCGCGCTACGCCCAGCCGTGCGCAGCCGCCCGGTCCATTGGGCCGCCTCGCCCATTGGGCCTGCGCCAACCGGCCAGGCCCACCAATCCAACCAGGCCCAGCCAGCCTGGATCCCGCGCCCCGAGGTGCCATAAATCCACGCCCCAAGGTGCCGTAAATCCGCGACCTGAGGCGCTGGTTACTCTAGCCGCCCATGCACGCATCTCGAGGGATACCACGTCAGCCCTAAGCCCATAAACGGGTCTAATTTAATGGGCCGCTGCGAATCCCGGTGGCCCAATCTGGCCCAAATATGAGGCCTATCACCCTGAATGCGGCCCATTACCGCGGCCCATCTCTGACCGCCGCCATCCCTGGCTGTCGCCGCCGCCTCGCTCGCTGCCGCCGCCGCTCGTTGTTGCCGCCGCAGCCGCCGCGGCCGCCGCTGCGGACGCCGCCGTTGCTGATGACCGCCTCCGCCATCGCTTGCCGCTAATGCCGCTGCTCGCTGCTCGCCGCCGCCGCTTGTCATTCCCGCCGCCGTTGCTGTTCACCGCACGATGCTGCTAGTCGTCGTAAACTGCCACACAGTTGGCTGCCGTCCTCGTCATCCGGTCGGCTGAACAGCCCCGGCCACCAGTAGTCGGGCCCACCAACACCTCGACGACTATCCGTGGAGCGCCGACCACGTGGAGATAGAGACACCCTTCGGCCCTTCAACGAATTGGGCCCCCCGCGCAGGACTTTTCTGAGACATCCCACCTAGAGTGGGACGGGGCATCCAAGATGATTGTCCCCAAGCAGGACGACCGGACCCGCACTCCCGCTGTAGGACATCGACGACCCGTCCTACATCAAAGCCATTACTTATCAATGCCATTATCAACAATTAGATGTCTCTAATATTTTTTTGCCTCGTGATTTAACTGAGCTCATACGTTTGAGACAACCTTCTGGCTTCATATACTCCAGTTATCCTTATTATGTATGTCGTCTATGCAAATCCTTATGTGGACGCAAGGAAGCTCCCCAAGGATAATTTCATTGACTTAGCCTTTTTTTGTTGACACTTGAGTTTAGTGCATCTCAAACGGACTCCTTGCTCTTCTACAAATTTTCCCTCTATGGTCCTATCTATATCCTTGTATATGTTGATCACATGCTCGTACATGGCTCGAATGCCCGCGAGATTCAACAAGTTATCACATCACTACGACAATAATTTTCCATTAAACATTTACGCATTGTGCACCACTTTTTGGGCATTCTCCTCAATCAATTTCCCCAATGTATGTGACAGCATGATAACTGAATGGATATTTAGATACATTTTAAATGATTATGGTATTATTAATTCAGAATTTATCATGTTATTACTTGAACCAACTAAATATTTATGCATAAGCTTTAAATTCTAATTTTTTCACATTATAAGTATTTTATACTAAACTTCTGGACTTTTTTGAAGTCAAGCAGTTTTAGTACTGATGAGTATTCTATAGTTTTGCATGTGCAGAAATTCACAGGAATAAGAAGATACAATTTTTCAATAGTTGGAGAAATTTTGAGAGTTTAGTAATTCTAAAAAGAGGGCTTGAAAGGAGAAAAATGGTGTTTGGGGCCTTCAATTGAGAAATCAGAGCAAGATGGAAAACTACCTGACCTGTCCATTGGGATCTCAAAAGCCTTCCAAAGAAAGAAGTTGAAGATTACAAGGGGAAACTCTCAACCCATGGAGAAAAAGAGGCAAAAATGGCAAGAAAATGGAAAATACCCAAAGTGATATTTTAGTTATTCTTCCAATCTCTAAATACTCTTTTCTCCCTCATTTCCCCTCACTCTGGATGTGCTCTAGCAAGGGCTGGCCAGCAAGGACAAGGGATATTTCAGAACTCAGTTTGTTAAACTTGCTTAATGTAAGTTTGTTGAAGTTTTCATTCAATCTCGCCTCTGGTTTGCATTGAAAAACGCCTGATCCTGGCAAAATATAAGGGTCCAAACTTGAGAAGAATAGTTGGGGGCTCAAAAAGCTTGCATTGAGGTTTTAGGAACCTAGATTTCCATTTTCACATCATCATCCATCCATTTAACAATAAAATCTATCATTTTCTCACAGTAAATACATGTTTTCCTTACTTTCTCTCTCTAGAATCAACTCATTCTCTCTCTAGATATTGATTCATATCCCTAGTTGATCATCTTGAAATTTCATCAAAAGTATCCTTCATTTTCACCTTAAAATTCTATCTCAAATTTCTTCTACACACTCTATATCTCTTCATTTTCTCTCTCTATCTCCTCATTTTAGTCATTTTATCTCTCTAAAACAATTTATTTCTCTCTAAAATACATTCTGGTCTCTATCTAGATCGTTCTTCACTCTAACTTTCAAATTTCCAAAAAAAAAACAAAATCCTGTTTGAATTCTATCATTTAGGGCAAAAAAAGTGGAGAATGGAGGACTTAGTCAAATTGACTAAGTCCTAACCATATTAGGTCAAGCCCATTAGGGCTTAGCCCATTTGCGTAAGTCTTGACCTAGCCGAATTGGGCTGAACCTTAGAGGGGTGACCCTATAAGGGCCACACAAGGACCATCGGCTCATCTAGTCCGCTGCCACTACTACCACTGCTGTCGCTGCTCCGCCACCGCTCAGCCACCGCCGTTGTGGGCGATAGACGAAAAAGTTATTTTTCTTATTTTATATATTTGAAAATTCAAAAAAAATCAGAAAAATCCCTAAAATTAATATAATCAGTATTCATTATATTGTAACATCTTGAAAATTTTCAAAAAATATTTCACTATCGTTTTTAATATTTCAAGTATTTTCGGTTATAACTAAATTAAAAGAAATTCAAAAACCAATATTTATTTATTATTTCTAGTGTGAATTAAAAATTTAAAAATTAGTCAAAAATATATTTGGTGTTTTTATTTGTGACTATGATTTAATTTAGATCATAGGAGTTTATATAAATTGACTAAATTTCCATGAAATCTCAGAAATTATATATCTCACTTTTAAAGTCACTTCCTTCATTCCAAGCTTGAGAAAAATTAGAAATTAAATTTCTGCCTCTCTATGGATCGACCCATTACTTGTCCTATGTTTATTATAGAGTATTTAAGTTGAAAGTTTTTATAAAACAAAACAGCGACATAAAATGCCTAAATTTGGACTCATTAGTATGCATCGATGTCAAATTGTGTATGCCGTCAAAGTATTATGCATGGCCAAAATAGCTCAATGCAAGCCTGAAAGCACTCCAGGCTGCAATGAGCAAAATCTCTCCAGCGATAAAAAAGTTGTCATGTGAACCCCCCAATATCTGAAAATTGTTGGCGGTCTACAATATTTTACAATAAACCACCATGACCTTTCTTTAACTCCCAATAAAAGATGTCAACACATGCATGATCCCCAACCATCCTTCTGGGTTATCTTGAAATATTTGATACATTGTGTGAAGGGGACATGCCAGTACGACTTATTTTTTCACCTCAATTCCTCTTTTCAACTCCAAAATTTCAGCGACGTTTACTAGCTAGGAGATAGAACTGATCGTTGGTGTACTAGTGGTTACCTTGTCTAAATTGGGTCAATCTTAACTAGATGGGGCATTAAGAAACAAAACATGGTAGATCGTTTCAGTACGAAAATAGTATACAAGGCTGTTGGTAATGTGACCATTAAGTTACTTTGGGTAGAATCTTTACTACAAGAAATACAAATTCCATCTGGTTTAATACCAACTTTATGATGTGATAACTTAGGAGCTCCCTACCTCACTAAAAATCCTATTTTCCATGCATGAACTAAACAAATCAAAACAAACTATTACTGTTTAAGGGAATGCATAGCATAGGATCCGATTGCAGATATACTAACCAAACCTCTATCCAAAGCACGGTTCCAATGGTTGTGTACCAAGCTCAATCTTGTTCAAAACATGAGCTTGAGGGGGGGTGTTAAAGCACATCGACAGAGGGTCCTAAAGAGTCCTAATAAACTATTGGTAGTGATATGAAGGGGAACAAGTGCAGATGAAGATCCACAAGGGCATATGATCAGGTACAAGGCTCTTCACATTCTAGACCCTTCATATATAACATTGGAACCCACAAGCTGGGAAGTTGTGTTGCCGTGCTGCATGCGGACTAGTGCGGGTAAGCTGCGCTGCCCTGCGTGCGGTGTGCACACTGCATGTGCGGTGCGTGAGGCGGGACAACCACCAACGTTTACGCCATGGTCATACCCTTGGACTGTCCGGATATTCCTGGGAGTAGCAATACAGTTATAGTGTAACTCATATACTACTTGGCGGCATTGCAAGGTGGAACCCTGGTCTAGTATGAATGTTTTGGCCTCCTATAGGTAACGATACTCATCAACAGCAAACCCACCACGGTCATGGTCAAAATGGTGGGGATGGGGAAGAGAGGGGGCGGCACACAATGTCTTCGTAGAAAAAGAGCAATAAGGATCGGCTGGAGGCTCTTAAAGGACGTCAAGTTAGAGGAATGAGACATCATCGGCTTGGCCAAGAGGGTGTTGCGGCATGTGTGAATGTAGGAGGGAAGGACCAACTTCATGATGATTCCCATGGATGACTTTGCGGTCGTCCTAGGTTTCAACCTCTTGCGGTTGTGTTTCCCTAATACTGCGGCACACTGTTTCCTAAGGGGTCTCACCCATGTTTTGAGAGAGACCAAGGGGTCAAGAAGCTATGAAACGCCGTTGTGTTGTCCGCAATGTAAGTCAAGGAGGACTTAAAGAAGGGGGAAGAGACCTTCCTCATCACCATAGGAGGGCCATCATCCCAAAAAAGGGTGAAAGGCAAGTTTGTGCACCATCCTATTTGGCTGCACTTAGTTGGGGTGACGACGACAACAACCCCGTTGCTACCGTGGGTGAGGTATCGGGGCTGATAGTGGACATAGTGCAAGTGTTTGTCGGAGTGATGCTGATGGAGCTGCCAATGAGATTACTAGCCAATCGGGACGTGGACCATGAAATTGAACTACTTCTTCATACACGTCAGTTTGCACGGGTGCCATACAAGATGTTGCCTGCCTGTCTCGAGGAACTGGAAAGAGAACTGCAATAACTATTGACGAAAGGATAGATCCCGTCGTCCAAGGCACCCTTTTGTGTACTAGTCTTCTTATAGAAGAAGATGGATGGGTCGCTCTGACTCTACATGGACTACCAAGCGCTTTACAAGGTAACAATGAAAAAACAAATCATGTACTGAAGCTTGGATGTCGATGATTTTGTGATGGTGCACTTGGATGATATTCTTGTATACATCCAAAGCTTGGATGACCATGTGAGGCACCTTAGGAAGCTGATGGATAAGCTGAAGGAGCACGAGCTCTACCTCAACTAGAAGAAATGTGAATTTACCTTGTCAGAATTTGAGTTCTTTGGACACCTAATTGGGAAAAAATTTGTGCACATGGATCCCTCTAAGGTGAGGGCTCTACAAGACTGGATAGCGCTGAAAGGAGTAACCCAGCTAAGGTCCTTCCTTGGGCTAGCCAATTACTACTGCAAGTTTTTCGAAGGGTTTTCTCGACTATATACTCTATTGATGGAGTTTTTTAATAAGGGTGCAAAGTGATAGTGGACAAACCGTTGCAAAAGAGCAGTTGACGAGGTGAAGAAGGTAGCCTCCAACGAGCTAGTGCTCCGACTGCCCAAGTTCAACAAGTTGTAGGAGGTACATACCGATGATTCTGATAATTATCATGGTGTCTTGATGCTGAATGGACACCGCGTGGCTTATGAGAGCCAGAAGTGAAATGACACAGGCCGAAGGTATTTGATGCACGAGAACGAGATGACAATTGTGGTACTCTAGCTAAAAAAGTAGGGCCACTATCTAGATGGAGGTAAGTTTATGGTCTACATGGACAACGTGGCCACTAGTGGCTTCGAGTCCCAAGAGAAGCTGACCTGGAGGCAAGCCAGATGGCATACATATTAGCAGAGTTTGACTTCAACTTGAAGGAAAAATCATTGTGTGGTAATCAAGTTTTCAATGCCTTGAGCCTTGGAGAACCAAAGATTTTTGTTGCCGCATTTTCAACAACCCAAGGAAGCATTCTAGATGGAATCAAGCTGGCGTTAATTTATGATCCAGAAGTTGTTCACCTTATGAAGTGCATTACTGCGGGCGAGACGAGGAGATTTTGGAAGGAAGATGATATAATCTATGCGAGTAGAAACCAACTATATGTGCCGCGTGCGGGTGAACTGCGCCACAAGCTGCTCTAGGAATGACACTACACACCCCACATTGGACGCCCAAGAAAAGCACGTACGCTTGCATTCTTGTCCAATATCTATCATTGGCAAGAAATGGAACGTGATGTGTAGGCTTATGTCCGTTTCTGCCTAGTGTGTAAACATGATAAAGTTGAGAAGGCTAAAGTCATAGGAATGCTGAAATCTCTCCCAAGGGCGAGAAGACCGTAGCAGTCTATCTTGATGGATTTCATCACGTGCCTTCTATGCATGGGTGGGTACAATACTATTTTGGTGGTCGTGAAAGGTTTTTCCAAATACCAAACCACGGATGGGGTGGCTCGCCCTTTTAAGTCCCATGCGGCGAACTACTAGGATCTTCCATTGGACATCATCAGCGACTGCAATACAAGATTCATGGGACATTTTTGGAAGTCCCTATTCAAGTACATGGGCTCCAAGCTCAAGCTTTTATGGAGCTTCCACCCTTAAACTGATGCCCAGATGGAAGGTGTAAATGCTATGCTTGAATAGTGTTTACAACACTACATATCAATCAACACAACATCAAGCAGAGCTCAGCTATGGGCACTCACCGTTTGAGATTGCAACAAGACGCCAGACGTTTAACCCTTTGAAAGTGGTGAAAATAAAAAGGAATGGACATTTCCCAATGGCCTTCTGCTTTGTGCCTGATTATCATGCCCACATTGAGGAAGCTTGCAAGGCACTAGAGCGTTGGGACTAGATTAGAACCAATCTCCTGAGTTTTTATTACAAGTCTCAAATGAAAATATAGTTTTAAAAAAGATTTTTCATTTGATGGGGGACCAGGAAATAAAATAAAATCAAACAGATTGGAGACAAATCTAAACATACTTGGAGTCATTGATCAAAACAAGGTTTCAGAAAAGTGGGCCTTATCAGTTAAAGATTAACTATCAATATATTTATTGCATACTGGGTATACATTTTCCAATGCTATAGATAACTCATGCCAAAGGCAATCTAGTACTAGACCAGACAGTCTATACACTGTCATCATGTTTTTGTAGACATTCAAATTACACATTTCGCGTTTTGGATCAATGATTTGACCATGAACCAAGATATGTAGGCCCTCATGTGAAAAATAAATTATTTAGTATTCCGTATATTTTATTTGTACTTGTCTTGTATAGGTGTTGGTTCTTGTTAAAAGACGATCTCATATTAGATGAGATTGGGCATATATAATAACTATTATGTTACAATCGTGGATGATAATAAAACACAAACTTATGATCAAAGCAGATCCTACTATCAAATATCTTTGACAAAACCAATGTGTCACTTGCAGATATTGTCATTGTCATCAGATAAAAATTAATATTCCATGGTATTCTGTAATTTTATTTTACCGTTCAGCAGTATTCAGTATACACATGCTCAGTTTTGGTCTTATCCCTTGCAAAGGACAAAATAGTTATAGACTATACTCTTATACATACGATTCTAAAATATCGCATTGAAACCAAGACGCTCGACTAAATTGTCTCTATTTGATTTATCATCTGTATTTTGACACCAGAAAATTAGAAAGTCGTGGAAATCCATTACTGAATATATATATATATATATGTATATATATATTATTTATGTGTCAATAACTTGTATATCTGATCATTTAAATGATCATAACTGTGTATTGTCTCGAATAATAATATATAAATCAGTATGTTACTTATATTTGCAAAATAACAGAAACTTATGGATTGTTAGTCCCTTAAAAAGCCCTATGAAAATTACATAGGGCTTTCGTTTACCTTTATAAAAATGAAGACATGTGTATGAAGTTTTAGGAAGCGCCAATCACATCCTTAGAATGCATAGTTTCCATATAAGTTCATACACTGGCTTTTTCAACAGTGTTTTACGACCCCTTAATTTATGATGAGTTGGGAGTCATATGGAGTATAGCTCAATTTTTCTAGGCACAAGATTATGAGGCTATACCTTCATCCCTTCACTCACTGAACTGGTTGGGCTCACATCTTGCTCATGCACGACCACTTATTTATTTGGTAATTAGGGTTTTTATTAACTTTCTTTCTTCTTGAAAGTAGGTAAAAGGCATCTTTCTTGTCCTGAAATTTCTTCCTGAGAGTATTATGCTATGTAAAGTACGTGATCATATCCTGAAATTTAATTTCATATATTTTATTAGGTTGGAAAAGGACAAATTAATTTCACCAGTAAAAATAGTTTTGAAATTTTTATCTATTTGATAGAGTTTATGGTCAGAAAGAGAGAAATGGGTTAAAACTATTTTATCCTGTTTTGATCCCAACTTTAGTTCATTTTAAAAAGAGAATTAATATTTAATTTTTTTAGTAAATTTGTGGGAAGATAATTTCTAAGAAAGAATGAACAGAAATTTTCCAATATAGATTTGTGATTTTCAAATTTTATTTCAAGAAAAGAAAACTAAAAATATAAATATGACTATATTTGTTGATTGTATTTTGTGTTAAAGTTTAAAATACCAAAATACATAAATTAGCTTCATGGCTGGCAGTGATGGTAGTTGTATTTTATGTAACTTGGCAAACGTTGGGCATTATAGAGTTAGCTAGAGTTAACGTAATTTTGTCTACCCATACTTGTGTAGACTTTACTTGTGGGCTCCTGGTGAAGGGGGTTATCTAGAATAATTAGAAGTTTCCCAAAAATATGTCAAAGGTTGGAGAATGGAACATGGATGGGACACTACCAAGATACACTACAATTTATAACAAGAGTCGAACATGATTTACTTTGAGAAGAAATTGAATAAAAATTTGAAGATTAAATGGATATATATTTTCTTCAAGCTTTAGGTGAAAAAGCATGGGATAGAATGTAACATTTGGAGACAGAACACCTTTATCATGAAGAGCAAAAGTAATGAAAAAGAAAGGAAATGTATAGAAACTAGATGGGGATGGTGGTGAAACATTTGATTAAGGGTCCTAAATTATTGATGCATGTGTGTTCAGCCCGCTGTGTCTGTTTTAAACATGCACTTTTCTACTTCATCCATATCGTACAGTTTTATGTACCTGAAAATGATGAACTAATGATGAGTGTGTCCAAATACTATTGTCAACCTAGTAAGACAACCAGGATCTTTGAGAGCCCTCTCCGGCTGGTAAACTGATGACTCTCAATAAGTCATCAAATATTTAGACTTTTAAGTATCAAAGCATCAAGAATATTTAGTTAATTCATGTGAGTTGTCATACATATGCATTATTTTATAAAATTACTAACCCCACTTGATTCTTCGAATCAAGTGGATTATATTTGACATTTTTTGGTTAGTAAGTTCAGAAACAGGTTAAGACAACCAAAGGAGGATGACAAGAATCAAGAGGAGTTGGCGAAAATTCAAGAAGAAGAAAATTCCAAAAATACCCCCAGGGCATGTGTTAAGACAAAACTATAAATACTCTCTTGAGAGTTCATTTTGAGGTTGTCCAGAATTTCCACCTGAACAGGCTAGGGCTTGGAGAAGAAGAGTTCTGCACCCTCCAAGAGCTGATGAGCATTGGAGCTGGAGAGAAGGAGCAAGCTGAGGAGTAGCTTGGGCTAGACGACCTCCACCTCGCCGCAAGGATCGTGACACAAGGTTGGAGCGATTTCCCAAGTTTCAGAAACTGTGTAATTCTCTCTCTATTAGACAATCTAGGTTGGGTTGGAAGATTCTCACCAGTGATCTTCCAACAATTCCAACTGAAATTGTTCCTCGTTTTGGTTTGATTTCAAGTTTATAGTTTGTTCAATTCCATTCTCTCTTCGTTTCTCTTCAAATCGACTATCCATTCATCACACCCAGTTCAAGTTTTGCCCCTTCAACCGCAGCTTCATGCAGCCTAGCTGCACACCGCACAGCCGTGTGCAGCAACGCCGCGCCCAGCCAAGCCGCGCAGCCAGGCCGGGCGCAGCACAGTGATAATCCCAGATTATCACATGATTTTATATGTATTTCTATGCTAAAATGCGTCATTATCATTACTTAAATACATGTAAATACTTTAATTAACTGATCTTCATGTCTTCCTCACATTTGCACCCTGATTCAGTATTGCTGTTAATTCCCGAATTCTACCACTTACCCCCACTCAACTCATCAAGTTTAGTGGTGAAGATCTAATGCTAGTATGAAGTGTTCTGAATGAAGGATGAAAGACTGACTCAAATGATGGAGGCGGCATGAAGAAATTGAAGGGAGCTGAAGCCATGGTCCTGGACTCTTCAGAGGACTTCAGGAGACTCAACACAGGCCCAAAACCATGGGCTCCATTCTATGAGAGAAGCCCAGGAACAGAGTCAAGAAACCAACCAAAGCAGCTCCCAATGTGGAAGGATCAAGGAGAAAATGAAGAAATCCTAACTAAGGGAGGAATCATTATCTAGCTAAAAAGGGTTTCTGAAGACTGTAATATGATTGGAGGGGGGCCTATCACGTGGCTGTAGGGCCCCAGAACCAAATCTGGTCGTTCATTCCATGTAAGGAATCAACAGCCCAGATTTGGTCCCAAGAAACCCTACTTAAGCTTCTCTTCCTCCTCTTTGTAAGGGATCTTGATTCTATTGAGAAATTGTTGGAGTTTTTCAGCTCTGGATCTTGATCCTGAGAGTGTAGAGAGGATAGAAGCAACATCTCAGCTCAGGAATCTTCAGGCAAGAGAGGAGCTCTGCAGGAATCCTGTAAACCCTTGTCATAGGTGAGAGTCCCTTGCTAGAGAAACGACCCCGTTCTTCCCTGCCAAGTTTCCTTCTTTTTTTCCATTCCAGATTGACCAGGAACCTATTCAGAAGGATAGGCCTGTGTCTCCTCTTTCCAACGCCTCCAAGATTGCCTGAAACGGAGGTCTGCAGCTCCGGATATTCAAGTTTGAGTGGAGGAACCTCCATCACCGCGAAGACCGCCGCTGCCGCCGACGGGCGCTACTTCTTGCAACTTTTTCACGTTTTTTGACCATCTCTTAGGATCTTTTACATCTCTTTTTGCATTTCTGTCTCATTTCACTATAGTTTATCAAATTCTTTATAATTTTAAATGTCTCTTTATCACTAGTTCTTTCTACTAAGAAAAACACACAAAAGAGATTTTCTGGATAACAATTCTACTAAACTTATTTCCTGCTCCCTGTGGACGACCCCTTGCTCACTACTATAATTTCTCTATAGTCTAACAAGGGTTATAAATTTTACTGGATTAATATGGGAATTAAACGACACATTTTACCCAATTTTTCTGGATTATCACACAACAGCGCGCAGCCAAGCCGCACAGCAAGGCCGCGCGCAGCCAAAGCCGCGCGCAGCAAGGCCGCGCGCAGCCAAAGCTGCGCGCAGCCAGGCCGGGCGCAGCACAGCAGCGCGCAGCACAGCAGCGCAGCAATTGCCACGCGCAGCAATTGCCGCGCACAGGCCAACACCGCGCGCAGCATTTGCCGCGCGCAAGCCACGCCCGCGCGCCGCCAATGCCGCGCGCAGGTTGACCCCGTGTGCACGCGCGCAGGGTGTTTGGTAGTTTGCCAAAACCACAGGCTTAAGCCTGTGAAGGAAGAAACACCCTTTAGGTGTTAGCTCCCTTAAGCCAATCCTGAAACAGAGTTCATTAGTCTACTGAGAAATTACTTTACATATCTCTCCTGAAGAAATTCCCTGAATTCTACTGAAGATAATTTCTCTGATTGTTAGGATTGATACAGAAATCTGATAAATTAAACTGCATTGAAAAGGAACTACTGTTGTTTTATCTGCTCCTTGTGGATCGACACCTTACTCGCCCTAAGGCTGTGAGGTTAAAAAAATATTGTTGCATAAGCTCAAATCCTCACACGATTGACCAGTCAATAACCAGTAAAAATACCCATAATTTGAGCTTATCATAAACCCTGGATGAAGCACGTCAAGAATAAGACAAAGAGAGAGTACAAATAGTTGTAATTGTTGCAGAGCGTTTTCTTTTTATTTTAGCTTATTTTATTTATGTTCTTTCCTTTTATGTCATTGGTTTAATATGAATTTCTTATGTAGCCTCATTTGTATTGTATTTTGATTTCTTTAAAATACATTAATTAGAGGGAGTTTTGTATGAATCGAGGAGGTGGCATATCAGTATATAACTATGACGTGAAGCCCACTTGCCAACAGAAATAATTCCACAAACCATGTGAACTGTACAAGCCCAGTGATAATCATTTAATTTAGTTATTTTCCAATGCCTTTCTTGTATGGCTTAAAAAATTAATCACTAAGAAAACTAATTAACACATAACTCATGCCTCATTAGTAAATAGTTAAAAATATATTTCTTGAAATGATATGTAAGATATACAAACATATTTAAATTATAATGTCAATAATGAGTAATTTTCGATAGTTTGATGGAAAAAGTGATACAACTGCTTAAAACTGCAAGGGTGAGTATCAAATTATTAAATTTTTAAGAAAGAAAGTTCATAAAATTGAGATAATAAAGATTTGGAACTCTATTTAGACATAAAAAGTAAAGAAAATTTATGGAAATCATTTTAGGGATACTTTATATAGGAACTCGAAATCTAAATTCTGTAACATTATCGTGACCATTAGGGACTAAATTTACTGTATTTTAATATGAATGATGATTGAGATGGAAGACTATTAATCATCGAAAGCCTCCAAGGGCACCTAACAGCTTGATGTATGTATGATTTTTTGAGATATTCAAGAAGGTAATCAAAATGTTACAAAGAAACATAAAACTTCACTCCAACACAACCAAAATTTTAAATCAAACAGCTTTGGTGTCCTTTATTAACAACTAAGTTGGGATGAACTTCCAATGTGTTTTTCCCTCTCTTCATAGAGTTACTATCACTCTGAATATATGGATAAATATATAATTAAAGATGACACCGCCTTCAAATTTCGGTCTAAATGGACAAACAAGACCTACCAAAATTCACTTTTTAGTTGGCTTATGCTCAACAAGTGAATCAAATTCTGATGTTATGCACATCATTACCACTTGGATGAGATTCTGTTATCTGATAGTGCCGAATTCTCCTTGTTTTATTTTTCTTATCCTCTACGTAGTGCCTCAGTTATGGTTTCAAAAACAATAAGTTCCATTCCTGAGTTAATTTTAACAATACAAGGGGAATATGTGTACTCGAATATAAGCATAACATGTGCACTGAACGTAATATAAGAATAGATACATTAAAACTATTGTCTTTATCATGCATCTTTCTGTACTGTAAAGGCTTGATTTTTATACCAACTGAACCATCCCATATGTCCTGGGAACCAAAATTTGATAGATATTCATGTTTTATTTGTAATGAAATCCATTAATGTGTGCAATGAGTTATTGAAGTAGATGAGATCATAATAGTAGTCTTTAATTTTTTATTTAAAATATTCTTATTGAATGGATATTCTAGATGGCTATCACATTATCAGTATAAAATAATCTAACTGATCCTACTTATACAATAAGTATAGCTGATCATGTGTAATAAGTGTCGTGACAGTAAAGACGGAATGTGGGTGATGTTTAAAGAAGGAGTTCACTAAATAAATCCATATGAGTCCATGCATCGTAGTCTACAAAAACTTCAATTAGGTTGATTCATGTCACAGTTGTTTAAGTCATCCACTGACCTGAGACAACATGGGCATCTCATGAATGGATGACTATATTTGACTATGTTTTACGAGTATCTAAGCATAGGATTCAAATAAGTGATAGGTCGAGTGTGGTAACAAGCTCATAGAGATGATTGAGTGTCAAGACAGAATCATCTGCCCTTGGTACAAGAGGATATTAACTTGAATGGGAACGAAGCAGAAAATCCCTTGCCCTGGTAATGAGGGTACTAAAGAATGCCTTCTCCAATGATCCCCGTCACACATCAGTACTAATCATATGATGAATTAGGTTTTGACAATCAACCATACCACGAGTAATTTGAGAGTCTCGCGTAGATAATGAATTAAACATATATGTTAACTAACGCTGCTAAAAGTTCCACAAGTGATCTTGAACACTAGTCGATATTTTATAGAGCACGAGGTGTACTATGGCACCCCACAGGGCTGGAAACTTAACCAATTGATTGGCTTAAATTGATCATTTGCTAATTAATATACAAATTGATATTTTTAATTAATAATGTTGGTGAATAACTGTTATTGGGCCACTAAAGTTATTTACTAGAATGATACAAGTTCATAGATGGTCACACGAATAACATCATAGGATCATCGTTGAATATTTATGCTTAGTGGTTTTTATAAAAAAATTAAGTAAATTTTAAATAGGGAGGGCGCCCTCATTTTAAGCACCTAGGCCATCCTGAATTGAGGCCCCACTCCCTTTCTCCACTCTGATATTTTCTCCATTTAACCAATGAGAGTGGCTTCTTGCTGAAAAGATCTTCAAGATTTTAAAGGGGAGTTGAAAAATGAAGAAATGGAGATCCAAGTGGAACGATCGTGTGGGTACTTCTAGAGGCAGAGCACGTGGATGGCTTCAGATCAATCTCAAAGATAGAAAGTCAAGTGCAGAAAAATTTTCCCATAAGGTAGATATGATGTATGATGTTAGACATCCTTTTAGAATCGATAAACTGCTTCTGCATTCATGGAAACCATGTTTTCCCTAATTGAACCAAGCCACAAAACCTAATATGTAGTATCATAATATGAACATATTTGCATTAACTTGATTACATTTGCGTGTTATTAAGACCAGAATGATCAAAGTTTTGATTAAACTAGTATGTTAAGTTTGATGAATTTTTAAGTGTCTTTTAATTGCTTTGATGATGCCATGTGATTGAAGAACACAATTGTTTGAGTCAGAATATTAGTCTGCCGAATAGTTTTAGCGTTATATTTATAGAGATATCATTTTAAATTTTAAAATACATATTACTAAGATTCTATGAACTAATATCTATTGACTTGGAATTACTTAATGTCTCTTCAAAATTTTAAACTCATCCAAAATCAGATGAGAGGAAAAATTGAACGGGAATGAATGATCCTAATTCAAATCTTGATCGTGGACAATTCCAAAGGCGTTTCAGGCTAAAATTCCTAGCATATCTTTATTTTAACTGCAGTTTCTATTTTTTTGGATTAATAAACATGACATTGGAGTTTTGAAAAAATAAATTAATTCCTTTTTGAGATGCATACTCAAAGAAAGTGAATTTTTTAAGGATAATCTGCATTAGAAGGTGGCCTTGATCTTGGCAAGAATATATGGATCTAAGGTTTTCATCCTTTAAGTCCCTTTAGTTAGATCTACACCCTACTTTCATTATCTCATTTTCATCATTATCTCACACCATGCTATTCTACAACTCTCATATATTATCTCAATGTTTATCTAGATCTGATCACCCTTGACTCATAGAAAACCATTAATCATCTAGTCCAGCGTCATCTTCTCCATCCCATAACCACCTATTTATTATTCTAACATATCCATTACTTATATCAAAATGATGTTTTTCTTCTACCATTCAATGTCAGCAACCTCCATCTACATCCGCTCATATCCATTTATTAATTTCATCATCATATCTTCTCATGCATCTTCTATATCCATCATCACTTTGCTCTTTCATCTATTTCACACACTCATGGCTATTTGATATATCCTCATCCTCCTACTTATTCATACTATTATTTTTCATATCATTATTATTCAATAATTATTATAATCATCTCATAACCTCATATTCATGAGATTACAAACTTCTTTTGTGTATGTATGTAATAATCTCAAATTTAAGGGTTTTCATCATTGTTAGAAATTGGGATTATTTAATAAAATTATATGTAACTGTACTTACGTAATAGTATTTATTCAGTGGTGATTACGGATCATCTCCATGGAAAGATGGTTAAGGAATTAATTTTATCACTATATGATTATCGATACAAGAAGAGATAAATACGGTAGTATATTTGTTTAGATAGTGATATCAAGGAAATATAAGTAGAATTTCAGGTGTTATGAGAATAAGGTGTAGGGCGTGAACGATAGGAAAGTGATCAAATGGGCTAACGGTATGATGGTAAATATAGAGAAGAGATAATGGGGATGTAAGTAAGTGAAGTGAAAAAATGAAGTAATGAAAAAAAATTATAATTATCATAATGATGATGTCGGGACAGAAACAACATAAGGTGAGGACACTTGCCTTTTATCCTTACGTTTCCCCATGATCAGTGCAATTTACAAGTGATGGTATGCTCCCCCTCTTCTATGATGTTTCTTCCCACACACCCAAGACACCAAAAACCTCTTGATGGATCTGAAAACTCACCATCTTTCAATCAGCCCACACAAGTGGGAAGCAAAATCAAGGTGTATTTTACAGTGATCCAGGCCTCTCTATTTACAGCCCATCAAAGGGTATGGGATGGAAAGAGGAGGGGAAGACAAAGCAATGCAGAAAATTTCAGCTCAGTCGGAGCCCTTGATTTTCCTCTCGCTGCTCATCAACGTTGCTAACACATCCCCATTTTCTATTTCTGTTGAACAATCACATCACTTGAAATTCCGCATTTCCTTCCCTTATGCATACTTTTTGGACTATGAATACCTAAAAGGACAAAAATGATAAAGAAAGATTCCTTCTCTAGGCTGATGTGGCAGCACATTAGCGTACGACACGTCGCCTCTCAATTTTTCTCTCTTTTTTATGATATTTCTTCACAAGAGGATACAAATGCGCCACATCACGCTTCGTTAGACCCAAAAGAGGAAGGAGAAAAAAAGGGTTTTTCTCTTATTGCTCCTCGATCCACGTGACATTTACTGCAAAAAAAAAAACATCTCTTTTTTTTTACTGGGCCTCGTCATCCTGCGCCAGAAAACTGAAATATCTGATGGGTTAGTAATAAATGTCATCAACACTGTGGGAATCATGAAACGATGAATGCCTAGCTAATGTTTGGCTGACTCCAATAATCAGTGATCGCTACGATTCATCGTCGTTTGATGAATCAAACGAGGAGTCATGGTGGCGCAAATGAAATGGGAAATAATATATTAAAATTTATGTTAAATAAAATAAAATCCCAAAAACTATATATAACTATATATTTAGACTTAGATGAATCATATCTTCCAAATTTCATGTAAACAAATTCCAAAAAAATCATATTCTATCTCATAATTATATTATTTTAGGATATGTTGTCAGAAAATTTGCAAAAAATACATAAAAAATTTAGAAATTTCAGAAACCATTATAAAAAAGGATTCTATTTTTTTAAGCTTTCTAACCTGCAAACATGAGTGATTTAATGCAAATAGACATGTAAATATGATCATATTTACATGTCTAAATATGCACGTTATCAGTACGTCCTCTCACCCACATTCAAACGTCATTTAAACAGTATTTAAACACCAATATCTCTTCCCTATGGATATTTGAATGCATCTATTTACTAATTGTATTTATGATTTATTATTAACCAAGTGAAAATATTAAAAAATACTTAAGATTAGGGAAGTTTTTAGCTTTCTGTGATATAACCTAATTTAGATATTTTATATGTTCAATACGAAAAATAAGTATGTAAGCTTTTGCATACATTTGATATTTATAGTTGCATATTTTTTTCAATTTAGCTATAAGTAAAAAAATATGTCATGATACTGAAAAAACTAAAATATATAAAACGGATCAATTTAATGTCATTTTACGTGAGACTAGAGTGTAAAATCATAAAATAGTATTTTAAAATTCTCCATCATCCTTATTTTGGTGTTTTTTTATCTCCTCTTTAATTCGAAGATCCATGTTTTCCATCTAGAACAGCCATTATGCCGTTTAGATGGCTTATAAAGCTGAGGGAATCAAAGGATTAATCATGGATAATAATCATTATTTAAAAAATTATATTCTGCGTAAATTTTGGTCTAGGCCTTATCATATTTAAACTTAACAGTATTTTTTACACAACTCCATACCTTTAATTGTGTGTTATCATGCCCAAAAGACCACCCATATGTGACCCTCTAAGATCATCTATCAGTCAACTTAACAACTCTGATGGACTGTTAATATTTATTTATCAGTCTAAACATTATCCGTTTGCCCCTATGTTCATGTTTATTAATTGTATGCAGGCATACATTTTTTCTGAATTTTCTCTGAGCAAAGTACTAAACAGCTAACTCCAGTTATCTTCCCTTTTAGTTTGAACACCACGTGGCCCAAAAACATAAGCTGTATTGAACAGAACATAATTATATCATACACTTTTAATTAAGACAACATCGTGCTCTATTTTGGACCTCTGAGACTAACATAAAACTTTGAAAATTCACACATATGTGAAGTATAAGAGAATAATAAAAAATGTTCCAAGTCAATAATCAAACCACCTACCAAATTTGGATAAGCAATTCTTCAGTTTCTAAGGCAAAGAACAATGAGCTGAAAAACAGTACATACTATAGACCAACGCAGAATATCACAGTCCCAATCTCTTCTTCAACCTTGATGATCCACTTTCCCTATCCATGCATTTTTTATGCCCTTTGGGTAGCATTTAAAGCGGAGGGGAGCCAAGAGTCATGGAGAAAAGCTGAGCAGACCCGAGGAGCCTGATAATATGATAACTAAATGTATATTTCCATGCATTTTTTGATGTTTTTGTTATTATTTATTTATATATATCATGTTTTTATTGGGATTAACAAGATATTCATGCATTAGCTAGAAATTCCAATAAGGCACATTATGGTTATTTTTCACTAACTCCTTGTCTTTTCTGAAGTAAAGCATTTTGACTACTCATGAGTAATTTATAGTTCCAAATGTGCATACAATTACAAGAATTAGAAGATATGCTTGTTAGGAAATTAGAGAATTTTTAGGAGCTTTATGATTATCAAGATGGGCTTGAACGGATAGAGTGGGCTTGTGAACCTTCAAAAAAGAAATCGGAGGAGGACGAACCAGTATCTGACCTGCGCATTGGATTCTCAAGGGCCTTCCAAGGAAAGAAGTTGAAGATTGCAAGGGGAAGCTCTCAACCCATGTAGAAAAAAAGAGGGAAAAACAGAAAAAAAATAAAATAGAAAATACCAAATGGGTATTTTCGTAATTCTTCATATGTATAAAAATCCTTCTCTCCCTCATTCCCCCTCACGCTGGACGTGCTCTCGCAAGTAGCTGCCTAGAAGGAAAAGGTATTTTGTAGAATCTAGGTTGTTCAACCTGCTTGACATACGTTTATTGATGTTTTCACTTAATCCCATCTATTTTTTGCATTGAAAAATGCCTGATCGTCGCAAAATCTAAGGATCTAGGCTGGAGAGGAAGCATTCAGGGTCAGTAAACATGCAGTGAAGTTTTAGGAACATAGATTTACATTTTGACATCATTATCCATCCATTTACGCTGAAAATTCATCACTTTCCAGCTTTAAACACTCACTTTCCCTGGTTTCTATCACTAGAATTGACTATTTATCTCTCTTTAACTTCATCTACACGCCTAGTTTATCCACTTAAAATTTCATAAAAAAACTCTTTCATTTACACCTTCAAGTTCGATCTCAAACTCTCTTTACACTATTTCTTCATTTTCTCTCTCTATCTTTTCATTTTAGTCATTTTGTCTCTCTAAAATCTTTTATTTCTTATCTTAAATCCATTCCTATCTCTCCCTAGATCCTTCATCACCTTCATTTTAAACTCCCATAAATATTGGGTTTGAATTCAATCATTTAGGGGAAAAAATCAATATTCATTTGCTCTTGCTGCCGCCGTTGTGCGTTGCCATGCACTATTGTGTGGTACGTGTGCAACATGATCACTCTTCTGGCCACCGGTCTGAGCAAGGGGAGTGGACCCACGGAGCCAAATAGTGTACTGTGAATGGATGACCCACTAGACCATTTAATGGACTCGATTCAGGCCGCCAACCCGAAAGCCCTAATGAGACCCAACTTGTCAACCTGAAAGCCCAAGCTACGCTCCGCCGCCGCTCGGCCCATTTCTGCCACCACCGCATGCGATTCACGGAGTAGGTAATTGCTCCTTTTTTTGAATTTAATTATAATAAAACAAAACAAATCAGGAAACATTAAGAAAAGTGTTTCTGCATTTAAAAATTAGAAAAATTAGAAAAAATCCCAAAATTCACATAATAAGTTGCTTGTGATTTTAACATCTGAATAAATTATAAACAAAAACTATAGCTCTCATTCTTAATATTTCTAATGGTTTTTGGGTGTAATATTAAATTATAGATTATTAAAAAAATGCTTATTTTCCATTTCTGGAGTTAATTAGAATTAGGAAAACTAGTGTAAACGTTTTTTAGTGTTTTTATAATTTTTTAGGATTCAATTTAAATTTTATAGAATCATATAAATTAACTAAAAATCCGGAAGAAATCCTAGAATTTATATTTCTAACTTGGAAACTCATTAGCTCTATTACAAGCTTGAGCAAACTGGAAAAATAAAATTTTGCCTCTCTATGGTTGGACCCCTTTCTTCCCTTTTCAATATAGATTATATAAGTGTAAAGTTTCATAAATATAGTTGGTTAAGTCTGAATTAGAACGACATAAAAACCTTATTATTATAGCATCTTGTAAGTTTAAGTACATCTAACCAGGTCCAAAACACCAGTCATATGCGACCCTCTAGGCCTATGTATTACTTTATTTAATAGTTATAAGGCCGCTCTATCCTTTATTTGGCAACCACATTAGTTATACCTGTATATAAATCTGTATAAATTAATAGGGATTTATTTATTTTCAGTGATAGATTGAGTTTCTAAACGTTCGGGAACAAAGCTACACCTCGTGCTCTTGAAAGTACATGGTAAACTAACGCTGTCATGGAACATTACTTGTATAGGGTACCTTGTATGTATAGTTTCCCATCTATACAACAGTCCTCAAAAGACCAAGGGTATGGCTAGTTGCAAAAACTGGTCATCCCAAGCAGAACTAATGCATATGTAAATTAACAAAGAATTATTCTTATATATTTTCTTACCTTGGCTAATGACATCATATTATTCTGCTCAAGCTATCTCCTTTTGTACCAATGGCAGATGATCCATAATTAACCATGGAATAAGCATTATGAACTGTATACTATTACTCAGACCGTCACGGAGATTATTTTAGATAAATCTTTCACTTGCAGATAACTCAGTACTTGTTCTTAGTGTCTCAGCACTACAATTTATCTAATCAGGCATGCTCATTTTCTGAAATTTTATTTTCTGAAACTATTTTCTGAAATTTTATCCAAACTTTTGGATCTATTTCAGACATTTCGATTGAATGTCAATATTGAGAATAAAATGTTTCAAAGAGAAGTGATAAAAGTATTGGAATCTGACCATAGTTCAACTTAGTCATTGCATGAACTCATGGACTTCATAGTAAGCACCACACATACATTATAGTCTAGATACTGTATAAACAATGTTATATATTAAATGGTTTATAGGCTGTAGACATTGTAAGCATCACACATATACTTTGACAACAAGCAGTATTGTACATTTATTTTGAACTAAACTGTGATTTTTTCCACCTCAAATGTGTGCATGTCACGACTAGTAAGCGGTTAAAAACATGAGTTTCCAATAAGGAAGTCGTAATAATCCGGCAGCCAGTGATCAGGAAAACAACTAATTAGTTAGAAAATTATAAACTCAGATATGACAGTAGGCAAAGTGAGAATTAATTAAATAAAAGCCTAGGGGAAATTCATAAAAGCTTTGGTATAGTTGAAAAAACTGTATTTGATTCGCTATAGCAATCCTGTATAGTCAATTTATTCAAGAATTTGAAGTAGTCTGTTTCAGTAATTCAGACAAACTGGATCTTTGCAGCACCCTTAATTATCTAATTTTACACTATTTGTATCACGACTGGACAATAGTATTTATTAGTTGTTGCATCCTTTATTCGAAATCAAATAACTGATTTAGATTTATCTATATATTGAGCATACAAAAAGTCCATCAGGTGGAGGTTAGTCGGGTCGCCCCTGCTAATTTACGTCTGATGTTTCGCCTTATAATTTCTCATTTATTTGAATCACAATTTTTGTTTTGGTTTTAAAGTTACTAGTTTTCCTGAACTTCCCTATAAGTGATGGATGTAAAAACTTAGCATTAACGTTCACACAATAAATGTCAACCCTCTACAATGATGGATTTCCAAATTCAGCATTGACGTTGATGCTATGATTAAATAGAGAAGAAAATGTAAGTTGCAAAAATGCTCTACTCCAATAACATTATACAGTTAGTTTAAATCAGTATCAAATCAATATCGACAAAATGACACATAAATCAAAATTTACAATTAAATGCTGCGAGTTTGAGAAGCCAGCGATATTTAGAAATAGTTTTTTACGCATAGCCTTCAGATGGGATCAACCTCCTCGGTTGAAATATTTCATATACACCTAAATAAAATATTTAAGTTACTACAGTTGCCAGATATTATAGGTGCATTGAATGGAAGACGTGAACCTTAAGCCCTTGATTCAAGCTGTGAATATAGTTGTTCATGAAGAGGAGTCACAAACTCACAAAGAGACACCACGGAGCTGACATGGATTAATAAGATCTTTAATAAACATTAGCTACTAATAATCGACCACGTACCCGATATACTCGCTAAGAGATTAGATAATAGCATTCAGTATAAGTTTCAACATAGTTGTAGGATTCAATATAGCTAGGATTCAATATAGATAGGTTCACACATAGATAGGATCCAACAGCTAAGGTTTGTTGTAACAGACAAACTATATAGGTTATAACTATAAATTTATGCTATAAATAGGAACCAATGTATATAACATAACTATGAAATACAAACAATCTTAATCTTGCATGTGTGTCCTCCCTCTCTCTCTCTCTCTTCTTCTTCTTTCCTTGTTCTTCATCTTCTACTTGTTTTATTGTTCTTGAGCGAGGACGAACGTTTTCAGTTCAATCCATGGGAAGACACAATGGCAGCTATTCGTACTTAATTCCAAGATATAATGTGAACCCAGTCGGCCGAGACAGCGACAAGGCTGACTATATGTTTTAAAACAAAGAACCGTTATGGCAACATAAAGCTTCTGGTATGATAGATTGTAAGAGCAACTCGAAATAAACTATGGAGAATCTCTACTACTATAATAGGAATACATGTACCCTTCTGGCCTCTGATTAGCTGACAAAAGAATGAGAAAGAAGAGAGAGTTAGAGAGAAGAGAGAGAGAAGAGAGATGTATAATCTATGCTACTATAATAGAAATACATGTGCGCTTCTGGCGTCTGATTGGCTGACAAAATAGTGAGAGAGAGAGAGAGAGAAAGAGAGAAGAGAGAGAGAGAGAGTGATGCAACACGCCTACGACCGGGATCGGTCGGCGGGCATTGCAACACAGTGGCATGTGAAATTAATTTAATGAGCTGGTAATGAATAGAACGATACACTTAATGAAGGTAAATACGAGAAACACTAGACCGTCGCTAACATGGGGATTGGCTCTTCTGGTTCGTCGGGACGGGCTAGTAGGGGCCAGGCGCCCCGAACTCCGGTGATTGTCTCGAGGCCTCCGACATGGGTTTCCCCGGTCAGAGTTAAAGCCTTCACCTAGATGTTAGTTAAAGATGTCTATGTTCCTACCGGAGTGCTCCCTTCCCAAAGGGATTTCTAACAACTACCCAACCCCGCTAACTGATGAAAGGGAACTGTGGGGCAAAGGGGCAAAAGGGGTTGTTCATGAGGAAGAAAATAACAACACCAGAGTAATGGGAAGTTAGCGGGCTGACCTGGGGGGGGGGAGGCCCCGGCGGTCACCGTGCGAGACGAGTCCACGTCCGTGTGGAGTCAACCCTTTGACCAAGGGAAGAGAGGCTGATCGACAGCGACGCCGACAAAAGTTCACGCGAATGCCATTTCATCCGGGAGCTCCTTCGTTCCACGTCGAGCGGTCGACCGGTGTCCAGGCAGCTTCCGAAGGGGGGAAGGAGGATCGGCAGTCGGACCCGGTCGGAGGGGAGGGAGATCACCGACGTTCCATGATGGGGCGGATGGTGGGATGGCGACGACCCCAATCACCGGCTGAGCAAATTCGGTGGCAAGAGAGAGGGGAGGGAGAGTGAGCTCAGCCCCGAATTCCCGGGAGGCAAACCTTCAGATCCTGATTCCGGGGTCAAAGAGAGTTCGGCGGACTGACCCATTCCAAAGGGGAGCAGCTTGATCGATGGTTCAGCCTCTACGAGAGTAGATCAGAGGGAAGCAGGCTCGACTCCGATTTCCTGTAGAAATATTCGTAGAGTCCGGCTTCCGGGACGATGGCGTGGTTGGGGGTCCACGGGGTTAAGGGAAACGTTGGATTGTCGGGTCTGCACCCTTGGTTTGAAGAGAATACGAAAAGGGGGGGGGGGTCACTTAGGTAGGATTAATGGAGGATTCCGTGATATCAAAGAACAGTAGAGAAACCCCAAGGGATTTGCTCGAAGAGAGGGGGGGTGTACGCTTGCGGGGAGGTGATTTGGAGTAGAAGATCAGGGAGGTAGGGTCGTAAGGGAGGAGTCTGGAGAAGGCCTAGTTGGGGGAAGAGGTTGGGTTGGAGGGAACCTCTCAAGAGAGCATTTCTTCTTCTTCTTCAAAAATTCCCTGAACAAAACGTACGGCACCTCTCCCCTCTTATAGGGTGGGGAAGGGGATGCCCTAATCTGGCCTGTTAGGGTGGCGTTTAAGCGAACGGTGCCACCCCATGGCCGGTATCAGTCCTGAAAACAACACGGTGAAAACAAATGCGGAATCCCCGAATACACATGGGTAGTTCCGCAAAACAAAAGTATGAAAACAACATAACAACAGAAAATACGCCGTGTATTTGAATTGCAGATCCTTGGCGTTGACTCGGGTTGCGCAGTGAGGTTCGCTTGGATGGTACTCCATCAGAAAGAGATCGAGAAACAGTTGAGAATGGTTTTGTCATCGACAGCTTCAGAATATTTTTGATTGAGAAGTACTGATTTGTTCGATCGAGAAGTCCTATTTCGTCAAGAGTTGCTTCGGGAAAAAGGTGAACATTCATCCTATGTCATATTTCGATCAATTTTTATTTTTATATTTTCATATTTTCATCAAAGATGAAGAGATCAAAAAAAAAATCTGATCGAGAAGCGCAACCCGCTCGAAGATCAAGCGTTTGGCCGATCCCAACCCCCGATTTCTCCGCTATGGATCTCCCCACCCCACTCTGATTGATCACTCCACCATCCTCTCCGCGCCGGAAACGCGGGTCACCACTCTCAGCAACGGACTGAGGGTCACCCCGGAGTTGACTCTCGCTTCCCGGACGGCCACCGTCGGTGTCTGGATCGACGCCGAAAGCCAGTTTGGGAGTGAAGAGAGCAACGGGACTGCCCATTTCTTGGAGTATATGATATTCAAGGGGACTGAGAATCGGACCGCGAGGCAGATGGAGGAGGAGATTGAGAACATGGGTGGGCATTTGTGTTGAAGTGTGGGGCAGAGAGAGAGAGATACGAGATGAAAGATCAGAGATCTATTAAACGTAAATGAAATAGATGAGAAGACGAGAGCATGTCCGAAATGTACAAGATGTGGCTATTTGTAGAAGAGGAAGGTGGATGAACGTTGGAGTGAGTTAATGTGATGCTAATGATGTCATCGTGGCTCGAGGCGGCGGCAGGCTGGACTCGAGGTGGCGAGTGGATATGCCGGCGGATCTTGGTGACGTCTGGCTTGTAGAACATTCTGGTGTCATCATGCCACATGGCGGCAAGGCGAGAACGTGGGAGGATCCAGGTGGCGGATTCTCCTTAACAATTTGAATGCTTACACTTATAGGGAGCAGACGATATATTATGCCAAGGCTGCTTCCGGGGATGTGCACCCTCCTCATCAGTTCATCAACCAATCCAATCATTCCGTCCATCTATCTAATTTCTCTATGATTTATCCATTTTCACTAGCAGGAAAAATTGAAGTGGTGATGCGCGAAGGAGAAGTCATGGCTTAAGATGTTTGTACAAGATGGCGACTGAACGGGGCAAATGATGTAGAGATTTTAGCCGGTTGAATCGTTCATGGATAGGGCTTTGTAAAGAATGGGGACTAGGGTTCCAACGACCCAGTTCATCTCTCCCGTTGCCAGTTCATTTGTCACTGGCTTGCTCGGTAATGGCAAAGAATCAACATCAATGGTGAGCCGTAGTTTCCATTTTCTTGATATTGTTAGATATTTTCCGAATAAAACAAGAAAAAACCCAGAGTTTGATTTATTCTATCATTTCTATGCAGAGCGAAATCCACTAACCATGTAGTGATTCTCTTCCCGTGAATGGCGCTGCATCGGAAGAAGATCACTCAGGCCTGGAGAATAGCTGCTATTCATCGAGACCCAATTTTCTTCCGCTAATCAACAGTGACTGAAGAACTTTTTCTTACAATCTGTCCCGTCTTCTGATCAAGAAGATGTTTTTTTTTCATCGTCCTACTGCTTAGTCTGGGCATTAACTATGATTTTTTTATTCCACCCATCCATTGTGATCCAGTATAAATTTTCCATCCACCCTGCCATTGTGATCATGTACAAATTTTCTGTCCACTCTCCCATTTTGATCAAGCAGAAGTTTTTATCTTTTTTCTCATTCTGGACAACAACTTTATTGTCCATTCCATTCTATCACTATAGTCAAGTAGATGTATTCATCGTCTTTCTGCTTCTAATTCGGGGGGATGTGTCCAAGGGGATGGAGATTCTTGCAGATATTCTTCAATCGGGAGCACGATGTCATTCTCAGTGAGATGGAGGTTGAATCTTCTTCTTTTTTGCTTCTAATTCTGCTCATTTTTTGGGAATTATGTCTTCTTTTGGCTCTTCAATTGTCTCCCGATAGTCAACTCTTCTCTTCGATTCCACTATTTTGATTAAAAACTGTTTGATTGAAATCGAACGGTCTTAACTTCATTTTTTTGCTACGAATTGCTCCAAAACCACATTTTTCAAATAAATGTTATCTCGATCTTGGTTTTTTTCTTTCTGAAGTCAGTATTTCTTCCAATATAGTCAACTCAGATGGCTCATCTCACTTTCTGATGTCAAAATCGAGGCAAATTTTATATTTTTTATGGGGTTCTTTCCTGATCTTCGGTTGCTTTTTTAAAACCTGTATTTCTTCCAAAACAGCCAATTCACACGGTTTGATTGAAATAATATAGTTTTTAAAGGCAACTGAATAATTTTTATTGAATTTCATCTTAATAATTCATTGTATTTTCCTTCCTGTAAGGTGGAAGGTCAGGCTGAGGAAGTATCTTTGACCATTTACATGTGACGGCTTTCCAATACACTCCATTGGGCTGGACAATATTGGGCTCAGCCCAGAATGTCAAGACCATTACTCAGAAGCATCTGCTGGACTACATATCAACTCATTACACCGCCCCTAGAATGGTATTTCTAATTCCTTCAATTAAAATTACTAAGACATGAAAATGTTTTTCTCAATTCAATTTTCCATCTTCAGGTCATCTCTAAGTGGTTGCTCTGAGTGACTGAATATGGGATTTTTTATAGACCACGATTGCAGCTGATGGCGGAAATGTCCGACGGCGCTTTCTAAGGGTGGAGCGAAGGAGCGATCAGCTTTCCTCTGATTTTCAAAAGTCCAAAATTCGAGATACTGATTTTCTTCCCTGCCAGGATGAGAAAGACCCTGCTTTCTCTCTCTTCTCTCTCTACCCAGTGCGAGCATTGAGAGCGGGCCCCACTAGTAATTGAAATACTTGAAACGCCTTTTTGGCGCCCCTTCGACTATAACTGCCGAGTCGGGCGGAAAGTTTCTGGGCGTTAATTGAATAATTCGATCGGAAAAAGCAAGATCGTACTGTCTCTCTCGCTCTCACTTTCAGTTGCACTCTTTCTCTCTCTTTCGCTCTCTCGAACTGTCTCTGTCTCTCCCTTTCTCTTGGTCGTGTCTCTGCCCCCATGCTCGCTCGATCTCTCTCTCTTTCTCTCTCGCATGATCTCTATCTCTCTCTCTGCACCCTCTTTCTCTCTCGCATGATCTCTATCTCTCTCTCTGCACCCTCTTTCTCTCAAGCATGATCTCTATCTCTCTTTCTCTCTCTGCACCCTCTTTCTCTCTCGCATGATCTCTCCCCCGCTCTCTCTCTCTCATGATATCTCACTCTCTTTCTTTCGTAATACGCCTAATTTTATACTCGAGGGACAGAACAAAGACTGCTGTCGGACCTGCCGATCACACGGACATAATATAGCATGCATGGTCTTCATCTGGGAAGAAAATTAATAAAATATGGTCAGGAAGATATGATATTCCGCCGTACGAAGATGTCGTCTCTCTAGGCCAGCGATAATGATGTCATCAACGACGAAGAGGTCGCTGGCAGGGGACTACGGTTGGCTCCAAGGCAACAGAACTTCCTCTATAACAAGTTTCAGGCCCAATCTCCATTATCCCTCACGCTTGCCATCAAATTAAAGGACGGCCGATTCTTCACCTTGGCCAAGTTCCTCGAGAAGGTAGTAGTGTAGGCGCCAGAAGGGAAGAACGCTTCTATTAGATCCTTCAACACCAGCTGCGGCTGTGATATGCCCCTGTCGAACCAGTCTTCCGTCGGCAAAGGGACGAGTAATATCGTTTGGCGCAGTGATCACGACGGAATAGAAATCTGGTCAGTCATCCGTCACAACGTTCCGTTTCCAGCATAGGATCTCGACGTTAGGGAAGGCGGAATGGATCGGGACGGATGACATCCTTCGGCAGCGGAGAAAAAAAGAATCACAGAATGGAAAACTCACCGGACACGTGGCCGTCGGATGTGGTTCGAACGCGCTTATCCATCCTCCAGAGGCTCTGGTTCATGAGGAAGGCGAAGCACGAATTGTCGATGACTTCGATGTTGTCGAGGAAAGTGGAAATTGTATTCCACCGGAGACCGCGCGTATGTCTGGTCGATCAGCACGGACACAGTCTGAAGCGCAAAACTAGCCGATGAGACGATGTAGAGGGCGTATGAAGAGTTGGCATGTAACTCACACAGAGAATAGCCTGAAAATTTCGTCGGGGTCGGAGACGTTGTAGCTGTTGTTGGTGATGATTTCATCGACGGTCTCCCCGCCGGCGTCTCTCACTAGCTGGCAAAGGAAAAGAAATATACGAGCGAAGCAGATCAGATTGAATACCCTTGATTAATCTCGGGAAGCGTAGTTTTGTGTCTTCTTCTACCTGTTTAACATACGGGTCGCTGATGAAAGCCCATATGCCCTGCGGAGAATATTGGAAAAAGATGATGGGTTTTAGGGAAGATGATGTTTGACGCTTGCTCGCGGCTAGGATTCATCGAAGGAGAACGAATGGAGCGGGAAGGAACCCAGTACGTTATCGGTGCTGACTTCGGAACTGTAAACGGATCAAAACAATCATTTTTGTTCCAATTCCGTCATCAGTTTCAGATTCATTTGTTTATTTTACTCTAGTACTGGGGGACAGATGATGATCCATCATCCCATTCCATCCATTACCAGCATCTGTCATCCGTTTAGTCCTGTTCCGTTCCGTCCTGAACCCTGCTCTTTTTCTCTCTCTCTCTATCTTTCTCTCTCTCCCTCTCTCTCCCTCTCTCTCTCTCTCTCATGATATCTCGCTCACGCATGATCTCTCTCTCTCTCTCTGCACTCTCTTTCTCTCTCACATGTCATTACCTTCTCTCTCGCATGATCTCTATCGCATGATCGTACGAGTTCCCCGGCGGAACGTCGATGACGTACGATTACGCGCCTTCACCAGCAACCTGATTTTGTGATACTTCAAAAAACAATTATCAGCATGGCGCATCATTCGCCGCATGGTGAGTGAAATTCGTCTTAGCGAGATCATTCTTCTCCGGATTTTAAAGATTTTTTCGATGTATATTTCAAGCATAACCAGATGCATTATGACAAATCAAAGAGAATCAGGTACCAGTTTCAATTTAAAATGGCAAAAAGAAGGCCGAATAATAGAAGTGAAGAAGGCCAAGAAACAGTAAAAGAAACTGTAATGTCTCTCTAGCTCTCCCTTTCAGTCGCGCTCTTTCTCTCTCTCCCTCGCTCTCTCGACCTGTCTCTGACTCTCCCTTTCTCTTGGTCGCGTCTTTGCCTCCTTGCTCGCTCGATCTCTCTCTGTCTCGCATAATCTCTATCTTTCTCTCTGCAGTCTCTTTCTTTCTCGCATGATCTCTGTCTCTCTCTCTCTCTGCACCCTCTTTATCTCTCGCATGATCTGTAAAAGTTATAGGGGAACCCGTTGTTCTATCGACGTCGACTAATCTGGCGCGGGAGAAGGTTCTCGGAGACCTGAGCCAAAGACAAGTCTCCGTCGATGATTGCAACGGACGATAGTGTCCACAAAAAAAGAAGTCTCCTTCGGTGAGTTCCACGGCGAAGCGCCGACAACGTATGACTACGCGCCTTCACAGCGACCTGATTTTGTGATTCGTAAAAACTTTTTATCAGTAATGTCGCATCATTCGCCCCATAGTGAGTGAAATTCGCCTCAGCGAGATCATTCTTCTCCTTCCTATTTAGATTTTTTCAATGGAATTATCTAGATTTTTGGTCAAATTTTAGTTTTATTTACCCATCCGATTTGATGAGCGATGTGACAACTCCAGTCGGCACATCGTACATGTGTTTTTCTCGGATCTGATCGATCTGTAGAATTTCTTTGGAAAAAATTCTTCTTTTTTTGCGCTTGCGTTTTTTTAAATGTTTTTTTTTGTCTGGGCTTTTAGCACAGTGGTAAGTGGCAGTCAAACGCTAAAACCGGGGCGTATATTACTGCTGAAAGAGAAGAAAAAAGAAAAAGATGAGGAATAGTGTGAGAAAAAGAAGAAGAATAGTAGTGATGAGAATAAGAAGAAGAAAAGAAGAGCAACAATAAGTTGCTGTGGCGTGAGGCTGTTGCAACGATCATCCGTTTCCAAGGTTCAAAATATCAGAACGAAATCTATGGAACTGTTCCTTTCTTCTTCGTTTCAAAGGCATCAGGGCCGTGGAAACCTATTTGATGAGCTATTTCCTGTGGGAGAGAGGTATTCTTCTGCTTCAAGAGAGAAGAGAAGAAGTAAAAGCAAAGGAATAGTGTGAGAAATAGAATCTAGATATCGGTCATAAAATAACACGATATCTTCGGCGTGTATAGATTTCGGTCAAATCTAGATTTAGGTTCGATGGAATTAAGTACGATGTTGCAACTCCAGTTGGTACATCGTTCTTGAAGAGAGATTTATATTCAAATATTGTCATATCGTCAGTATTCATAGTCGAATATGAAATGTATGGAAATCAGTATTGAATTCAAAAACTAATAACGAAATCTACAGAAATCATATTGGACTATGAAATCTAAAATAGATCAAAATTCATCAATTGGACTCAAAATCTAAACACGCTATCAACAGCTAGGAAGGCTCGGCAAGAAAGCCAATAAATCCAAAGATTAAAATTAAAGTTTTTTTAGATATATGTCAATTGGAAGTAAAGGTATTTTTTTTCTTTTTTATCAAATTAAAGTTCCATTTAAATCAGGGGACTGAATCATTTATTTTATAGTAAATTAGTAAATAAAAAATATATTTTTATTTAAAAATGAGTCATTAAGAAAAACCCCTATTTATTCCACTCACTTAAATTCCAATTAATCTGATGAATCAAATTCGACGTGTCTTTTACATACCATAAAATTTATTTATATCAGACTTGCTTTTATTAAAGTGCCAAGTATTGCTAGAAATTGAAAAAAAAAAATGCTTTAGTTTAATTAAAGGATTTTATCCTGTTCTCTACTTCAAAGGATAATTCTACAAAATATCTTATGTTTTCAAAAATGACTTAATTTACTCTTCGCTAAAGCCGTCATGATAAAGAAAATATTTAATGTATATGATTGATATGTATCCCACTCATTAAAGTAAAAAAAATAGAGATATAAATTTTGAAATGTCGAATTGAATGATAAATTTTTAATTGAAACGAGATAAAACAGATAGATAAATTGACAAAGAAAGCTTTCGAAGATGATTTCTAAAATATATCGAAAATTTGGAATTCTAAAATTTAATATGAAATCGAAAAGCTACAGTAATATAATCTGCGATTATTCTACTATTGTAAATTTAAATTCACAATCCAATTCGATTGTGAATTTAAGATCTATTCGTCAATTTGGATTCGTTTTTGTTTATTTTGTGTATTGGTATTCGATTTTCATGACTTTCATACCTTTCAAAAATGTAAAATCTAAAATTATGAATGACAAAATGCATCTATAATTCATCTGTATTCTTTAGATTTGTTTTTTCTTCTAATTCATCATATTATTGACGATATACATTTTCAAGATATGAATTTATCTGTTCTTTTAAATCGATCAGATTTCTATTGTTTACTGTGAAATTTAGATCTGATTATCTTTTCTTCAAATTAAATCTGATTTTCATCTGATTGTGAATAAAATATACATAATGAGGGTAAAAAATATATTTTTTTTATATGCCCCTCTACACTTCTACTGTGTGTGTAATAAAATATTACATCTCCACATATCTTTTCTTCAAATATTACAACTCTACTACTAATCTCTACTAATAATTATAAGAGCTCCTGTACCCTTCCAGACGCTGATTGCGCCCGCAATTGAGGGCAACCGTAGGGCCGAGCGAATTGCATACTATCGCTCGATAGGATCAGCCAACGTGAGGACACTCCTTGCAGCTACCCTCAATGTGGCAAACGTTCAACCACATTCTCTCGGAGGCATGATTGCAACATGCGTTGCGTGCCAATGAGAGATGTGGATGCAAGAATGCAAACATGGCTGCAGTCAGCGAAACCCAGTGTTCCACTTATGCTGCAAGGATAACGATGTTGCATTGTCAGCGTTTCCCAACCCGCCGGCACCGCTTCTTGCTCTGCTCAAGGGGATGACGGAGGAGGAAAAGCACTACCACAATTTTATTTGAGCCTACAATCCAGCTTTCGCTTTCACTTCCAGCGGTGCAAATTTTGACTGTTCCCTTACTGACAACCATGCCGGCATGTACACGCATTGCATCCAAGGTGACGTCTATCATCAAATCTCAAATGCTCTACTACCCCCCATTGGTCAAGCTCCTTGCTTTGCTCAAATCTACATCTACGTTATAGACTACCATATTGAACGATGAAGCTTAATCTTCCCCGATCTGCATCACAACATCCTTGAAAATATCCACCACTATGTGAGTGTGGCCAATCCCTTTGTTTGTCAGTTTCAAACGAACAGCGAAGAAGTGCTTCTCACAGCATCCACCTAAGAGTTCGAGCTATGAGTCGGCAAGCCTTCTATCCCTGGCCGTCGTTATGATCAACCCACAGGCTCTTAAGTTGGTATTCTTATGACTAGAGACAAAAACTGATGTAGGACAGCTAGGGAAAAGGACGACTGATTTGATGCAGGACAGCTAGGGAAAAGGACGAATATGGGGATGGGTAGGACAACGATGGGTGGAGGATACTGGATGGGTTTGGATGGATGGATAAAAAAGATCACAGAATTCCACGCGATTGAATTCGGAACTTAAAAGCGATCAAATACTGGTGGTGTAGTCCCGTTCCTCGTCGAGGGCGGGAGTACTATCTACAATCACCGCAACGACGCCGAAGCACCAAATCCAATACTCGAATTCACGTCACGAGGGAAACTCATTATAGAGAGAATTTTAGGGAGTTCCAAAGCAAATCAAATCTGTTGGCGATGGAGAATTCTCGTGGAACACTAGACGAAGAACACATCGACACCAAAGAGTTTAGGCGTACCTCGGCACTATAGTGCGTGAAGAGGTTATGGGGACTTATGATCGTGACGAGACTAGGCAATTCTGGGCGTTGAATGGCCCACTAGATGAGAGGGTCTAGGTGTTCCGGGTGTTCTACGGCGCTGGCAGAAAGCGTGATGGATGAGTACGGACACGGACAGGGCTGGCGTGCGCGGGCACGGGTGTGGATCGTGTGCCTCGGGGGGGCCCTAGGAAGGCGGGCTTGGGGAGGCCAGCAGGGTGCGACCTTGGGCGGCTCTAGGTGGCAGCCTGGGGTGGCTTGGGGTGGCAGCCTTGGACGGCCAAGGGCGGATTGCCTTGGGCAGCCTGGGGTGGCGGCCTGGGGCGGCAACCTTCGGCAGCCTGGGGCAGCGGCCATGGGCGGCCTGGGCGGCGGCCTTGGGTGGACCTGGGTAGCAGCCTTGGGCGGCCTGGGGTGGCAGCCTTGGGCGGCCTAGGGCAGACTGCCTCGAGCAGCTTGGGGTGGCGACCTTGGGCAGTCTAGGGCGGCGCCCTTGGGCGGCAGCCTTGGGTGGCCTAGGGCGGTCTGTCTTTGGAAGCCTAGGCGGCGACCTAGGGCGGCCTGGGGTGGCGGCCTTTGGCGGCTCTAGGCAGTAGAGAGAGAACGAGAGAAGAGAGACAAGAGGGAAGGAGAGAAAGAGAGAGATGGAAAGGGGGAAAGAGGAAGGGGAGGAAGGTGGCCGGCGACGAGAGGCATCGACGGCGGCGGAGGCGGGGGCGGTAGGGTTGGAGAAGGTATAGGGGAGGCTGGGCAGTCCTCCAAGAAAAGTTAAAAACAAACTCAATTCTTGAATAATGACTTCCTAACTGTTTCTTGAGACAATGGCCTATACCTATAGGCCTTGGAGGAAAGAGAAAATACAAGTTTCTAAAAATTAAAGATGAGAATACAAGGTAGAATGTCACGTCAAGGGGCAGTTATTGATGTGCCTTTGGCGACGTATCATGATGCGTGAAGGGGCGTGCGTGCATGGAGACGTGCGTGACACTGGCTCGTTGACTTGATCTGGTGACGATGGTGGCATGTCTTTAGTGGTCGTGTTGACTTCAGATGACGGTGGTGACAGGTCCGGTCTGAATGTGTTGACGTCGTCGCCACCAATACCCCGGGGTGCAAAGAACTCCACTTTGTGGAGTAAGCGTTAGAAGACTCCAGCGGGGTTAGCAAGTCGGGGTGCAGGCAAGCCAGATCCTCTTCTGTGATCCACATGTCGTCCGTCGATGCTTTGCCCTGCCAACAAACAAGAAACTTCCGCACCATTCTACCTTTGGTGAAGATGATTACTTCGTCTAGTATAGCCTCAATGTTCTCTTGCCAATCAGAAGGTAGTGAGGGGGGAGTGGACAAGTCAAACTCACTCACTAAGAAGTCCGAGAGCAAAAAAGGGTCATTAGATGAAAGAAGAGAGTATGTCGACGGCATAGGCATTTTCCCCTACTTGTTTGAGGATTGGGAATGGCCCGGCACTACGAGCATGAAGTGTAGTAGCCTACTTAGAAGAGAATCTCTCCAGCCTAATTCTCACCATCACCATGTCACCTTCTTTAAATTCGCGAAAACGATGGTGTAAATCTGCGGTCTGTTTATATGAGGTGTTGCTATGTATGATGCGTGTATGAATTTTTTCATGCAGACTTCTAATATGACTAGGGAACTCATGACCATCATCTGAGACTCTAGCATGCGGTAACATGGGTATAAGGTCGGTGGGTTTACGGGGTGGATGACCATGTACAATCTCCAATGGACTCATGCCAGTGGTACGGTTGACCGACGCGTTGTAGGCAAACTTGGCACGTTGAATGACAGAATCCCAAGACTTAAGGTTGTCCCCAAAAACCGATCGTAATAGATTGCCAAGGCTTCTATTAACGACCTTAGTCTGTCCATCAGTTTGGGGATGAAAAGCCGTGGAGAATTTAAGCTTTGTTCCCAATAGATTGCATAGGGTTTTCCAAAAATAGCTAGTGAACTTGACATCTCTGTCCGATACTATGCTTTTTGGAAGCCCATAGAGACGGACAACTTCATTGAAATAAAGATGAGCGACATGAGAGGTATTGGAAGTTTTAAAACAAGGAATGAAATGGGCCATCTTTGAAAAATGATCTACAACCACCATGATAGAATCATAACGTTTATTCATTCTCGGAAGCCCTAACACAAAGTCAATGCTCACATCATCCCAAGGTTTCTGAGTGACCGGTAGAAGGGTACATAGGCCAGTGTTCTGTTTAATCTGCTTGGCGAGAGCACATACACGATATTAGCTATGTCTCGCTTGAGGGATGGACAAAAGAACCTATGCTCTACCAAAGTGATAGTTTTATCTCTCCCAAAATAACCACTAAGGCCTCCGGCATGCGTTTCTCGTACAAGAAAATCCCTAAGGGAAGACTATAGAACGCATAGGCGGTCATAAAATAAAAATCCATTCTCTAAGATATAATCTTGGGTTTCAAGATTCGGGTAATTGTCTATGGTCTAGAGAATTGGAGCAAAGTCCGGGCAATCGAGATATAGATCCTTCATCTGTTCAAATCCGATAACTTCTACCTCCATTATGTTCAAGAGGTGGATACGTCTACTAAGGGCATCAACCACTCGGTTTTTGACTCCCCTCTTATGTTTAAGGACAAAAGTATATGACTGGATGAATTTGACCCATTTAACATGTCTATAATTTAATTTATGTTGAGAATGGAGATACTTCAAAGCGTCATGATTGGAGTAGAGGACGAATTCTTTAGAGAGTAAGTAATGATGCCACTGACGTAAAGATTGGACGATAGCATAAAACTCTTTGTCATAGGTGGAGTATTTGAGTTTGGCATCGTTCAACTTCTCACTAAAGAATGCTATTGGGGATTTTCCTGACTCAAGACTCCACCAATTCCTAGTCCCGATGCATCACAAGCGACCTCAAACACTTTATTAAAATCGGGTAAACGGGGGATGGGAGCTTGTGTCATCTTAAGCTTAATATCATCAAAGGATTCTTGTGCCAAATCAGTCCATTCGAAATGATTTCCCTTTAAACACTCGGTCATGGGTGCCATTATAGTTCTAAAATTTGAGATGAATCGCCTGTATAAAGTGGCTAGGCCATGGAAGCAACGAACATCGTGGACGTTCCTAGGAGTCGGCCATTGTGTAATGGCATTTATTTTGGCCGGATCGATAGAAACTCCTTGTGCTTACAGGATAAAACCTAGGAAAGAGACATGATCGACAAGAAATGAACACTTTTTGGGATGTGCATATAACTGTTTGTTTTTCAGGACCTCACATACTAGATGTAGGTGATGGATATTATCGGGTTTGGATTTGTTGTAAATAAGAATATCGAAAAAATAAACTACGACAAAGCTTCCTATGAGTGGCCTAAGAATGTGGTTCATCAACTGCTGGAAAGTACTGGGTGCGCTTGATAAACCAAAGGGCATGACTTTCCATTCATATAATCCATCCTTGATTTTGAAGGCAGTTTTCCACTCATCTCCCGGACGGATACGGACTTGGTGATAACCACTTTTAAGATCAATTATGGAGAAAATCCTTGAACCAGCCATCATACCAAACAAATCATCAATGCGAGGAATGGGAAACCTATATTTGACGGTAATCTTATTGATGGCTCTACTATCAATGCACATGCGCCAACTCCCGTCCTTTTTGGGAGCTAGTAGTGCAGGGACGACGCATGGGCTGAGGCTCTCTTGAATGAATTCCTTGTCCAAGAGCTCTTGGACTTTGCGCTGAAGTTCCTTGTACTGTGTGGGATCCATATGATAATGGAGGATCTGAGAAGGAAATCAATGGCATGCTGGATTTGGCGCATAGGAGGTAATTCATTGGGCAAATCCTCAGGGAAGACGCTCTCAAATTCAGCTAGTAATTTAGAAACCTCCGGTGGTGGTGATGTGGAATCCTCAGAGGAATGATCGGGAATCATGGCGAAGCAAATGGACATTTCACTATCTATCTCATTTTTTAAGTTGGCGACCGCTAATAATACATAGACCTAAGGAAGGAGATTTTGGTGAGGACCTCTACGAGATATGAGTGTAGGGATGCCATGTAATCTTCTTGCCCTAAGAGATGAACGAGCAAATATTTATCCGAGCACAGAGGTGTACATCATTATCCTACAACCAAGGGCGGCCGAGGATAAAACATCACACCATATCTCTTCTTCGTATGATTGAACCTTCAAAGCAAGATGACATTGGTTCTTCACGGGGATTGAGGTAGCATCGATCGAAGATACAAAATATGGGTGAGGATGATCAATCAAAGGTAATCCCAAACGTGAAGTCATGACATCAGAGACGGCATTGATACAACTATCGTTGTCTATGATCGTCTTGCACATCTTATCACCAATCTTAAAATATGTGTAAAATATGGATGTCCTCAATGCGGTATTATCGGTGGAGAGTTGGGTAAGAGTGCATCGAACTACTCCCCTAATAGATGTGGATGGATCATGACGAAGGAGGGACGGTGGGCAGTTAGTGATACCAATGAAGCCCACCAAATCTTCGTCGTTCACGAATTTGTCTTCGATGTAACTATCTCCTATATACTCTTCATCATCGACAGGCTGATCATCTATGATGGGGACGTTATTGGAGGGCTCCTGACCTATATGTAGGGCTCGTGACGGGCATTGGAAAGCTCTATGACCACTTCCCTAGCATTTAAAGCAAGTCAAGCTAGGGGGACCGATTTGTGTGGGATTGGGTTGAGGGGCTCTAGCGGTGGAATCGAGGGAAGACAATATACAGGCGTTTGGCATAGCGGAGGACGGTGTTAGAGCTGAAGGACGGTGATCGGTGGGAGTGAAAATGGGAGTGGGAGCTGGTGGTGGTGCCAGGAGAGCTAACGGGGCATTGCACTGGGCCACACGGTTGGAATATGCAGAATTGGATGAGTGAGACCAATCGGTAAGAGCAGGGCGATTATAGAAGGGAGTATGGTATATGTTTTGACAGAGCTCTAGGTCTTCTACGACTTGATAAGCCTGCTCTAGGGTAGTCGCCTTGCAGACAAGTAACTCTGTCTCCAAATAGGGATTAAGACCGATTCGAAATCCGTTAATAACAACTCGGGGGTTGTCCTTAACTCGGCACCTCATGTAGAATTCTTCGAATTGAGTAATATATTCGGAGACGGGACATCTACCCTTCTATAGTTTATGCCACTGAACAAGAAGGTTATCTAAATAAGCCAAGGGAACATACTTCTCACGTAGTTTTTCCTTCATCTGTGGCCAAGTATCTATGGGTGCCTCTCATCAATTGTAAATCGAAAATTCAAGGTTTTCTCAAAAGATTTTTGCTTGTCCTCCTAATCTCATCTCGGCGCATTGGACTTTCTGCCACTCTAGCATATTATACCATTTAAAATAGCTATTCAACTTAGATTCCCAATCAAGCTACTCTTTAGGGTCCCTAGATCCCTCATAGTACGGAACATCAACTTTGACACTACGTTGGATTTGTTGCCATTGATTGTCGTGATCCGCACGGCGGTGATCGTGAGGGGGCACCACATCCTTGGGTGGATAAGGATCGTTCCTGTCTGGACGATTCCTGTTCCATCCTCGGTGTCTATCGTCAGGGGGATAGGGATCATTCCGAGGGGGATGATTCCTATCACGCTCTAGGATCCTCTCCTCCGGTAGATGATAATCGTCTCGTGGTGGACGATTTCCATCGTGTGCCGTGTCTCTATCCACAGGTAGATAGGGATCGTTCCGCGGTAAACGATTCCTATCTTGGCCTGGGGTTCTAGGCTCAGGCGGATAGTAATCGTCTCGACAATTCCTATCACAGACTAGAGTGCGAGCATCCAGAGGAATCAGATCGTCTTGTTTGGGAAGATTCTGATTTTGACTCCCGGATCTATTCTTGGGTCGTATAGGATCATCAAAGTCTTGATGATTCCTATCAAGATCTGGGTTCAGGCAGGTAGTGGTCTTCGCGATCATGATGATTTTGAGCACGACCTCGATTCTCGAGTTGGTAAGTATGTTCACTAACTGCATCGATCGAACTGGTTCGACTATTCTCCATGTTGGTAATTCATGTATTCACATCACGAAAACCGTTCTGGATAGCGTCTAACACGCGATCAATGTCCCCATGTGAGGAGGTTGGTGGAACAGATGAGGAAAACTCGTGGACGGGGAAGGACACCTCAGAACCATCTTGGGGTGAGTCTGTTATTGGAGCGGAGACTCATTTACCTGAACGCACATGCATGCAATGGGAGTGATGAATGAAGACGTCTATGATGGCGGAAATGACTCGGCTGACACACGTTAGGCTCTGATACCAATTTGATGCAGGACAGCTAGCGAAAAGGATGACTGATTTGATACAAGACAGCTAGCGAAAAGGATGACTATGGGGATGGGTAGGACAACGACGGGTGGAGGATACTGGACGGGTTTGGATGGATGCATAAAACAGACCACAGAACTTAAATACTTAAAACTGATGGATGGATGGATAATTCCACGCGATCGAATTCAGAACTTAAAACTGATGAAATACTGGTGGTGCAGTCCCGTTCCTCGTCGAGGGCGGGAGTACTGTCTTCAACCACCGCGACGATGCCGAAGCACCAAATCCAATACTCGAATTCACGTCACGAGGGAAACTCACGATAGAGAGAATTTTAGGGAGTTCCAAATAAAATCAAATATGTTGGCGATGGAGAATTCTCGTGGAACACTAGACGAAGAACATGTCAACACCAAAGACTTTAGGCGTACCTCGGCACTGTAGTGCATGAAGAGGTTGTGGGGAGTTATGATCGTGACGAGACTAGGAGATTCCGGGCGTTGAATGGCCCACTAGATGAGAGGGTCTGGGTGTTCCAGGTGTTGTACGGCCCTGGCAGAAAGCATGACGGATGAGTACGGACACGGACAGGGCTGGCGTGCGTGGGCACGGGTGTGGATCATGTGCCTTGGGCGGTCCCTAGGAGGGCGGGCTTGGGGAGGCCAACAGGGTGCGGCCTTGGGCGGCCCTAGGTGGCAGCCTTGGGTGGCCTGGGGTGGCAGCCTTGGACGGCCAAGGGAGGATTGCCTTGGGCAGCCTGGGGTGGCAGCCTAGGGCAGCAACCTTCGGTAGGCTGGGGCGGCGGCCTTGGGCAGCATCCTTGGGCGGCCTGGGGCGGACTACCATTGGCAGCGTGGGGTGGCGGCCTTAGGCGGTCTAGGGCGGCAGCCTTGGGCGGCCTAGGGCGAGCTGTCTTTGGCGACCTGGGCCGGCCACCTAGGGCGGCTTGGGGCGACGGCCTTTGGGCAGCTCTAGGCGGCATGCTTGGGTGGCCTAGGGCGGTGGCCTTGGGTGGCCTGGAGCGGCCTAGGGCGGGCTGTCTTCGGCGGCTTGGGGCGGGCTATCTAGGGCGGCCTAGGGCGGGCTACCTAGGGCAGCCTTGGGCGGCCTAGGGCAGGTTGTCTTCGGTGGCCTGGGCCAGGGACCTAGGGCGGCGACCTAGGGCGGCGGCGTTGGGCGGCCCTTGGCAGCAGAGAGAGAACGAGAGAAGAGAGACAAGAGGGAAGGAGAGGAAGAGAGATTGAGAGGGGGAAAGAGGATGGGGAGGAAGGCGGCGGGCAACGCTAGGCGCCGACGGCGGTCGAGGCGGCGGCGGTAGTGTTGGAGAAGGGATAGGGGAGGCTGGGTAGTCCTCCAAGGAGAGTTAAAAATAAACTCAATTCTTGAATAATGACTCCCTAACTATTTCTTGAGATAATGGCCTATACATATAGGCCTTGGAGGAAAGAGAAAATACAAGTTACTAAAAATTCAAGATGAGGGACGTGGTTCGTGTCACGTCAAGGGGCAGTTGTTGATCTGCTTTCGGCGACATGTCATGATGCGTGAAGGGGAGTGCGTGCATGGAGATGTGCGTGACGTGGCTCGCTGACTTGATCCGGTGATGATGGCAGCAAATGTTTGGCGGTCGTGTTGACTTCAGATGACGGTGGTGACAGGTCTGGTGTCAATGTGTTGACGTCATCGTCAGTAGAAACAAAGGAGATGGATGGCGCAACATTGTTCTTTAAAAGCGTAGTGGGGCCCTGTAGTCCATGAAATAACTCGATGGGAATTATGATCCACTCTACTTTGTGCTGCTCTTGCGGTATGGTAGTCTAGGGTGGAGCCTGCAACTAAAGGAAAGAAGCAAGGTGACGATAAACCAGTTTTATGACTACCACTTAATGGTTCGAGACTCATCAAGTGTGCTTCATCTTTTTGGCTGGCCATTTCAAGAATATGTTGTGGATGCTTACGCCAAGGTTGAAGAATCTCGCTTGCACTATGTTCGTTGCAACCAGGCGACACTGCGTGCAAGCCTCTACCAAGGGTTGATTGATCAAGTTGCCGCCGACGATGTTGCCACGCCCGTAGGGAAGATGATCATTCTTCCCCCTTGCTTCTCCAACGGCCCACGCTACATACAACGGATGTACGAGGATTCCATGGCCATCGTACGAAAGATGGGAAAGCCAAATTTATTCATCATGATGACTTGCAACCCAAAATGGCTCAACATCACGGAACTCTACTACCTGGCCAGAAGTCAAAAGACCAATTTGACCTCTATTGTCGTGTTTCCGATTGAAACTAAAAGAGCTCTTCCATTTGATCATTGACAAGGAAATATTCGGCAAAGTAAAAGGTTGTGTGTACGTTGTCGAGTTTTAGAAGCGCGGTCTCCCACATGCACACATGGTCTAGATACTAGCCGATCTGTATAACCCAAAGGCTCTTGAAGACATCGACAAGATTGTGTGTGCTGAGTTACCAGATCCCAACGACAAGGAGTTATTTGATTGTGTGGCACCACATATGATTCATGACCCTTGTGGTTCTACAAACCCAAAATGCTCGTGTATGAAGGACAGAAAGTGCTCCAAGAAGTTCCCCAAGGAGTTCATCAGCTCAGCAAAAGTAAACAACAATGGTTACCGTCAATAATAGCACCACAATAATGGCTACATCGTCTAGAAGGGTTTGCATCTCATCGACAACCGCTGGGTTGTTCTGTACAACAAGTATTTGTGCAAGGTGTTAAACTGCCACATCAATATGGAAATTAGCTCTTCCATCTAGTCGGCGAAGTACTAGTACAAGTATGTCTACAAGGACCATGATCGCATTCACACCATGAAGCCCAATAGTATCTCGATGCCTGATACATATCTGCATCAGAGTCTTTTAGACAGATTTGTGAATGCAGCATGTAGAAGATGTATCCCATTGTGTGCGCTCTCCAAGTTCACGACAAGAATATGCAATCCGTGGTGTATGTTAAAGGCAAAGCGGTCAGTGAAATCATGGACAGGTCGGCACGATGCCCCTCATAGAGTGGATGTTGTACAACAGGGAGCATCAGGAAGATGAAGTAGCCAAGAGGATGTTGTATTGTGACTTCACATCTTATTACACGTGGAACCGTTCCACTCGATGTTGGTCTCGACCTCAGCGACTACAGTGTATCGGAAGGGTGCACTTTGTGTGCCCTCGCGACAGTACGCGATACTATCTCCGGTTGATGCTTCATCACGTTCGAGGAGCAACATGTTACAAAGATTTGCACATCATTCATGTTGTTGTCTACCACACGTAACAAAGAGCTACTCATGCACGTGGCCTGATCCACTCTGGTGTAGAGTTCGACAATGATATCGCATTGGTAGCTGATGTTGCTTATCTCTGTCAAGTTCGCGAGCTCTTCGCGATAATGCTACTCTACTATGAAATCTCCCAACCAGACGTGATTATGAAGAAATACCTTGACGCCATGTCGGTGGACATCCATTTCATGAATGGCGCTTTTTTGCAATTGACTAACTGGATACGGCAAGAAGTGTTGAGCGCGCTCAAGTCAATCCTCTACCACAATGGATCTTCACTCGCAGCATTCCTTGGGTTGCCCCAAGGCGTTGACTCCAACTAACAGATACATAATGTAGACCAAGTCAAGGAAACAACATCCTATAAGCTATCCTCGCGGCAGAACACCTACAAGGCTTGCTGAACGTAGAACAAACGACAATTGTATGATGCACTATTTGAAGCAATGGAATCCACAGAACGTGCTAAGGAGGCCAAGGTCTTCTTCGTTGATGGGCCTGGGGGATCTGGTAAGACGTTTCTCTACTTAGCTATTCTCACGCAGATCAAGGCCTCTCACCTCAACACCATATCGACTGTGACAAGTGGTATCGCGGTGCTTCTTGTGGAAGGAGGGCGAACGTTGCACTCGACATTCAAGATTCTGATTCCCGTCACTAATATCTCAACATGTGGAATCTCACCAGACTCCAAGATTGGTTGCCAAATTCAATCAGCAAGCATGATAATTGTGGACGAAGCTCCAATGATTCATCGCCACGTTTACGAGATGCTCGATTGATCTATTCCACATGTGATGAAGACTATCGATGTAACTTCGGAAAGTGTTCCTTTCAGCGACAAAGTCGTCGTGATGGGAGGCGACTTCACACAAATGCTTCCAGTCATACCGAAAGGCTCACACTCAATGATCGTCACTTCGTCCCTTAACCGAAGCTATGTATGGTGCCATTGCTTAGTTTTTACCCTCCAAACCAACGTTTGCGTTTTGCCTAACCAACAAGCGTGGAACGAGTTCTTACTGAAGGAAGGAAGTGTTGGCCTTGATGTCCATCTTCCAGATGAGATTCAATGCGTCTCTTCTCTACATGAGCTCATTGCCCAGGTTTATGGCACCTTCGAAGATGGCGCAAGTCAATGGATAGTGAAGACGATTTTGACGCCTCTGAATGATGATGTGGTAAAGGTCAACAACATGGTGCTGGACCTCTTTCCACGTGAAGTGATGGAGTACTTCAGCTTCGAGGCAATCCCTCTTGGCGAAGTCAAAAATAAATCCCTCTACTCAACTGAGTTCCTGGACACGATTGATCATGCGACAATGCCACTCCACAAGGTCCAAATCAAGATCAGGTGCATCGTGATCCTTCTACGGAACTTGAACACACTACAGGGTCTATGCAACAGACCCCAACTTTGAGTGGACGGCTTTTTCCTGACAATGCTCCAAGCCACAATCGTCAGCCAAGGAAATTTCTATGGTGAAGTCCATCTCCTACCACGAAATGCACTATACCCGTCTCAATAGAGGCTTCCAATTCGATTCAAGCGTTTCTAGTTCCCAATTTGACTCACCTTTGTGATGACAATTAACAAGTCCCAAGGTCAGACTCTCGACATAGTGCGGTTATATCTATCCAACCCACTTTTCACTCGCGGCCAACTCTACGTCGCTCCCCAAGAATGCGGATCGGTCTAGTAGGAATCGACTAACATTGTTCTGCGATGGCGGCACAAACCGACGGACTGTGACTAACATTGTTTACACAGAGGTTTTCTGTTGGGAGATGTCAGGTAGAAGGAGGTGGAAGAAGAGCTTCTACATTCTCAAGTACACCCTCAGTCTCTCTCACTCCCTTATAATCACCAAAAACCTCCAAAACTTAGATCCATTTAATTTCAGCTTCCAGTAAGCTTTTCCTCATCAGCACTGCACTAAACCTATGATAATCATCATCATCGTCATCATCGTTGTCATTGTCCTCGTCGCCGACAACATCATTAATGTTGTCTTTGGGGTAGAAGGTCCACCCTGTGAAAGTAATACATGCCAAGGAGTTCTTCAACGTGGCGAGCCAACATATGATTGGAATCCTTCTGATCGTGTGGCTGAGAGGAAGCATGTGGAAGGATCTTTACCATCTGAGCTTCTCTGCCGTCAATATGCGCAACCATGGTCTTCATGGGCAACAAGGCAAGCTACTACTTCCTTACGTTTCCCCCCCTGCCTCTCTCTCTCTCTCTCTCGCTCTCTCTCTATCTATCAAATCTCATCTTTCCCTACCATGGCACCATCTTTGTTAGCTGCTTCCTTGATAATAAAAGCTTTTGCTCCATACTCTACCATCTGTCATCCGGCAGGGTTGCCGGAGACGAGCAGAGTGCAACCGAGTCGCCGCCAAGACAATAGATGCAACTCAATATTTACATCCAAGGTTGCTGGGGTATACCCTCAATCTCTCTAACTCGTTTCTCATCGTCAAAATCCTCTAAAACTAACATCCCTTTAATGTCAGCTTCTAGGAAGCCGTTCTCTCATCTACGCTGCACTAAGCTGATCATCATCATCATCATCATTACCATCGTCATCGACATCGTCATCATCTTTGTTCTCAAGGCAACAGATCCACCCCCTGAAAGAGGGCCAGGCTAAGGAGCTCTTCATTGTCGCGAGCCAACCTATGGTGGAATCCTTCTGTTTGTGTGGCTGAGAGTAAGCCTGCGAAAGGATCTCCGCAATCTAAGCCTCTCCACCATCCCAATGCGGCACCATCGGCTTCATGGGCAACAAGGCAAGCAACTCCTCCCTTATGTTTTCCCCCTCCTTTCTCTCTCTCTACATAAAATCTCATATTTCCCTACGAGGGTGCCATTTCCGTTAGCTTCTTCCTTCAGAAAAAGTGATTCTGCTTCATCCGCTGCCATCTGGCATCTGATAGGGCCGCCAAAGATGAGCAACAGTGCAATCGCGTCGCCGTCAAGATGTTGCATGCATCTTGATATTGAAGTATCATGATATTGAAGTATCATGATACTCTCTCGCTCTACCTTCCTTCATACGCGATAAGGAAAACCCTTGACCACGAGTGAGAAACATTCGCCAAATCAAGATATAAACTACACTGGATATAGATCTTGATATTATAGTGTAATTTATTTTGAATTAACTTTTTTACTATGGCAGCCAGATAGTTCTCTTGGGGTATCTGAAGTACAGAGTTTCGCTGCCGGGGCCCTTGCGAGAAGCTTGAATGCAATGAAGGAATGGGTGACATTGTTGCAAAGACAGGTGAAGTCTACTCTATCACTCGTCGTCTATGCTACCCCCAGTATGAAAACCAAACAAAAGAGCCTTCATTTGTTTTCTTCTCTGTTGACATTCTACGAGCTTCAGCTCTTTGTGTTTCGTCTGAGTGGGTGAAGATGGGATTTTTTCTTATCTACCGTAATGAGGACGGCCTTGCTTTCTTTCTCTTCTCTCTCTATACAGGTTTACCCTTTTTGTTGATTTTTGAAGTTTCTCAACATCTGGCGATGATTAATTGATAACATTTATGATTTCAATAATCCAAGATACTGATTTTCTTCTCTCCCAGGATGAGGACAGACCTATTTCCTCCCTTTTCTCTCAATAGCCGAAGTGAGCATTGCGAGCGGGCCCCACTAGTAACTCATAATGGTGTTACACACAGAGAGCCAAAGCAAACTTTCGTAAATGGAATAAAGCGATAAGACGTGACACCTGGCAAAAACCAACGAGAAAAAATGAAAGGACACATAAAGGGATAACCATGTATAAAGAAGAGGAATGCTTAAAGAGATAACCCCACTAAAATTCTCTCCTTATATGAAAGTCAAGAATGCTTAAAGAAGAGGAATCCTTATATTGTTTTTACCTTCCATTCTTGCATGTTTGTTTCCCTCGTACTGCAAGTCCAACTTTGTAAGTATTTGCCAAAATTTAGGGTGTGAGGTTGTTTCAGAACTGGAAAACGTTAAAATGCATCCTTGAAGCCAATATTCGAATCTTAATACCTGATTTCAGTTTTTAAGCAACTATTAATAACGAGCTGTCCAGAAAAAGTTATCAGGAAAATAAATAATCTATGGTCATCATGTTTATGAATATTTCCATATTTATCGTCCTTCTCAATGTGGACCCATTCAGTCCTACGCGATGCATACTCTTACACACCACCTTTTGGATAGATCTCTCTTACTTCGCTCATAAATATTACCATGAACTTGGGACGTTATAGTTTTTCAGAGGTATTTTACCTTCTGAGACTTTATGTAATCAGTGCCTTCTCTTATTCTACTCATTTTCTGCAAAGGTTGAGTTTGATGTCCGTTGGGTGCAAGACAAAAATTGCCACTTATTGGGTGCCAGATAATAACTTTTCCACTTATTGGGTGGAAGATGATAGTCGTTTTGTGGGAACATTGAGTATACAAGTTGAAACCTATGCGGACTCTGTTTAAGGGAGAAGAAAGGGTAAAAGGAGCACATGGCCGATGACTCCGCCCTTAAAGGCCATGGCAGCTGGGCAAACTATGTTGCTCTAGCTTCTGCCTCTCCAAGGGCCTATAGTTTATATTAGGGTGGATGGTTGTGTAGTGATAAAGTCGCCGTGTGGATCACTTCCAAGTTCTAAGTCAGCACTCTTTGGTAGCTAGTGGAAGTGAGCTTTCGCATTTAAAGCGCATGAGTGCGATTGCTGCGGGTTCCAACCGTGAGAATAACTTGAGGGCTTTGACTTTATAGCATCTCGAGTGGTGAAAAATGTCGATGTCTATGTTGGTTTGTGTTTTTTTGTTGAGTAAATGTGGACTATAGAGATTTTTAGTGCCCTCGTGATTTCCATCCTAAGCCGGGGACGTGCTATGAAGGTTTCTTTATGAAGTACTCTCACAGTGGATCATTAATGAAGTGATATAATATTGACCCCAATGAGTTCCCCGATTCAAATAGTAGGCAAATGGCAGTATTCACTAAGTTTTCTAGAGAATGTCATTATAATGTTTTGGTAGTGAAGGCCGACATGCTTCCAATTGACTGGACGAGTCATTGCTGTTGGTGGAGCAGTCCTGACAATGAGATTGAGTCTAACGGCTTCGGATCCATTTTTGAGATTATAATTGCAATAGCTTTTCGTCCAAAGATTTGACCTAGATATATAGAGAAGAGATTTCAGCCCATAGTTATTCAATAAGCCAAGCCCTTGGCAGAAAAGACTATGTCAACCAAATGCCCTTAAATCGATAATATTTCTCACCTTAAATTCATTCAGATTTTATGTGGGGCTTAATTCTGAGGCTAGCCTACAGACCCTGTGATACAAACCCGTCGGTTTGTACAAAGGAAAAACCGGTGAGGTGAGAGGGGAGGTGCCAGGATGGACGCCGGTGTGCCGGGATGGACTACGGCAGGGCGGGATCGCGGAGTGGACGTTGCCGGAGAGATCGATGGAGTGGATGTCTCCGAGGGAGATGAGAGAGCACTTGAAGGAAACACAGAATCGTTCAAGTCCTGCCCTCCCACAAGGAGGGCTACATACTTAAAGGGAACATAAAGGGAATGTAGAAAGATAACAATGCCCCAAGTGGCCTTACTGGATCGTATCATTACTCCCCCTTTCGAGACATAGCTTGTCCTCAAGTTGGTGAGTCGTCGTCTGTTGTCGGTTCGGCGGGGATGTCATCAGGGCGCGGGGCGTCGTTGGACATGACGATGTGGATGTTGAGCATTTTGAAGCATCGATGCCCGGGCGAGAACTTCTCGTTACACCGATAGCACAGGTGTTGAGCCTTGCGGGCGAGGAATTCCCCTTTAGCCAGGTTGAGCCGGCGAGGGCAGTTGGACGGGCTGCGGTTGTTGGCCGTCCATGTGGGTGTTGAGGCCCTGGGGTCCTTGAGGGTACCGACACCAGAGTTGATGCTTGGGGAGTCCTTGATTTCCTAGAGGATTGTTTCCGCTTCGAATGCAATGTCGATGAGGTCATTAGCGCGAGAGATAGAGATAGAGAGAGTAAGGGAGAGAGACAGATAGACAGACAGAGATAGAGAGAGAGTTAGACAAAGAGCAAAAGAGAGAGAGAGAGGGCCAGAAAGAGAGGTATGCATGCATGCATGCATGCAACTCAGACCACAATTTACAAGATCGAATTCGAAGATTTAAATCTGGTGTAAATACTAATGGCATAGCCCCTTTCCTCTATCGAGCGCAAGAGTACTGTTTTTTAACACCCATGGTTAAACAAGCAACAATTTCAATAAATCGAACGATCCATCAGGGGAAGATTCAAAGGCCTAATCAACTAATCCTGAGAAGATTCAAAAGCCAAATCAGCTAATCCGACGGCAGTGGAAAAACCATCACGGAATACTGGAGAAAGAACACCGACACCAAAGAGGATAGAATTTACCTTAGCACTAGATGGGTGTAAGAGGATAGAATTTACCTTAGCAATGCGGGTAATTCTTCACGCATTGTTGGCGGTGGTAAGTGACGTGTACCTCGATGGGTGTCGCAGATCACTTGCAAAACGAGACACGATATACGGGGCGTGCACTTGCAGAATGAGGCGCGAGCGGGTGGATATACACGCGGAGGGTGCGGGTAAGCGGCTCGGGCGCAGCGAACGCGGGCGGTCGACCTGTGCACGGCATGTGTAGGCGGAAAGTCAGCCTGTGCACGGTAGGTGTAGGCGGGCGGTCGGCCTCCGCACGGTAGGTGTAGGCAGCGGCCTGCGCACTGTGCGCGCGGGGGGTGGATCTGCGCTTGGAGAGCGTAGGTGGACTGTCTGTGCGCGCAGGCGGGGGGGGGGGGGGGGGGGAGGGCGGCTTGCGGTCGCTGGCGGTGGCTATACACGCGGAGGGCACGGGTGGATGGCCTGCGCACAGCGGGCAACGATGGGCGGCCTGCATGCGGCGGGCGCGGTGGGTGGCCTACACATGGCAGATGCAGGCCGGCGGCTCGGCGCGCGGAGGGCGCGGGCAGGATGCTGTACGCAGGACGGGCGTGGGTAGATGACCGTGTGCGCATCGAGCGCAGAACACTAATGGTCTTACCTTGACAGCGGCGTCGGCAAGAGGCAATGGCGGTGGCTCGAGAAGGACAACGGCTAAGGCAAACTTCCTTTTTAGAAGAAGAAACTTCAATTCCAAAAGGAAATTCACCAAGTATTTCAGACAACATTGGCCTATGTATAGGCCTTGGAGGAAAGAGAAAATAAGATAACTGTTAATTTAGAACCTAATATTAATTGACATTGGTGACGTGTCAACGTGTCACGTCAAAGGACAGTTCTGAAGTTGGCATTGGCGACATGTCATGACGCGGGATGTCTTGGGTGAAGGTGGAGGCATATCCGGTACTAGTGTGTTGTTGTGGTCGCTATCACTCTGTCCATTTCTCTCACTCTCCCTCAGACTCTCTCTCTGTCTCTGTCTCTATCTCTCCATCTGATCCTGTCTCTTTCTCTCTCTCTGCCCCTTTCTCTCACACTCCCTTAGACTCTCTGTCCCCTCTCTCTCTGTCTCTATCTCTGTCTCTATCTCTGTCTCTTTCTCTCTCTCTGTCTTTGGCTCCGGCTCTATCTATGTGTCTATGCCTTTGTCTCCCTTTGTCTCTCTCTCCCTATATATATATATTCATATTCTCAGTCTCATACTCCCTCTCTCTTTGCTTCTTTCTCTTTACGCATATACACATATTATTTCTCTCTAACCCTTAACCGAGATTCTCTCCATGTATCTACATATATACACCTATATTGTGTTGCTACACATAATTGAAGATTCTCTCTTCCTCCCTCTATATATACACACACATATATTGTGTTTCTAATCTTCATTGCACCTTGTCTCATGCTCTTTCTTATCTTCTGGTCTCCACTTATAACTAAATTGTGGCAGAATATAAGCAGGCAGTGCTATCCCCTCACAGATTCTCGACCTGTTACTTCTAGTCTCCACTTATTACATAGATTCTATTTCTATACGTACAGTTTCAGAGGAAGGCATTTACATAGAGCAAAAATGGGATTCAACCGCCTCATTGCTTCATGCAACAGGGTAGTGCAACCAGAAATTCCTAGTCCACAAGGATTGCTTCTATATTTATTATCAGATATACTTCGGTGAAACAGAGTTGTCTTCTTCTTCCATTAAACGCTGTGAATCCCTGAATGGAATTATCGACGCTGGAACCGAGATGATTCATGCCATGGTTTTTTAAATTTCCCATAGATCTAAGACACCAAAGACATCTTCTGGATAGACTTTTGTTTTATGCATGTGACCTACGAGTGTCTAATGGGAGGATCCCCAACTGTGCTAACTTGGAAGTAACATGATCTAATTGAAGGTGTGATGGAGCATGACATCCTACTCCCTCGGTAAGGGCTTCAGCAGCATCCTTCTCGTCATCGACAACCATCGGTTAGCATTCGGCCCGACTGGCATGCCAAGGCACCAACGAAGACACCTAACTTCAAGCATCTCAGAAGGAAATATCACTGATATTTATATTCTGTTTTGATTTCTTTCCCCCTGTTTCGTCTTGTTGCATTTGTGTTTTTCCCGGTATCGTATAGTTGCCTTCGTCGTATCGTGTCCGTCATTTATGTGCCCATTTTTAATTCTGTCTTGTAAGGGGCCCTAGTCATTTTGGGCCTCCGCCCCTACCCATTTTATGTTTTGTTTTTGTGTCTTTTCATTTGGTTGTAAAGGGGGCCTATTCTATAAGCCCCCCCCCCCCCCTTATGGATCCTCCTAGGTCCCATTAATGCCCCCTTATAAGGGAGGAGTATCACCCTAGGAGAAGGCAGACCAGGTATTGTTGTGTTGAGATTTTCACATCACTTGATTTCACCTTGAGAGAAAACAGAGAAGGAAGGGAAGAGAGCGAGGTGAACGTGGCGAACAGGAAGGAGGCTCACCAAGGGATCGGAGAGCACTACTGCCCCTCCTATCTCCATCTATCGACCATCCATAGCCGAAGGTTCCTCGCACTGTTGACGTATTGACAGCGGCCACCTTGACACTGACCGCCCTCCCGCCAACGCGGTCGCGAAGATATCGCGTGGCATGCCAATATGAGGAAGACCAACCTGCCAAGGCCCACGCATTTCCGGTAAAGTGAACCTTTGGGCGATACTGGCGAATGGTAAAGTTACCTTCGTGGATGCCTATCTTCACTAGCGGACGTGCTCGATATTCTGGAGGCCATTGACGGAGACGCTGAGCGGTGACTCCCTGCACTATCTACACAGACGGAATCGATGACCCGCCAGAGCCCAGGTGCCTCACGGTGCTCCCAACGGGTGGTCTTTGCCTGTCTCCTTCCTACGGAAGTGTCACTGGATGATCGAGCATTGTAATCAATCAGTCACCAGCCAAAATTTTCACCCTTGCTCGCGTCCAGACCTTTTGGCCGCCGATTCTGTTGCATGACAATGCCAAGAAGGGTTTATCCATTGGACGACATCGTTGACGACGTCCGACCCCACAATCTAGGTATCAAAGCATAGTCTCGGTAACACAAGACGATGTCCTAGATGACGTTCGACATCAAGGTGGTGATATGGTCAATATGGGATCATGCAAACTTGGTATTAGAGTACATAAGATCAAGAAAGATGTCGTATTTAAGCCTCTGGGAAGGGTAATGGAAATATCAAAGATGGTGTTCTAGAAGATTTTTCTATGGATGAGTAATAAAAAGAATTACCAAATAATGTCTAATTGGTAACCATAACCATATCATTCTGCACTCTAGTGATGATGAGAGATTAAACTTACACAATAACCAATGACTATTAAGTTTCCATGATAGTTTATTTATTCATTTGCATCGTCTGAGGCACAAGGCGTAGTTTAACACCCCACAGCTTGCAAATTAACCAGTCAACGAGGTTGAATTAATCCTTTTATGATGTAATTAGTTAATTGGGTCCACCTAATAAATAGGTTATGTTGCAATTGAAGCTATTAATGAGATAGATACATGAGACTAGGGGTCACATGCACAATATTTCTTAAACTTTGCACTGATACACTTAAAGTTTTGGGACTTTATTAAGTGATCCAGTAGAAGGGAACTCATGTAAATTATTAAATGATTATTTTATGAAAAAGTTTCCAAATGATATTAATATAAGGGTGCGCACACATTACTCATGCAAGTCATTTTGGGTACCCTCCCCTCTTTAAAATGTTACTCTTCCTAAAGGATGCTTCTTGTTGAGACCGATCCAGATGAAATCTACCAGCCTGGTTTCTGAAAATAATAGGACATCCATGACTGCAAATATTACTTGGATATCTCTGTAGACCGAACATTTAAATGGAGTGAAGATGCTCGCTCGAGAGACCAAGATATCACTGATTTGAGGTGTGCAAATGCAATGTTATAAATTCTTCAAGGTTTCTCTCCTCATCCATCTTCAATTTAAAATTCTGATACACAACTGATTTTGGATAGTGTCGATGGAGACCCAAAATTACCAACAAAAGGCTCAGCATCGTCCCTTTTTCTTTTCTAAATAGTCTTATGTCATTCAGTGTTCTCGCCTTCATGCCATATATAATTTATTAATTGATGACAGTGGAGCATTTAATGGTTTCAGTATTCCTGAGTGATTTTATGGGAGTTATGGTGCTGAGGTACTGAGTATTAACTTCCCATGATGCCGGTAGGTAATGCTCCCATCCAAAAAAGAAAATTGGGCTGTCATCTTCACTTAAACGTTAGATATTGCTTTTTAAATTGATTGCGTAGGTCATGCTCTGCTCACTTATCCATGTACTCATATCCTGAGTTTCAGAATAACCATATCACTTTGATATCATGGCAAACTTTGTTACCACCACCTCATAATGTGTCATTCATAGAAGCATTACTTTTCCATGTAGAATCATTCGAGAGATTTCTATCTATGGTTGAACAAGAAGGAAAAAACAATGAGGATACTTCCCATCTTGACTCCCCTTTCCACATTATTTTTCGTCAATCCTGCAGATGCTGAATGATGTGGATTGTGGTTTGGCCCGTGTGAACTCGTCTAGTAGGGTAAAACAATCCATTTAGCATATTTAAGATTATCATAGTTGACCTGCTTTCAACTAGAGCCATAACACGAAATCACTGTCTATAGGCCGTCATAACAATTATATATACCCTAATGATCCTAATATATTAAAGGGTGAAGGGTATGATCACCGAGCTAACCTATGTCCACATCACAGGTTCATTTTGGGAATGATGACACTAAGACTCATTTACCCATTATAAGGTCAATATTCCAAGATGAGGAGGAGCATGGGATAGATGACTTGGGCATCATGAACTTTCCATAACATGATGATATATTCGGCATTGAGGAATCCATCCCGATCCACTCCATTAATCCTATATTTTATATCATTGTTGTTATTGCAGTTTGATCCGATCCATTTATGTTCAGAGCAGATTGAGAATGTCTATCTTCTACACATAGGTAAAGATTGGGGATACGATGAGCTAAAGTACTATTTGCACAGGGAGTTGTTTCAGCACAGCTTCACAATTTGACCTATTACTATTTCACAATTTGGATCCTTACCAGGTATTGTGGATCAATACCTCATCTCTCCAGACCAAGAGTCAGTGCTTGATCCTTTTTAAGGTGTATTCGGGTGCGTATAATATTCTGTCTTGTTAATCCCATGGCTTTTTGATAATGATCTCCACCTATATCAATTGACGACACATGCCAGTCTTACATAAGAGCAATAATATTATAGAACATTCCTATAAACTTCACTCTAAAGGCTCTAAGGATGACAAAGTCCATTAGTTTTGATACTAGTATAGGGGGAATCAGTCAACCATCATCATGGATTCCTGTCCAACTACGTTGACACCATCTAACATGTTTGCACACAAACTTTCAGAGTTTTTTTCCAGGTTAAGTGTTATATCGTTAGTTTAAGTTGCTAAGTTAAGAAATAGCATACTCATCTCCCCAATGAGACAATGATCGGGTGGAGTCATTAGAATTGTCTTTAATGTTTTTATGATGCTCGAGGGTTGCCTTACCAAGGTGATGCATAAAGTACTCTAGAAGAACATAGTTAAAGTCTGACCATTGTGTTAACTAAATATTCACATATATACATAAAATATGAACAATATAGATTTTCTAAGGTGTTCAATGAAAAATGCCAAATAAATATATTTTCCGTAGAAAGTATTTTTTTTCTTCGTGTAAAACAATATGGGTCAATATACCGTCTATTATCTATATTCTGATTATGATCTTATCTTCTTGTCTTGTTTATGTATCCTACGTATTGATTTAAATTTAATGTATCAGGATAAAGTTTTCTATTGATTGAGGACGTGGAAATTAGGAATCTTGATAAGATTCTTATCTGAGGAATTCTTGATGTTTTGTCCTTATATTGACTCTCAAATTACAAAATAATGCATGACAAAGTGTTACTAAAATAGCATGGACTTGGAAATAATTAGAAAAGTAGTCAGAATTTAATTTAATGATGATCCATTACATAAATGTATTTTGTGACCCCAAATCTATTCTACAATTTAATGTCACAGTATACAATAAACTTAAAATCACAATTTCCTGCTATCAAATATTCCAGAGTTTCATTTTCAAAATTACTTTAACTTGACTTTACAAAATATAGAAATAACTCAATAAATAAATTAATGCATTCAATGAAATCTGGAACTGAAATGAAGATAATAAAAAACATAGTTATGTAAATATGATTTTTCAATGTCTATAATTCCATACATCAATTTGATTGGGCAGTGTCTTTCCACCGTGTAAAAATTATTCAACAAAGTATCGGGTTTAGAGACAACCCTTTCCACAGGCCAATCAACACACCAACTGAAAAGTATCACAGTATAATTATTGATAACTGATCTTTTTGGCCAGGATAAAATGTTGACATTAAAATTCCTTGACTTACATTCATATTATTTTCTTATTTCAATACAACTGGTGAGGGTAAGAAGTCAGGACATCGAGGTCCACATCAGAAGAAACGTGGTAGGGTGGCTGGTACGAAATGGGGCAGGAATCGAACTCAGAAGGACTGTCACATACAATAAGCTAAGCAGTATGTGGCTAAAATTTATTCCCAACCACTACTTCCTCGATTAGAGAGATCAAATAGAGGGTAATGTCCTACTCTACTGCTACTCCTTGATAACGGGGTGGTTTCTAATTAGGAGAAGCCTGATAAATGATATAACGATCTGAGAAGTTTTGCCCTTAGGTGGCTTGTGCCATCGACAGTGCAGGAAGTCCCCTCCTTGGCTATGAGCTTCAATACCTTGGTCGATTATGATTACTTTCCAACCCATACCATCTTGAACTTTTGTCACCATAGTTTTCCTTATCAATGGAACCCAGTATTCAAAGGTCTTATGAAATCTGATGGATGTCATGTGGCCATCAAGATAGTCGTAGAACCATGCATTCATTTAAGTTCAACGAATAAATTTTTTGATATTGTCGAATAAATGTGTAGAAGAAAGAACCTAGTAAAATATGATGAGATCATAATAAAATTATCACTATTCTTGAAACATGTATTCTAAATATTCCTACTACATGGATAGTTGAACTGGATATCAAAATATCCAAATAGAACACAACTATGTGATCAGACTTCTATGATAAGTATGTTGGATCTTGTGGGTGTCAGTGGGGACACATTTATGACAGATTGGGTGCTCTGAGGAGACAGATATTACTAAATTCATAGATTTAAAAACCTGAATTATGTACTATACAAAAGTTAAGTAGGTTAATTCATGTCTAACTTCTATAAGTGATCCACTGACTTGAGACATGAAGGGCATTCTATGGACACATGACTATGATTCGACTACATCTTATGACTCTCTAATCATGCGATTCAAACAAATCGTAGATCAGATAAAGTAAAATACAAACATTATTAAGTGCTCAATAGGCAATCATGCATCCTTAATATAAGAGGATTTTTTCTCGCAGAGGATGATGCAAACAAACCCCTAGACAAGTCTTTGAACACATTGGAGATTACAGACTTGGGTTTGATAATTAACCGTATGTTATCGCAGAGTCTCGGGCATGATGGATTATTCAGATATTGTAATAGTGATGCTAAAGGCTCCATGATACAGTTTTAACATTTGTATTTGTCTTCTAGAGCATGAGGCGCAGCTTGGTAGCCCATTGGCTGGAAGCTTATAAACAAACTTTGTTAAATTAATATTTAGTTAACTCATATTTATGTTGTTATAGATTATATCAATGATGTGGAATAAAAAATAGATGTCTAATGGCCTTGCGGGTCTTATTTATCTCCATCACGAATCCTTAGTGTGAAATAATTGAAAAATAAATGGCAGGCTTTTTTTCATGGCTCATGCCACTTGGAAATTAATCTTAATTATTATGATTTAAATAATGTGGTTTTATCCCATTGAGATGTGTGATTGTATGCTTGGAATGTACATGCTACATATTGCCTAACAGTTTGAGTTTTCAAATCACATGGGCAAAGAACTTATCATTCAGTGATTGGTCAAAAACAATAATTATTGTAAATTTTAATTACAATGTGCGCGGTGGTAAATTAGAAAAAAAAAAAAAACCAACCAAAAATATATAGAGCATTTGATAATCTAGAATACTGAATCTCTAAACATAAAAGTTATTTGATATTTGAAATGTTAATCCGATTTAATAAGGGTTTATTTAGAATGTATCATACAATGAAGTAAGTCATGTCTTTTATCTTATACTTAACTAAGATAAACTTATAAAACATTGAAATGAAATCTAATGAACAAATTTTATTTCAACACCTCATCATTTATATGATATGCAGCAACACACTTCAACACTAGAATGAGAAAGACAGTGACAACATTTATTATTAACTTCGATAATAGATTAATAAGTTTCATATGCTATTTCCACATACATAAGAAAAATTTCAAGTTTCATTATAACCAGGTTAGAGAAATATAATAATACTCCCATCTCATAAATCACTATCAATTAGTGATGCGAAGAATGTAACATGATAGCCTAGAGAGTTACTGATTAAATATTCACTTTTATGCCCATACAAATGTGAATCGATATTGGCTTTCACCTCATTTTTAATTCAGGTTTTCTTAATCTTCTCACTGTCTTTATTCTTATGTATGAAAGCCGATGGGAACACAATTTTATTATGTGCTGCATGTTGCAGAGAACTGACTTCAATCTCGATTTACAGACAACTGACTTTCGTCTCTCTCTCTCTCTCTCTCTCTCTCTCTCTCTCTCTCTCTCTATATATATATATATATATATATATATATCACTTTGTTTTGTCCTCAGCCCCAGATCCTTCTGGGATATGTCATACCCTTGTTAGTTTATTGAGACTGAGTGGACAAATAGCATTGAATGTACACAAGGAGTAACTCGACCCAATAACTGGACTAGGTGATAGAATAATAAGGTCACCAAGCTTTATTTTATATATTATAAGGAGAAAAGTTCTTTTAGCGGTCTCCAATGCAACGCACCAGCTGTCATTTGTATTTACAAATCTATAAGAAGAGTAGAGGGGTGTTCATATTTCATGTGCACATTATTGCAAAAAACAAAAGTAACAGCCCGCCTTTTAGAGGACCATCTCTAATGGGTTACCCTGTCTCCCATTCCTTTCACAAAACCAAATTTATCTTTTTTTTACGGGCAATAATACACACCCCATGGTCTTTTTTTTATATAGCATCAAACTCAAAGGGGTCATCTGCCAATATCAGTTCCATTACCAATCTTTTGCATAATATTGCAAGACAAATAAAATATGGAGATGCAGAAGAAATTTGGTGGCTAAAGACTTTAAATATTTTATCGTCCAAACAATAGTGTTAGAAAATACAAGACCTCATTTTTACGTTACTCCCATTTGAAAGGGATAGAAACAACTAAATCTTCTGCCTTAAATAAGCCACATATATTGATGATCAAAATTTTTACCCTTGGTGTACCCTTCAAATTTGAGTGACCTGATTGGTTAGAATCTTTCATATACACAAATATTGAGAACACAAAGTAGTTTTATGGAGAGAAAAAAGAGGTACACTATTTTAGTCCTAACTATAATGCACACACGTTTGGCCAAGACACCAACCTGGCAGACTTTCTTCATATTGGACAAAAAAATAGTACTTGCAATAAAACAGTTCAAACATGAATGCAAAAGGAAGATCTGAAAAGAGAAAGTCAAAATGGCATAACAAAGGGAGATGAAAAATAACCCTTTGCAAGCAGAGCGACGAGAAGAGTTGTGAGTAGTCGCAAACACCATCAAGAATGACTAATGGATAAACAAGGGGTTAAACTTCTAAGTAGAATTTTTTCCACACATGTAAGTCAATAATGCGGAAAGATGAAGATGGAAAATGGAGTTCTCAATTGCTAGCTTACGATTCCTCTTTGACATGACTAGTCCGGAGACAGAGGATAGAGTAATATGTCAGCCATCTCTCAATCAACCAATGACTTGAGTGCTTGGTTGTTGAGATGTTTGTAAATTTGATGCCATACTCGAGAAGAATCATCAACCAAAATGTAACAACCTCTCATATTTAGCTTCAACAGATATAATCAGTGATTCATCTTCTTAGCTTGATCCAATAGTTTCCATGCTAGTCGTATATGATAAAAAATCCACACTCTGTCACATTCTTGCAGGCCTATTCATCAATCACCCAATCCTGAACATGTTAGATTGTAATTTAGGCCTAAATTGACCATCATTTCTCCTGCACTCTAACACGCTAATATAATAGTTCATTTGCCTTGAATATTCACATTTGACTTATTGGCAAAGCAAACATTCTAAGGAGCGCTTCATTTAGCTATCAGACTTTTATGCCTTTTATATGGTTGCTACCCCCAGTACGAGAGTACCACATCTCAGGCATCAGAGAATTTCCCTAGCTCCCCCAGAGTAGTACATAATCTAGATGCTTTGTCTATATCATCGGTGAGGTTGACTCAACCTTCTCCTTGGTGTTGGCAAGATTTATCTTTTCAACTTTATTGTCATTGCAAGATTCATAAATAAATTTCCAATAATATGTCACACTTGTAACATTAAAAGTATCTTATGGCTTGTACCATTTGACTTATATCGACGCTTGTAGTCTTAATCTTTGTCCAATCCATTGCCTGTTGTGTTTGGACCACTGATAAGTTGAAATTTAGGTGTTTAAGCTAGTCAATGTGTAATTTCATGACTTATGCAAAAATATTTATAATTAACTCTAATTCACTTATTACTGATGTCAATTGGCAAGTAAGGGGTCAAACCAAAAAGAAGGCTTAGTGTCTAGGATTAATATTTTGAACAAAGTAATGATTAACATAAGAGAGCATAGAAAGAATAAATACTAGATATATATTGTGATTTAATTAAATTAATTTATACTTTTAAGTTCCTAATTCTTACTTATAAGATTTTTGAACTGATAACATAAATTAGGATAGTATTAAAACCATGGAGTGAGAATACGATGAGAGGAATGATTGGATGTGAGGAAGAAACCCTTATTTGGGTTTCATAGGACACCCCTAATTAGGAATGCATGGTATAAGCCATTAATACCTACTCTAGGGTTTAATAACTCACAACAGAGAAGTTAAGTGACATGAAAATGTGGAGTAGATGGGGAAAATGGAATAAAAATCTAATTAAATATATAGGAGTTACCTCTTTCTTTGGTGATGCTTCCAAGCATTAATCTCCCTTCATGGACACGAAGATAGATCAAGAGAGGAAAGAAACTCACTTTTGGAAGAGGAGAAACCCTAAATTGGCACACATACACCTTTGTTTTCCAAGGTCTCCCATATGGAGAAAGGCAAAATGAAGTACAATAAGAGCCTAATCTTGGGATCTATTTATAGGCTCAACCATAGGTCATGGAAATAGAAATAAGAGGTGGCTGTTTGATCCACAACTGCCCATGGGATGAGCAGTTATGGTTATTTGAAATTTGAGCATCTCTAACCATTCATTGTTTGAGTAGTTCTACTGAAATAGGGAGCCACCAGAGCATGCCACATCATCCATCCTTGTAGGGCACAAATTTGACTTGTTCCACTCGAAGAGAGAGCCACCAGTTGTTCCACATCATCCCTCTTTGTAGGGCAAGAAGTTCACTTGTCCCACAAGAAGAGAGAGCCACCCATTGTCCCACATCATCCCTCCTTAGTGGGCTTTGATTTTGCTCTTTTTTTACATTAAAGTACTTAAAAATATCAAATATAATCCAGAAGTTTGTCTAAATTTGAAAATTAAATACCTTGGTCTACAACTTCTTTTGGATTAAATCTTCACCAAATTATTATTTTTTTAATTTAATATCCATTTAAATTATCATAAACATCAAAATATACTGACTTTAATGCACGAATAATTATTTAGTGGACATATGTATTTTTGGTAAAAATAACATAAAAATTACGATAACATGGGTAACATTATCTTAATTATGCATAAAATAAACATGAATTATAATGCTTCTTTGCATGTTATCAGCAGCTATCTCTTCCTTTGTGGTGCCCACGCCCAAGGCCACAAGTGCTTTCATCTTCCTCTTTCTCAATACATTTTTTGATGTCTCTTATTATAAGAACTTAGTCACCTCTCTCTGATTAATGATCGTTCAATTTGTCTTCATGAATATTGAGTGATTACACTTCTTTTTTCTACTGTACTTAATTCAATAGACAAACTGATAAATGGAGGATACATTGGAATCAAAGTTTTTAGATAAGCTAAAAGAAGCTGGACCAACACATCTCCTTGTTGTAACTTTTTCCATTGGCTGAGCATAGACCAACACATCTCATTGGCTGAGTGATGAACTTGGATACCCTGTCTGCACAGTCATCCATAGGATCATACTCTCCCATGGAGAGCAGATCAAACTTGCATTTCCGGGTTTGAACTCTAGCCATGTGGACATGAGCAGGTCCCAAATTCTTTATCTTCAGAATCATCCACATTTCATTGGCAATCAGCTTGCTATCCAGCTCAGACAATGTCCCATGAGATGATGCAACTGAGATGATTGACAATGCTTTTTGATCTTTGTCTTTCATTACCACGCATAACTGAATAGCTTTGTATAGCCCATTCACCTCCAAAAAATATTGTACTGTCATAGCCCATGAAGTATACTGATAACACCCTAATTTCGGTCTTTATTTCATGTTATTAGCATGATTTATGCATTTAAAAGGCTTAAATTTGGGTTGTTATCATATATTTACACAAAAATAATGCTTCCAAGTAATTTCTGATTTTTCCCTAATTTTCTGTTAATTATGTGAAATTGCTTTGCATAAGTTTGGATTTTTAGATCCAAATATAATATCACCGAGGAAGATTTGGACTAATATCGAGTCTTTTCCCTCTCTCTTATGAAAGGGAGTAGTATCTACACTACCTCTCTTGTAGCCATGCGAAGCTCAGTATGTACTCAACTTCTCACACCAGAGTCTAGGTGCTTGCTTAAGACCATAGATGGCTTCATGTAGTTTTAGGACCCAGTTAGGTTTCTGTAGATCTTCAAAACCTGATGGGTCTTTCACATACACTTCATCCTTAATCTCTCCATTAAGAAAAGCACTCTTTACATCCATTTGGAATAGTTTAAAACTATTGGCACATGTGAAGGCCAATAATATCCTAATGGCGTCAAGTCTTGCCACTAGTGTGTATGTCTCCTAATTATCGACTCCTTCAATTTGGACATACCCTTGAGCAACAAGTCTCACCTTATTTCTACTGATTTCTCCTTTTTGACTTAACTTGTTATTAAACACCCACTTAGTGCCTATGAGATTCTTACCCTTAAGTCTTGGCACTAGCTCCTAGACCTTATTCCTTTTGAATTGGGCTAACTCCTCATGCATAGCATTTATCCAATCTGGATCATTTAGAGCCTCAGCTACTTTCTTTAAATCAATTTGGGATGCAAAGGCTACATCTACATTGTCTCTAAAGGTGGATCGAGTCCTAATTCGATCTATAGGACTGCGAAGAATGTTCTCTCATGGGTGGTCCTTAGCTAGTCTAATTTTTCTTTGTTACTCTATAATTTCAACCATCTTTTGATCTACTTCCTCCTCTTTATCATCAGGTTCTATAAAATCTGTAATTCTTTCTCTCTCACTAATCGATTCATTTATCTTCATCTCATCCTCATTCTTCTCATTATCTTCAAGACAATCAATCGCGTGATCTTCTTTGGCCTCTTTAAATTCCATACATTTAACATAAATAGATTCTGCAACTTTTCTTGAAGTCATGTTAGACACTTGATAGGCTCTTGGTGTCTCTGTATATCCGACTAAAATCCCCTCATGAATAGATCGATCAAATTTTCCTAGGTCATTTCTACAATATTCAATATGTAGCATTTACATCTGAATGTTTGAAAGTATTCAAGTATAGGTTTCTTACCTTTAAGTAACTCATATAGGGTCTTTTCCGTATGAGGTCTAAGGATCGCCCTGTTCTGAATGTCACATGCCGTTCTCATGGCTTCTGCCCATATGGACTCATTTACCATATATTTTTTCACGTAGTCCAAGACATTTCAATCAAAGATTGATTCTTCATCTCAACCATCCCATTCTATTGGGGAGTTCTCAAGCCTGAAAGTTGATGTGTGATCTCATTCTCATCACAACATTCAGTAAATATCATATGGTCAAATTCTCTCCCACAGTTATGTCTAATCACCTTAATCTTAAAATCAAAATCATTTTGGATTCTCTTTAAACATTCTTGTAAACTTTAAATGCTTCATTCTTATGCGGTAGAAAATACATTCAAGTATATCTTGAATAGTATCCACTGTGACTGGGTAGTATGCCTTTCCATTCAGGCTTGAAGTCTGGTTTGACCCAAATAGGTCCATGTGTAGCAACTCAAGTGGTCTCTTAGTAGACACATACAACTTTGAAGGAAAACTTTGTTTGACTTGTTTGCTCTTAAGACATGATGAGCACACTTTCTCAATGACTTAAAATTTGGTAGGCCTCTAACTAACCTTTGACTAATCAGCTTCCGTTGCTGATGATGTTCTATATGACCTAGACGCCTATGCCATAGGTCGGAACGGCTCTCGTTGCCTATCGCCATAAGGCATATGCTTTCCATACTGATTGCATCTATGTCTATAAGATAGGATTTTTGTATCACTTTCCAGTAACCAATAGTTCTCCAATAGTTGAATTAAGGACATTACATGTGTCCTTTTTGAATTCAACTCGTCTGTTGCTATCACACAATTGGCTAATGCTAATAAAAATATGATGAAGCCCTTCCACATACAAGACATTCCAGATCAAAACCTCTTCATTCAAACTCATGTCTCCCATTCCTAGAATTTGTCCACATTTGTTGTCCCCAAAAGTTACCTTCCCTCCTTTTGTGTTTCTCATGCATGTCAGCCACGACAAGTCACCAGTCATGTGTCTAGGGCAACTGCTATCTAAGTACCAACTCCTCTTTGATCGTGACTGACCTGAAATAAATCTAGGTCAATTTCCTAACCATGTCATCCTAGCAAGTGGGATAGGTATAGTGGTATAAACATGGTGAAAATTGAGTTCCGTACCATATTTCCTAGGTATGGAATGTATACGAGAGAAAGTATATGACTGAATAAATGTAGGGAGATGATGATACATGCTATGATAATTCCTAGGAGAAACATATCTACAATAATAACCATGTGCATAATGCTATCTCAACATATGACCATAGTCATATCCATATGGCGTCACTTTTCTCGGAACGTGTGTTTGCGGATATGGATGCATAGTTTCACATGGATAAGAAACATATCTATTTTGTTCTCTATTCATTCACTTTCATGAATGGGATATGACCTCTTGGGTCTTCCATCGTGTCCTCGGATCTTTTTGAATGTCAGGTCTACATTCTCCACTGTATTCTTCTTCTTGTTCCTCCATATATATGTTGATGTTATTTTCTTATTTGAAGTAAGAGTTACCGTTATTTCCTCCTCAGCCTTCTTCATGACTGCCATTGTCTTATTGATGTAGGCCGACGATGGTGTCGTCATCCTGATGGGTAACCGAGGACACTGCTCGGGTATCCAGATAGTGCAGGATGACATCGCAGACGTCTTCCTGATGGGGTTTGGGGGGTATCCGAGATGAAGCTCTGATACCGAGGGAGATGATACACAGACGTCGTCGAATATGTCATTTGTCATTATGGACCTACTATGATGTGACTACGTGATGCGATGATAACCCTAGATGATGGTAGGTGTAGGCCCCAACTCATGGGGTTTTTCGGGCTGCGTGCTTTGGGGCAGGAGATCGATGATAGTAGCGGTGACCTCCTGACCCTCGTCAAAGCGACAAAGGAGTCTACGGTGCCATAGGGATTAAATCTGTTTGTGCTCTCCCGTAGCCGATGGGCTCGGCCTGTACCTAGGGAAGACGCTTGTTGGATGTTCTCGTGTCCATTTATACTCACACCTTATCTATCCCGAGAGTGGTGGAGTGCAATTGTAAAGGCATACGACAAAAGATAATTAACAGGCCGGCTAGAGGAGTTAGGTACCTCTTGGCAACATCGTCCCGGAGTCGTACGCCGATGGATACGGAGATACCGATGGGCAGGGTTGGTGGAGCTGTGGCTGAGGCGACACGGCATTGCTCGACTGGTGGTGTAGAACAGCTTAGGGGTGGTGGTGCAGCAATGGAGTCGGCAAGGGAGAGGCGCGAAGCACGGGCTGCGGCGGCGGCGCGAGCAGCGATGGCGCGGACATGATATTGGGAGGATTCAGAGGTTGAGCAGTGAGAGCAGATTATGAGACTGGCTGTTGAGGAGAAATATATGCCAACTCAAAACTTGTTTCTTCAATAATAATATTCCAAATAGCCTCATCAAGAGTAGGCCATACCATTGAGCTGAGTATTTATGAACGACAATGCTGAAATTCAACCTACCATTGTACTAGGTCCTAAAATGGTTTATGTTGAGAATTCAAGATTGTAGAAAGAAGATCAAATAGGAATAGAATAATAAAAAAGAAGAAGAGAGTGAGAGACCAGAGAATGATAATGATCATTGTTATTCCACGGTTATAGATCATTACATGGGTTAGTATTCATAGTGTTGTAGTGATACCAGATTTGGAAAGTTTCCTATATCTTATATTTCCGTTATAATCAGCATGACAGGATTATCTAGAGGTTTCTCGATTGTTTATGTGCCTTTTCTATGTTAACTCCTACCTTCTATGTTTTAATATATTTGATCCTAACACATACACCTCTTTAACTAGTATAGAATATGTTCCCAATTACTATTACTCTAAGCTTTTGTGAAAATCCAACTGGTCAGATTCTGGCTGACATGTTGAGTGAAACTCTTCAACATGCCCTGCAAGATCATCAACAATGGCAATAACAGGGAGCTTGCTCTTGAAACAAATAAAATGAGATTTAAATAGTGGGTTGTTAAGAACGTCAGCTATTCGGTCTTCAGTGTTGATGAACTGAATTTGTAATGTCTTGGCATTAAGTTGTTATTGGACAAAATGGTAACCAATCTCAAAATGTTTCACCCAAGCATGAAATATTAGATTTGGAGCCAAATAAGTAGCACCGGCGTTATCACACCTAGAATTGAAGATCTGTTTGTTGACATCTGAAGGTCACTTAGTAGTTGTTGTATCCATTGCGACTTCACTGGATGCATTAGCCAATGCTTTGTATTATAATTCGACACTTGACCAAGACATGGTTCATTGCATTTTGGAGCTCCAAGAAACCAGGCTCTTTGGTATCTCTCATCACCTGCCAAAGATGTGTCACTAAAAGCATTGATGGTTAAGCCAGAGTCTTTATAAATGTGTAAACCATGAAGAAGGGTGCCTTTAAGGTATCAAAGTAAATGTTTCAGAGCTATCCAATCATCAGCATTAAATGAATACATTTTCTAGCATGCTCAATTTATTGTAAATGCTTTATCTGACCTTTTGAGACTGAGATATTGAAGAGAAAAAACAATTTGTCTATAACAAGTATTAGCAACTATAAGAGTGTGATCAATGGAAGATGGGGACAAAGACATCAGAGTTGATAATGACTTGCTATGTTCCATGTGAGAATTTTGACATAATGGCAGGAGTTACCTTGAGACCAAATATATCCATCAGGATGATTAACTAATTTCATGCCCAAAAAAGAACTTTTCTGGATCAACATCAAATATAGAAAACTGGTTATTTAGCTGTCTTTTCATGTCATGAATATCACTATGTTGCGAGGAAAAATACTAATATCAGATCTACATAAATCAAAGATCAAGATTAGGTTGGTATTGTGGTATTTAAAAAACAAAAAATATCAGTTTGTGATCAGATGGAATAATAATTCGTTCGACAAGAGGACAGTATACGAAACTGTGATAGAGGATAATATTTTGGACTATAAATTGATTTCTGAATGGCACACACATTATCAGGATTAAAATAAAAATTAAAGCTCGGGGGTTGTTCCAAATACACAGTTCATGCAAAGTCCCTGTACAAGAAAGTGCTGGACAGATCTAGTTGATAGATCTTATGTTGGGTTCTAGAGACCTAGATATGGATGAAGAAATCAAAACAATACATAGTGGAAAACTTAAGCAGAATCGTGATATCGATAAAACCATGAAACGAAGCACCTTTCTACAGATTGCATATGTGATTTTTGGATCCCAGAGTGAGAGTAGTTGAGCTGGTCAAGTGTACAACCTCTAGACATATCCACGCAATCCTCAGCATGCTGAATCTCCTCGTTCTCATTGATGAGCCACGCTCATTATGCGTCATGATTTATACATCGTTGCAATTGCATCGAGAGTGGAGAGGGGTTGTTGGGAGAAGGGATAAGAAGGGGAAGGCCCCTGAACAATCTAGCTTGTGTGAATTTTGTTCACGACCTTCCTCTATTTATACAAAGTGAGAATTCTTCATAAAAAACCCCCAAAACTTTAGTATATGTTCTGACGTCCAAAGGACCATTTGTGTGTGATCCCCTAGGCCTATGTATTAGTCTAGTTAAGGACTCCAATGGCCCAATAACCTCTATTGGCCTTCCAAATTAATTAACTATATCATCATATGGATTAACTAACGTTGGATTGCTTTAACCCAATCGATAGGTTGAGTCTCACCACGTGGGGTGCCAAGGTACACCTCATGCTCTAGACGATACAAAGGAGTGTATATTGGCTCATGCATGGAACTTGTTCATCATCGGTTACCATGTGCGTATAATCTCTCATCCACTTGACTCTCCTTGGACAACTTAGGGTATGGTCAACTCTCAAATCCTAATCGATTATCCAAGGTAGTATTGATGCATTCAGAAATCATTGGAGAACTCTTCTCTGATATTTGACTACCTAAGCCAAAGACTTCATCGCATGTCTTCCTTGAGCTGTCACCTCATATACAGAGGGTGGATGATTTTATATTGGCCACACTATCGTCTTCGTGAACTTCTTGATGCACCTAGACTAAGACTAATAAGAATAACATGACTAGGGACGCGTAGGTCATAGTCATAGTACAATTGTCCATCAATAATACATCTTTGGGTTCTCAAGTCTAAGGACCACTTGCACAACCATGACCCCAATCAATCTGATTGATAGTTTGGTACAATACCAATCAAGGATTCATACAGATCAATTTAATGAATTCTTTCCACTAATGAACACCTACTAACTATCCTTAGTGTCTCCACACTAATGGCTACGGGACCAGCCATACTCGTCATACGAGTGAGGCTAGATAGTACTTTTCTATCCCAGTACTTCAATGTCCTTCTCGCATATCCATCTGATATGAATGTGTAGAACACATGCATAAAGACTAGTGATCTCCGTATCACAATCTCATCTTAATTCACTTAGTCTGATCATGTATCTCTGGACTTCATTATAAGCATCACACATGCACTATAATGAATATGTTCTATTAATAAACATGGAATGAGAGCTGGAATGTGTGATTGGCTTGCGGGCCACATATATTTCCATCCTTTTATAGGTATTGCTGATTGCTAAGGAAGATAATAATCTAATGTTGGTGTGTTTGAATACAGGACTAGATGTTTCTGTAAAATCAAGTGCGCCCTATTGGTTATTCCGTAGCTATATAACGGTACATAAGTTGTGTCGGCACCATGCTGCCCATGTTGGGTTTGCACGGGCAGGTGGCACAACCCATGCAAGGATCTATAGCTTTGGAATAACCAAGAGGAGAGAATTTATTTTACTGAAAAAATTAGTCTTGTATTCAAACATACCACCATTGGATTACTATTTTCCTTAGCAATCAGCAGTAACTAGAAGATCCATCAACTAGATGTGTCCAATTGGGCAGGTGGCACACTCGAGATTGGATCAAAAACAGTCAGCTGTCACTGATCCCCGTATTACAAGCAAAGCATGCCCTGGAAAAGTATCTAAGACCATACAACCAAAATTCCACATTCCCATACGTCAAACACTAAAATAAAAATGGAAGTGAAGATGGGACTAGACTTCATTTCCTGTCCAAATTATAGCTGTGACTAGATTAGACCCATTATATTGATCTTGTTATAAGTCTCAAATCAAAATACATTGTTAAAAAAAACCATTGGATATGGGTAATAGAATAAAATAAAGCTAAGCAGATTTAGGATGTCTAGATATCCTTTTGGTTATTGAAGCAAGGTCTCGCAAAATTGGGCCTTCTCAAGTAAAGATTAACTACCCTATTATTTTATCAATTAAGAATATATTTGTATTTTGATAGTAGCAACAAATGAAGTTTTAGAAACTGATTTCTAAACATGTAAATTATTTAAGTCCCAATAACAAGTATATCTCATCACTAAAATGACAATAAACATATAAAGTCACAAATATTACTAGGTAAATAAGTATGTATTTCTGTTTATTTAACAATCATAACATATAAATTTCTAGTCCATTAACAATGCCCATTAGGATCACTAAGGCCTTACATTTAACTTGCTGAAAATGAAGACATGGTTCTAAAGCATTAGAAAATATAAATGACTTGATTAGTATGAATACTACCCATAATAATTTAGACACTTTCTGTTGCATGAACATGTTATCGACCCATTAGTTAATAAAACAATATGATTCGTAGAGCCTATAACATATTTTTTCTGGGTATGAACCTATGAGCCTGGGACCTCCTCCTTTCACTCATTAAATTGGTTGGCTCACATCTCGCCCAAGCAAGATCACTCCCTCACTTAGTGCTTCAGCTTTTTCCTAACTTCTACTCTCCTGGAAATTAGGAAATGACCTTGCTTCTCATTCTATGTCCGCACAAATATGCAAGTGTGTATTTTAATGGAACTATTAGCGATACTGCTCATATATAACTAATGATAACTAAACAAGGAAATGGAAGATGCATAAAAGAAACTACCAAGCTAGGTAAAAGACGTGGTTAGATTAAAATGACTCAGAGAGGTAGCTGGAAAAAATAGAAAATGAGTAGAATATACCAGAATGATGTAGAGGGATATTGTGATGTAAAGTCCTTTAAAAGAGTGGACAAATAAAGGCAGTTATATACTTCTACGCATAAACATGCAATGATTAAACGTGAATTAAATATAATTTTAAAGTTTAAACTTGGACAATAGTAATCTTAAATTTTACGTTTCAAAATAGGAATATTAAATGATGAGAAAGGCGGTACTCTACATGGAGGAAGTGAAAAAAAATATTAAATATTGTTTAGAAAACTTACAAATGATGAAAATTACACAAGTAATTTTTGTATTTGTATGCATTCAGTTTTATTCACAAAATTTTAGAAATAAACTCTTAGATTATTGTTAACATTGTACTGTTTTTTGAGATGTAAGTTGTGATACTTTCAGGCTAAACATGGAATAGACAGAAATGTAAATTTTGAGTATTCATAAATCTAAATTTAAATGTTTTATTTCGTTGTTTTAATTCAGACTTAATCAGCCATATTTTTGAAAATTTCCATATAAATACTCTATAATTCATATAGGGTAAGTAACGGCTCGATCCACAAAAGGCAAAAATTATATTTCAGATTTTGTTTCTGAAGCTTGCGATGAAGAAAACAAGTTTAAAAGTAAAAAATACAATTTCTCGGATTTTGAAGAGTTTTAAGTTAATTAATATTAAAATTCATAGGATTTTAATTCATTCATAAATGCAACAAAAAACTCTAAATATATTTTACACTAAATATCCGAATTTTAATTAATAGCCGGAATTGAAAATAAATAGTTTTTAGAATTTTCTGAATTTTAATTTACACCAAAACAACAAGAAATATAAAAAACGAGAGTTTGATTTTTTGTTTTGATGTAAAAACCACTAAAAACTGATTATGTGAATTTTAGGGATTTTTTCTAATTTGGAATTCTTTTAAATGCAAAAAAGGTTTTTCCTAACCGTTTCGGATCTTCCTGATTTTATTATAATTTTTTTATGCTCAAATAGAGATGTACCGGCTCTGGTGATTGACGGCAGCAACGGCATCACCTATGGTAGTGGCAGCAGTAGTAGTGGTGGGGATGTTAGAGTAGCGGCATTAGTGGAACTGGGGGTGGCGGCAGTGGAACCGATAGGCCGGCGTGCGAGGTCTGGCATGTATAGGGCTGGCTTTAGTGAGTCAGCTTACGAAGGTTCAGCCTAATTTGGGTAAGTTAGGTCTTGGCCAAATGGGCTATTAAGCTTCAGCCAATATGGTCAGAACTTAGGCGATTTATCTAGGTCATGCAATGGGCTCCCATGTGCCCTGCAGCCACACGCGATGCCCGCGTGCAGACTGGCGAGCAAAGGGATGTCTCTACTGCATAAGAGCAACACAACACCCAAGTCAGCGCACGACGACGACAGTACGGCAGAAAATGATTTTTTTAAAAAGAATAAAACTGATTTTTTTCATGCGATTCATTTTTGGATTTAAAATGGAAATGATGGATAGTATAGAGAGAGATAGGAATGGATTTTTGAGACAGAAGAAATGGATTTAAAGAGAAAATATGGAAATGAGAAAGATGGAGGAAATGAAAAAACAGGTAAAGAGAGTTTGAGATGGAATTTGAAGGTGTTAGTGATCATAATTTTTATGAAATTATCAGGGAATGAACTAGGGATATGGATGAATGTTCAGTGAGAAACAACCAATTCTAGAGAGATAAAAGCTTGAAAAGACAAGATGGAGAGAGAAAATTAAGAGAGACTAAAGAAAGAACTTGACATATAATTTGAAGGTGCAAATGAAGAAGAGTTATATGATTTCTTTAAGGGGTGTAACTAGGGACATGGATGAAGGACTAGGGAGAGAAACAACAGATTATGGAGATAGAAGGAAAATGAGTGTTTAGGGTGAGAGAATGATGGGTATTGAGGAAAAATGGATATATAATGAGGGGGAAAATGTAAATCTAGGTTATTGAGCCCGCAATGTTTCCTCTCATGTCTAGACCCTTATATTTTACTAGAATGAGGCATTTTTCAATGTAAACAAGAGGGGATTAAAAGAAAACTTCAGTAAACATAGTTAAGCTAGTTGGACAACCTGGATTCCTAAAAACACCTTGTCCTATTGGCCAGGCATTTGCTAGAGACGTCTAGAATGAAGGAAAATGAAGGATGTAAAGTGTATTAATACATTAGGATGATAACTAAAACACCTCTTTGGGGTTTTCCTATTATTTGTTTCTTGGCATTTTGGTTATTTCCTCCATTGGTTGAGAGCTTCCCTTGTAACGCTTATTTCTTTATAAGGCTTTTGGGAGCCCAATACACAGGTTAGATAGTGGCCCATATTCCTCAGATTTTTCTTTTGAAGCTCCACGACTCCACTTGATCCTTTCAAGCCCCTTTGTAGAATCACTAACCTCCCAAAACTTCTCTAACAATTTAAGAGTTACCATCTTCTTATTGGTGAAAATTTCTGTACGTGAGAAACTGTAGAATACTCAGTAGTACTACAATATCTTGACTTCAAAGAAGTCAATAAGTTTAGTCAAAAACAGCCTTAATGTGAAAAAATTAGAATTTAAAGCTTGTGCATAAATATTTAGTTAAATCAAGTGATAATGTCATAAATTCTAAATTAATAATATTAAAAATATGTAAATGTATGGAAATATACATGCATTTATCATGTATCAACACCCCCCAAGTTGATTCATTGCTAATGCCAGCAATGTGCCTTAGAGTTTCTTTGAGAAGTTCATCTATCCCTTTAAACAAAGAGACTAAAGTACAAAGTGTCATCAGTATCTGGACACAAATAGCACATAAAATATTACAGCACTAATGATCAAGTCCTTTGTGGTGATGGAAAGAGCTAGTGGTCATGAGGAGGGAAGATTACTTCTCTCTAGGTATGGCACTATTGGCCTGAAAAGTTCTCACTCTCTCAAGAAAGGTGGCCCTCCTCTCACCCGCATACTACCTCACTTCCATCTGAAAATTGAAGTCAGTCATTCTTCTCATCCAAGTTCTAGCATAGACTACCAAGAGTGTACCAAATGAATACATGTGTGGTGAGGTTAAATTCCAACCAGGGTACCTATAGGTAGGAAAGAGAAAAGAAGCTGAGTGATATCAACATGAAAAGGTTTGGATGGATGGAAAATGATGGATGATAGATGGGTAGATGTCACTTAAACTAGCCCATGCCCTATGATGGACGACCGACCAGAATACACAAGAAGAAGGTGGACAAAAACAAGGATGCGGAGTCTCATCAAGTGTGTTGATGAGATAGGCATGTATCCACATAAACAAAGGGTGATAACAATGTCAAAAAAATCATAGGAAAAAATAAATGGGAATGAAGAAATAAAGAAAAAAACCCCAAAATCATATTTTATAATTTATTTTTCACATTTTTAATCTTTTTATTTTTTCTCTCTCTTTTTTGAAGGGGTGAACCACCAAGAACAATACATATGAGATCATATTCTACGAGATAAGAAATGAAATGTTGGTCTAGCTAGATGCTCTTGATGTGTAGGAGCATGTTCAACAATTGTATAGCATTTGGAGCATTAAATTACCTCTCCCTTGCTAATTTGATTCTCTACACACGAGAGGAAGTGACACAACACAATCACATAGGATGAATTTCTGGCAATTGAAAGGAAAGCAATTCATCTCATGCTATTGGGACAAAATAAGACGTGAGGATGTAGAAGAAACAAAGAGGAACAGAGCAATGAAAACATATCACAAGCAGATGATATCACAAAGTCTAGGAGGAGAAGAAAAATTGAGAAGTTGGGATCTTCTAAGCAACACGGAAAATAGCTAAAAGGGTAAAATCTAAGTTGCCAGATACATAGGTGGGGAAAGATGGGTGGTGGGCGATGAAATAAGGGTAGTACACGTGGTTCTCAAAATGGCTTTAGGTGGTTCAAGGGCAGGTGATTCTGTGTTTAGTACTCAAGGAAATGACTATCTCTTCTTCCAAATGAAGTTCTTCATGACGCATATCCTAGACCAAAGAGTGGGGTCCAATCAGTAATCTCATCACTCATTTCCACAAGGATAGTACTTTCGATCTTTGATTTTCATGCCTGCTCCACACCCTACTAGATATCCTAACCACTTAGGAGCTGAGTAAGAGTGTCTAGATTCATGTTCCAAACCATCAAGAGATGCTTTTGATCCGCTACAGTAGCCTAACTTATGCACTCATGCCTTTGGGATCATGGTTTGGACAACTTCTCAAGGTGGGGTTGATTATATGAGATGCACGCATTCAAGAATAATATCATTGAAATCATTCAGAAGTGGAAAAATGGTACATTCATGCATAAAGACCTATTGCATTTTCAGCGTTGCATCTAAATTAACAGCCCGACTGCTATGTGCATTGACCCACTACAAATAACAATAAAACAAGGCAAGAGAAATGACAATGCAATTTGAAATGGAGTAGGTGCTGATCATCCCATGAGAGTTGGCTGTCCTTAGACTAGTTGATGGTGCTTCAGCTGTCATCTTGCTTAATGGAAAACCTTAAAAAGGATAAAATAAAACGAGAAATAAACACAAATGGTCACTATGGCCTTAATTGTCCAAGTGAAAACAATCAAAAGTAAAATGTCTTAGCTCGAAATCAAGCTAAGCAAAAGAGAGCTTGTAAAAGTTCAAAACCAGAAGATGTCTGCAGGGTGGAAGAATCAAGAAGTGGGGGTAGAGCTTGGATATCTTCAAGGACGGTGACCATAGGTTGCTGTATTTGATCTGCTTAAAACTAGAGCTTCAAATGTTGATCATTAACTGTAAAAGAATTCCAAGTCTCTGAATTTGTAATAAAGACTGCACCAGAAGCTAAATTTTCTTTCATAACATAAGGTTCATCCCATCGTGATATCAACTTCCCTGGAAATAACTTAAAGCGGGGATTAGAAAGCCAAACTCTTTGATTGTCATACAAATTTATCTTCTTTGTTACCTTTTCAGGAAAGTGCTTTATCATGGACTTGTAGCTGAGAGAATTCTTATAGGCTTCATTCCTAGATTCTTGAAGTTCATGTAGTTGCAAAAGGCAATTCTTTCCTACATCATGTTAAGAGAGATTAAGTTTCTGAATAGCCCAATATGTCTTGTTCAATTTCAACAGGAAGATGACAAGGTTTTACATAAACTACTATATAGGGGGATATTCCTACTCGCATTTTATAGGCAGTCCTATTTGCACATAAAGCATGATAGAGTCTACTTGCCCAATCTTTTCCATCTGGCCTTACACTTTCTTCAAAATCTTTTTAATTTATCTATTATTAACTTCTACTTGCCCATTAGCTTGAGGGTGGCATGGGGTTGTCATGTTATGATGGACTCCATATATTTTCAACTAATTCCTAAAGTGGGAATTGTTGAAGTAACTACCACTGTCACAAATGATTGTTCTTGGGCATGTAAAGATGCTAATAATATTCAGTAAAATAAATTTAAACTCCACTTTGTGATAATTTGATCTAGTGGGAATGGCATCCGCCCATTTGAAAAAATAATCAACTCCCATTAGGATATATCCATGTCCCTTATAAATTGGAAATTGTCCCATGAAGTCCACTACCCATAGATCAAATACCTCAACTTCTATAATTGGCTGCAAGGGCATGTGATCTTGCTTGCACAAATTCACTACAGCTTGTCATGCTAAACAAACTTTACAGAATTCAAAACAACAACCCATGTGTGTGGTAGGCCAATAGAAGCCAGCTTGCACGATCTTAGAAGCTGTAGTCTTAGGAAAATAATATCTCCCATATGGAGAAGAATGCCAAGATTCTAAAATATTCTATTGTTCTTCATAGCCAACCTCTTAATAAGTACACGGCCAACCTCTTTATAAAATCATTCAGTTTCTTCCCAGAAATTATACTTTCTTTCATTATAGAACCTCTTACTAGCATTAGCATCTCAATCATCAGGTAGTTGATCTAAAACCAAATAATTAACAATATGTGCGTCGCATGGTATCTTTGTTGCTTGCACTTTCAAGGTCTTCTCATCAGGTAAATTATCAATAATGGGTGATTGTAAGTATAAATTAAACTAGAAAGTTGATTTGCAACGGGATTATCACACCCATGCATATCTTTAATTTTTAAATCAAATTCCTGCATCAATAAAGGCCATCTCGTGAGTCTAGGTTTAGCTTCCTTTTTGCTTAGCAAAAAGTTCAAAAACTGCATGATAAAAAAAACAACTATTTTATGACCTAATAAATAAGAACCAATTTTTTCTAAAGCAAATACAACTGCTAACAATTCCTTTTCGACAGTTGCGTAGTTGACTTGTGCTTCTCCCAGTGTCTAGCTAGCGTAGTAGATGGCCACCCGCTTATTTTCAACCCTTCGGACCAAACCTTCCATAACTACAAAATAAGAAGCATCACACATTAGTTCAATTGTTTCATCTCAAATAGGGTCCTATAAAATTGAGTTTCGATGAGAGCTTATTTGATCTTCAAAAAGACAGTGTCACCTTGAGAATCAAAAATAAAACCAACATCTTTTAAAAGAAAATTAGTTAAGGGTTTGGAGATCTTAGCAAAGTCCTTTATGAATTTGCCATTGAAGCCTGGATGGCCAAGAAAACCTCTGAGTTTCTTGAGTTTTGTGGGAGGAAAAGGCCATGGATCACTTCTATTTTGGGCTTGTGTACCTCCATCCATGTTTGCTAACTCAATGGCCCAACACTATCCCTTTTGCTCCATGAAATTGGACTTCTCCCAGGTTAGGACGAGCTTGTTCTTCATGCATATTTACAACACCCTAGTTAAGTTAGACAGACACATATCAAATGAAGAAAGAAAAAACAGAGAAGTCCTCCATAAATATCTCTAAGAAATCTCCCACTAATTCAGAGAACATGACAATCATGCATCTTTTGAAGGTGGCTAGTGTATTAAACAAAACAAAAACACATCCACCTAAAAGCTAAAGTTCATATAGTACCAGTAAATGTGGTTTTTTCCTGATCATTTTCCTGTATCGCAAATTTACTATAGCCTGAATAACTGTCAAGAGAACAAAAGTATTCTGGCCCTAAAATTTTTTATTAATTCAGATCAATAATTGGAAGAGGATAGTGGTCGTTCTTGGTAGCTAAATTCAATTTTCTATAATCCATGCAAACTCTCCATCCTATGGGAAGTCTAGTTTGGATTTCTTCCCCTGCACAGTTATTCCATATTGACTAGGCACAACATGAACAGGGCTCACCCATGGGCTGCCAGAAATTGCATAAATAAAACCAGCTTTCAACCATTTGATGATTTCATGTTTAACCACTTTTAACATATGAGGATTTTGGTTCCTTTGGGCCTTTCTAAATAGTTTGATATTCTCCTCAATATAAAATATGTGCTTACCTACCCCTCTACTAATAGCATGGATATCATTAGTAGACCATCCTATAGTTGATTTATTCAAAGATAAAACTTTCAACAACGCATCTTCTTGATCGGGACATAAATGAGAAGACATAATAACTGGGTAAGCTCTATTAGGTCCTACAAATGCATACTTGAGAGAGCTAAGTAGAGGTTTGATTTCTAATTAATAAGTACACTTACTTGGTGAAACATGAATATCTAGATCATATATTTTTTCTTTGCATCTTTATAAGGAGTAATTCAATTCAAAGGGAATGCCTTCAGCTCAAAAACGTTTTCATCAACAAGATCACAAAAACATGCACCCTCGCCAGAATTTTCAGGGAATTTTAGAAGCCAATAAATCTGAATTTCTATATAATCCTGTTCAGCTTTGAATTCACCTGTCCCCTTACACCAATGAGTAGTTACTTCACTGTTGCTAAGAAAGATCTACCAAGGATTATAGGTGCATGGCTCGAACTTTTTGTAACCATTACGTCTGCCACACTGGAATTAGCAGGAAAACAGCAATTCTCTACTCTAACAATCACATCCTCTAACTTCCCATATGGTTGACTAATTGATCCATCAGCTTGCTGCAATTCTATCAAGATTGGCTCTAATTCTCCAAATATAAACTTTTTAAAAATAGCTTATGGCATAATATTCAGACATTCCCTGTGTCCAAAAGTGATCTACCAAGTATCACTCCCCCAATTTGACCTTTAATCAATGGAGATCCTGGGTCCCTTTTCTTCATAGGAATTTGGTTGAATAGAATAGAACTAATACTCTCAGATAATTGAATCCTCTTTTGCTTCCTAGATGGAGTACAAAAATCTTTCAAAAACTTTGAGTATGAAGGAATATTCTGAATTGCATATACCAAAGGAATAGTGATAGTGTCTTCCTTAAAAAATTTAAGTGATTATCAATCGGAGAAAAATTGGAGGGTTTTAAAGCTTGGGGGAAAGGAAATAAAGGTACATAGACTTTTGTGTTAGGTTCTAGCGTGCTTTTTTTTCTCTAGATATTCTGCAATATCTTCTCTCCAATCATCTGCAGCTCTATCTTCCTCCTTGATGTGATACGACGACGGCCGGGATCGATCGGCGCGTTTCACGTCACAGGGTTATGATGCGAATGTATGGGATGTAAGCCGAATGATGAGAAAATACGAATGAGCAGATAAGGACTTGACGGATAGCGACGTCGGCCGTACCGATCAATGAGAGATGAGTGAACCTAAGATCAAACTCCCAATGACCCGCTGGACCTACTAGACGTCTACTAAGTGAGGGGCATCTAACAGCCCTGGAGCGTTCGGCGTCCAAGTCGGATGACAGTCCGTCTACCACAAGAATCCCTATGCTCGACAAGGTGGCTAGTCCTATCCGATGATGTTCGAGAATATCACGGTAGCGGACGCGATAGGGGAAGACGAGACTGTCGAAGATAATAATACTGGAGTTTATAGAGGGGAGACGAGACTGACCTTTGTATCGCTTAGTCCAAGGCGTCCAAGTCGTCGAGCGGATGCTTAGTGTCGGGTCGTGCGGACGAGTGTCGTTGGCGAGGACAAAACCGGGTGCGGACGGTGCGGTCGTAACTACCAGCAGAGAGCTGAGTCCACGGGTGGCGTGCAACAAAAGTCGGAGCAGAGGGCGCACAAGGCGCGCGCTTGGCTGGCGCACGGCGTAGTCGTGTGGGCGGGCAAGACAGCGAACCAAGTATCATGGGAATAGTCGTGGGGGTGGGACAGAAAACCAAGTAATCGGTTATGGCGTGAGGGTGGGAATCAAGAAATCAAGAAAGTTGAGGGCGGAGGGGAGAGCGAAGGGGAATCAAGGAGATATGGTGAGATCAAGAAATCAAGAAATCATGAAATCAAGAATTCAAGAAATCAAGAAATCAAGAAATCAAGGGGAAAGAAAGTGGGCGATCAAGAAAGACAAGAGGATGCGGTTGGGGATCAAGAAACGATGGGGAAAGGAGGGTGGGCGATCAAGAAAGGCAAGGCAGGCGGTTGGGAATCAAGAAGCGATGGGAGAAAGGAGGGTAGGCGATCAAGAAAGGCAAGGCAGGCGGTTGGGAATCAAGCGATGGGGAAAGGAGGGTGGGCGATCAAGAAAGGCAAGGCAGGCGGTTGGGAATCAAGCGATGGGGAAAGGAGGGTGGGCGATCAAGAAAGGCAAGGGGAGGGGGTTGGGGAGCAAGAAACGGTGGGGGAAGGGGGCGATCAAGAAAGGCAAGGCGAGGCGGTTGGGAATCAAGAAACGATGGGGAAAGGAGGGTGGGCGATCAAGAAAGGCAAGACGAGGCGGTTGGGAATCAAGAAATGATGGGGAAAGGGGCGATCAAGAAAGGCAAGACAAGGCGGTTGGGAATCAAGAAACGATGGGGAAAGGAGGGTGGGCGATCAAAAAAGGCAAGACGAGGCGGTTGGGCATCAAGAACCGATGGGGAAAGGGGGTGGGCGATCAAGAAATGGTGGAAGGGTGGAAAAGGTACCAAGAAATGGCTTTCTTGAACTGTAACAACCAAGAACCCTCCAAGAAAGAGGAGTTCTTGACGGATCTGGGGTGTGCTCCTCGACGGAGCAGATTTCCCGGTTGATGGCGTGTCGGCGCTTCTTGAATCTCCCAAGACCCCGGAGTAATCTCGGCGAAGGCCTCTTCGATTCTTGATGGCGGCGGCTTCTTGAAACTCTTTCCTCGCACCGGAGTGATCTCGGCGGCGGCTTTAACACATCTCCTCAGAGTGATCTCGGCGGGAGACGTGGGCTCTACCCACGGAGTGATCTCAACGTGGGGTGGGGCTAGCCAAACCCCCTACACTACTCTCTACGATAGGGGGGGAGACGAATTGTGAATAAATTTTTCAACAATGACTCCAAGGTGTTCCTTGGGCATGCCATCCCCTTATATAGTGAGGATGGGTGCCAAGTGATTGTGGGAGAGGATGAACCGTCGCGAGACGTGGTTCGGCCTCCCTTACAAATTCAAAATACAAACATAAAAAGTAAAAATGACGAGGACGGGGCCCAACAACATTGGCCCAGTCCACGAACCCAAAAATACAAACACACATGAAAATGAGCATAAGTAAAAAGATAAAAGTTCTTACGCGGGGTACTTAAACCCCGGGTGGCGAGCGTCGGCGCGAGCTGCTCGGCGTGGCTGACGACATCCCGTCGCGTCATCCTCGAGATGGTTCTTCGTCATCGTGGCGTCGTCCTCGAGATGGTCCTCCATCACTCCTTAATATCAGGTTCCTCACAAGGTTTTTCACAAATGGATCTGCAAGTTCCTTCTCTTTCATTAATCCAAATACTTCACTAAGATGCATATGTTCATGATAGGATTCACGATATTCAAACTTTTAACTACATGGGGCATGTTCTGAATCATCAAAATCATGAAAGCTAAAAGTAATATACCTAGGATTTACACTAGGTTAGGTTGGTAGTCTACCTATTTTGGCTTGTTGTTCCAAAGTCATCCATTATGCCTTTATTCTTGTCACCTCTAAAGTTCCCTTAAGAATTTAGCCCTCCTTGTCCAATATTATTCCTCTCCAAATAATCCACTCTGGCCTATATTCTTCTTTGATTTCATAGAATTCCTCTCGCTTCAGCCCCATCTACTTCAACATGTATATCATGGAGTTAGAAGATGAATCTTGATAATTTGAAATAAATTTAGGACTACGGTTAGAAGCAAATTATGATAATTTTGGTTATTTTGCTTATCATATGGACATGGTTGGAAGCTGCGCTTCCATTTTATGCTCAATCCTTGTTTTTCATAACTGCCCCTCTGATTCCAAGCTCCTTGCATGACGTTAGTTCTTTTCTATGCATTCACCTGTTCAAGAGTAAGATAAATGTTATTTAGTGTGAATTCAAAACTCTCATGAATGGAACAAAGAGGAGAAGGATGTTTAGGGACAGTATAAGAGGAAGTAAAGGTTGGAGAGGAGCTCATCATCTCCTTCATGTTCTGGGAAGCTCCCCAACAGCCTTACCAAGTTTGCCCAAGTTCTTCTCTACCATAACTTACCATAAATTAGGTTTTACTGCTCTAACATCAATCAACCCTCGATGCTCTGGTCTTGAAGTTCTCCCATTGTGACTTAAGCTCTGATGATGTTCACAACTATCTGGCAATCTCTCAATAATACTAGAAGCTTCAGTACTTGTTTATCTATAAAAGTATCACCACTAGCACTATACACTTTGCCTCTCTCATGGTCATTCAACCCATCATAAAAAAAATTCAATCATTGCCAATCATGAAGACCATGATGAGGATGAAAGGACTTTCAATCATTCCCATGCTTTAGTGAAAGAATTAGATCCCAAGGTAAAATACCTAATTGCTTCTCTATAGGCATTAGTACTTCCAATTGAATATTTTTTTCCGAAAAAATCTCTTCATCGCACTCCAATACTGAAATTTTTTACCTACATTTCTGAACCAATTCTTTGCCTTCTCCTTATGAGTATGAGGGAACATTCTCATTTTCAAATCATTTGAAGTCACTCCAGTAATGTTATAACAATCACATTCCTACACAAATTCATATAGATACTCAATGTATCTTTATTCATTTTTCCATAAAATGATGGCAAATTTTGATGAAGATGAGGGTCTATTTTAAAATTCACATTCACATTTGTGGTCCCATGGACTGTAGGATAAATGTTGCTCGCAGCTGGCTCATGAAACACCCTGAATCTCACCACTCTATGTGCATCATTAGTAATGTTAGCCACACATTTAATCTCTTCCACAAATGTCTCCTAAAATTATGCACAAGTTTCTGCCAAATTTTAAGTCTCTCCCACAGATTCTATGGATATTAAACGTAGGTTATGAGATCTTCTACCTTGTGTAAAGCAACTAAGCTGAAGAGAAAAATATAGAGATCACCTAGTTATCCTCTTCCATTCCACTATCAACTATATCTATGCACTTCATACTTCAGGCAAGCATATCGAAAATAGAAAGCGCAGAAATTATAAACCCAAAAAAATTCAGAATTCAAAATTTCCTTCGCTCCCAAGCAACAATGCTATTTGATAAATCTAAATTCAGGTTTGGATGTGGTTGTTTTAATTCAGACCTAGCCGATAGTATTTATAAAAAATTCCACTTCAATACATAGGGCAAGTAAGGTGCTGACTCACAGAGAGGCAGAAATATAAATTCACACTTCTTCTCGAGTTTGGGATGAAGAACATGAACTTAAAAGTGAGGAACATGAGTTTGGGATTATTCTGTATTTGAAATATTTTTTGAATTTCTTTTGCTTTAAACTGAAATAGGAACACAAAGAAAAACAGTATAAATATATTGCACTAGCTTTCGTAATTTTAATTAACACCAAAGATGGAAAAGAAATATTTTTAGTATTTTCAGAAATTTAATTTTCACCAAAGACCACTATATGTATTAAAATTGATAGTTAAATATTTTTTAGAAACTTTTCTTAATGTAAAAACTCTAAATTTTGATTATATTATTTTTTGGTCTTTTGCTGATTGTTTTAGAATTCAAATAATCGAAATAAAAGTTTTCCTCCTTTTCCTAATTAAGAAATGGATTTTAAATGAAGAAAACAACAAAAAATACCTACTCCAACAAGTGCCAGCGGCAGCAGCGGTAGGGCGACGGTGGAGCGGAATTTTTTTAATTTGCTAGAACACTGAATTTTGTTTCTTTTTGGTAATAAGCTTGTTCGACCCGGTTGAAACTGGTGAGAACCAGTCCACCTCTTCTAGAGTTAGTAAAAAACCAAGTAAGTCCTCAAGAAGGGTACCCCTCTTTGTTTGTTGCATGTGCTGCTGGATGTGTGTGCGATCTGGTGGGCAGCTTGCTGCGCTGGGCTCCGATGCTGTCGTGCAACACACATGTGCACACTAACAGTGACATTGGGAAGTTAGAGCTTCAAAATGATGAAAAAATGATTTTTCTTTGGTATTTCAAGAAGAACGAATGGGAGAGATGATGTAAGTTCTAGTGAAGGACAGACAGATTTTAGAGATAGAAAGAAATGGGTTTGGAAAGAGAACATGACTAAAATGAAGAGATAGACAGAGTAAATGATGATATCATATAGACGGAGTTTTAGATGGAACTTGAAGGTGCAAATGAAGGATATGAATTAGGGATATGGATGAAGGTCCAGAAAGAGAAAGAGATGATTCTAAATTGAGAAAGTGGGGAAACTGATTATTTAGAGTATGAAAGTGATTATTTTAAAATGGAAATGGATGGATAATGATGGGAAAATGTAGATCTAGGTTTCAAAAACCTCAAGGCAAGTTTGGTGACCATCAATGCTTCCTCACAAGTCTGGATCCTTGTATTGTGCAATGATCAGTCTTTTTTAAAAATTGCAAACTAGAGACCAGATTAAATGAAAACTTTAAAAAACTTACATTAAGCAAACTGAACAATCTATATTCTGTAAAATGCCTTGTCCTACTGGCAGGCCACTTGCTAGATCACGTTTAGAAGGATGGGAAATGAGAGAGAACAAGAGTATTTAAAAATATTATATTTTGTTTCCATTTTGCCTCTTTTTCTCCATGGGTTGAGAGTTTCCCTTATGATCTTCAGCTTCATTCTTGTAACACTTTTGAGAGCCCAATGGGCAGGTCAGGGAGTGGCCCATCTTCCTCAGATTTTTATTTTGAAGGTCCACAACTCCACTTGATCCATTCAAGCCCCTTTGTAGAACCATTAGGCTCCCCAAAATTCTCCAATTCACTAAGAATTGTATTTTTTAATTCCTCCAAATTTCTGCACCATTGGAACTATAAAATACTCATCAGTAATCAAACTGATTGCCTTCAGAGATGTCAAGAAGTTTAGTAAAAAATAACCATGATGTGAAAAAAAACAAGTTAAAGTTTATAAATAAATATTTTAGTAATTTAAAGAATAACATGAATAAATTATGAATTAATAGTACCCAAATAATCTATAATGTATCTAAATATCCGTATAATTATCATGTGATCAGATAGTGTTATGTTCATATAGATAAGAGACGTATTATAGATAGAAAAAGTGATGAAAATAAAGACAGGATAGAGAAATATGATTGTTATAATAATGAAATGTTTGACCAAGGTTCCGAAATTATAGATGCCTATAACTTGAGCTCCCAAGGCTCTCCTAAATTTTCATCCTTATATTTTATCCGAATAAAAATGATTTCTCTATATGGCAAGAAGGAGCCAACAATGAAGGCTTCAAAAGACTAACTTGAACCTTGTTCCACAACCAGGGTCGTGTAGAGCATTGTTCTGCTGGCTTGCGACATGTAAATCACATCAACAATAAGTCAACCAGAGGGGAATATAGCTTTAATACTTGGATTGATCTTCTATTGTTTTTATAAGTTTTTTTCGTGTTGTTCTTTTATATTTGTCATTAGTTAACTTTGAACTTCCCATGTACATTTTTCTAAGTTCGTTCTCTTGTTTAAAAAATAAGTTACATGGAATATTTTATGAGTCCAGATGGTGGCTTATCCAAATGTAAGTGACTGGAGCCCTATTGTCCAAAGAGCTGACTCTAAAAAGCACATGAACTGTAGAAGCCCAATCATTATTATCTAGTTTAGTTCTGTTCAGATTATGCATTTCTAGTTGGTTCAATTTAATTTTTCAAGTAGCTGCATTTGAATTTTGTTCCTTTGTTTTAAGAATAAGTTGCAGAGAATGTTTGAGGAATCCAGTAAATGGCCTATACTATGTGAATGTGAATTGAAGCCTTGTGGTCCAAATAAATAGCTCTAAAAATCACCTGAAGTTTAGAAGACCAATGCTTATAATCTAATTTAATTCATTTCAAATTCTTCACTGCTAGGGTATGAAAATGTTTATCACTTAGATAAGCTACTAGATATATAATTCATGTATTGTTAATAAAACTTGAAAAACTTTTTATAAAGTGATTTTTACGGAATATTTTTAAATGACAAAATAATCTTGTTTATGTTATGAGAATTGAATCTTCAGATGCCTAAGGACATACAAGTGCATAAATTACTGGCATTGTTATCATGTTACAAATTGTGAAGCAATGAAGTTCCAAGTATGGAGCGAGAAAAAAATGGAAATCTAAATAGAAAGATAAAGTAGATAAAAATTAAGGACATGTTTTTTAAAGTACTATTTATGGTGCACCCACTATCCAGGCTAGCATCCTTGCCAGCTTGCCCCATTAGCATATGCCTGCATTAGTCATCCATCTAGGGGTCCTGGCATCCTTGTCAATGAGCGCAATTAATTAGAAGCCTAAAAAATAATGAAAGAAAAAAAGATCAAACTAAGAAGATCTCACTGTCTGATCTACTTTAGGAAGATCATACGACCAAGATTATATTCCCTAACTTAAAATCACCTGATCTGGAACATACTTCACACTGGGTTTGCTTGAAGCCCAATCATCTTTTATTTGTTATTCTCTTAATGTTGAAGCCTGTTGTGAACAATCTCTTTCGTTTCTGTTTGTCATGGCTAAGCCCGAAGAAGAAAGAAAAAGTTAGATATGACCCATATCAGAAAATGATAAATAAAATATTGCTATATAAATACAGTCCAAAATGACTAAATGAATTAAAGGATTATTTCCCCTACATGCGTGGGCTATCACTGTGTTCGTCTGGTGCAGATGAGGCTTTGTGGGCTGGCCTTCTGTGTCCATGATCCATGTGTGGTTGCTTGTTGGCTCACGCACATGCTAGTGCTCACCATTTGCCGACAGGATTGAGTACCTTGTGCTCGCGCACTTACCGAGCACCTGAGCACTACTACTGTGGGGGGTTCAGCTGCTTGGGGCTTCGCAGAAAACATATATTCATTTAAATCCATCCTTTCATTACTTCCTTCAATTGTGACTTGACTGCTGTAAAATATACACTGACATACTAGAGGAAGCATTAAACTCATTCAATTTAGTACTATTTTGAACACATTTTACTATGATAATAATTGCATTTATGACTTGGGAAAAAATAAAATTAAAATGTACTATCTTACCAAATACTCCATTTAATGCAGGATATGAAATTTTTTGTAAACATGAAAGTAACATTACAAGAATAATGCCATAATGGCTTTTAAAAGTATAGTTGCATTACTCATTTGGGTTTATCAAGATCTCATTCTGAAATGTAGCGAATTGTCATGATTGGATCGTTATTCTCCCCTTTTCAAGCCATCTTCATCTAGTTAAGTTCCAGTTCTCTAGTTAGCTAAACAATGTTGTTGTTTAATTGGCATCAAAGTCATGTACCATTCCTTTCTGAATTATAACCACATAATATAACAATTAGACAACTAATTCCAACTATCTTCCCTTCTTTTCCAACCACATCACACATGCCTGAGATTTAACAAAGTTGTATTGCGAGGGATACAGTTTAAATCAAACTATATTTTTATTGAGCCATGCCATCAAGTTGTAGGATTATAGTCTGTAACTGAGATGAAACATTTATGATTCCTATAATGGATCACGAATAACAGAATAATAAGAAACATTTTCAAATCCTTAAGCAAATCACCTTTACCTATATGGAATCATTAGATTTCTGATTCCTTAAGCAAAATAGCATGACCTGTTCAAGTGTGCAGCCTCTAGACCCGTCCAGGCTATTATATCACATTAATATCATATTCAATTTTCATAATCCATGTTCTCCACCCACAATTGTGATTTTGTCATTTGGATGACATGTTGAGTAGGGAGATTCAAGGAGAAGTGGAGAAGGAAAAATGGCACCGGAAGAATCGGGCCTTGAATAAAGTTTGTTCTTGACCTTAAAGGGCTTCTCATATTTTTTATATAGGACCCCATAACTTTAACTACTCTGATCATGTCCAATAGACGAATCGTATTTGACCGTCCAGGCCCACGTAGAAGTATAGGTAAGCCCTTTAAGGGTATTCTAACCTTTATTGGGCAACAAAAATATTTATTTATTTCATAGAGATAACACAATCGATTGACTGAGTTTATAGCCCTTCAGGAGCTAAGTCACACCTCGTGCTCTTGAAGTAACAAAGTCAAATAACGCTCTTATAAATCTTCATATTCATCGAGTACCGTGGATGTATAATCCTTGTCCACATGACAGTCCAAGAATGACTTAGCATTTTGTCAGCTGCCAAAACCCTAAATGGCCATCCGATTAGTACTAGAGCAGGCAACTACGAGAGAGGAACCACACAGGGAATGCACGTGCTAACTATGCAGTATGGTCTCGCATCCCTTCCTTCTATATTTCATGTCAGTCTCTTCCTAGTGAGGCCCATAGAAGCCATCACGTTGAGAGACTGTGCATGCCACCTCTCCGCACACATTAGACACTTGTACCCAATAGCCCCTGCAAATGGTGTTTTGTGTGGAGCGCTAGAGGTAGCAGTGCACAACGTCCCACCTATCTATTATACCTTTTGCGGGACTCCACGATGATACCTGACGATGATGCAAAGATAACATCTACTCCATGCATTTCCAACTCTAATGGACAAGATTGAGGATCTCGTGCTTGAGATCTCATCAACGACTTGCAGCGGTACCACTATTCTATCATTTTGCCTTTGCAAGGGCGTGGGAGAGTATTGTAGATGCGTAATTGGGATATTTACACTCGCTCCACGCCCATAAATTCTTACAAACACTAAATTTTACATTATTAAAACCCTTATTCGGTGACTTCAAAGGCATGGCTAGATTGGTCAATGAGCACAACACTTAGGTTGATCGTACCTAGCAATATGTTTTTGCCATTTCAAAAGAAGAATATAACTAATAAATAAAATGAATATAGACAATTATTCTCAGATATACCCTTAACTTGGCTAAGGAATTTGTCACATCTTCCTCCTTCAGCTATCTCTTTTTTTGTAGCTATAGTTGCCGATCTATAGTTACCCATTAAATATTCCTCAAAAATGTTTTTCTGCACTTGAGCTAAGACACTCTATAATTCCATAACAATCGCTTGTTGTTCATAGCCTATGCATAATCATCCAGGACTACTTATCAACTACGGTGTGAAGAAACCTGATTGAAGTCTGCTATAACACTATTACAAGATTCATACAGATCAGTTTATATCTTTCCCTTAAATATCATTCAGCACATGTTTTTAGTGCCTCAACACTATTAGCTATATGATCGACAAAAATATGATATGTATGAATTATATCCAATCATTGGGGTGTATTTTAGATGTTTTAATAGAATATTGTGTATTTTAATTGAATATTTTAGATGTTTTAATATTTCGAATACATCTTTCAAGACAAATCATAATTATATTCTGGTCTTACCATAATTCAGTTTGTCCTTTGATGGAGTCATAGACTTCAATCTAAGCATCACACATACATTATTTGTAGATATTGTATAAATGTTGCATTAGAAATGGATGCGTGTTCAGGTTGTAGCCCACATGCATTTATATTAAACGCATTATGGTGTATGTATTGAAATCATATTTATTTTGAATTAGTTTATCCATCTTTGTTAACTGTGTGCGCTCTTAATGTGTGATGCCAAGTCATTAATTGAAATCTTAAGTTGCAAATCACACGGTTGAAACAACATGGCTTCCAATGATCACTAAAAAGCCAATGATTAGCAAGAAAATTTTGAGTTTTGTTATGACAGGCTCTGGTATAATTAACATAACTATATTTTTTTCATGATAACCTTCGAACGTAGTCTGTTAAATGTTTAAATTTAAGTAATATTTGTGATTTAAATAAGACAAACTGCATGTCATCAATACCCTTGATTATTACTGTTATGCATTCTTTGTACGAAAACCGGGGACAAGTATCTATGAGTTGTTGCATCATTTATTGGAAACCTTTAAACTTCTGGATCATTTATATGTATTTATATATTTAATGTGCATAAAGCTCTATCAGGTTCATGTTATAGTAGCGTTGCATCATGATGCGGGTTTCTGTTGTTGCAGGTTTCTTTCACTCGTAGGAAAAGTCCAACTGATGGTGCGTCACCACCGGACGTCATCGAGCCAGCAGCAGAGGAGCAGCAGGACTTCCCCGACCCAGCACCCGAGGAGCCGGCACTACCCAGCTCGCCACCGAGACGAGTCCAGCCACCACGGCGAGCCGCCGCAGCAACACGGGATTCCGCATTCCGTTACTCGGTATGCGGCGGGCGCCGCCCACCGAACTACACCAACACCTTCGGTTACCTTATTCTATAGCTTTTCGGTTTTATCGTGTTGTCGTGTAGCGGGGAAGGATCCATATGAGGAACTCTTTCACCCCCCCCCTTTTTATGTTGGGCCTGACAAGCCCATTTTCATTATTTCCTTTCCTTTCCTTGTTTGTTTTGTTGTTTTTGGACTTAAGGAAGGGCCTATCTTCACCCATCTATAAGGGGAAGAGGTGGGCGCTTCCCCTTACTTGACCTAAATTTTGAAGAATGGTATTTTGAGAAGAAGGGTCAGGTCGTGGAGAAGAATAGAAGAAAGAAGAAGAAGAGGAGAAGGAAGAAGAAGGGGAGGAAGAGGAGAAGGGGAGAGGAAAGAGGAGGGCAGCCGCCGCCGCCGCGCCGCCACTTGGCTCGCGCCAGCGCGCCCGCCGCCGCGCGCCCCGCCCGCGCGCCCCGCGCGCCGCGCCGCCGCGCCGCCGCGCGCGCCGCCGCGCCACGCGCCCATCGCCGCGCGCCCATCACCGCGCGCCCGCCGCCGCGCGCCCGCCGCCGCGCGCCCACCGCCGCGCGCCACCGCCGCGCCGTCGCGCGCTGCCCCCGCGCGCCCGCCGCCGCGCGCCTGCCGCCGCGCGCCCGCCGCCGCACGCCCGCCTCCGCGCTGACTGCGCACAACCGCCCCTCCGCACCAGTCAACCTCCGGCGCACCCGACAACTCCCTCCTCCGGAACCAGTTGGTGCGAAAATCCCGTCGCCAGCGCGACGAAGGTACTCTGCTTTCCCTAGCCTCTTTACGTCATTTATTTCCGTCAGTATTCTTTCGTATTGCCTCCACCGCGCTCGGGTTAGATAGGTGAGTGGGACAGATTGAGAGAACGACGAAACAAAGACGAGCGTCTTACCTGTCCGGTACGAGTCGGGACGCCCCGACGCGTGTGAGCATTCCAGTGGGAGTTACCCCATTCGACGGCGTGCGCGCCCTCGACCCACCTCGGACGACTTGGAGGGCTGGACCGACCCAGCTTGGCGACCCCGTCCCCGCTCCGGGTTGGCTCTCATAGCTTGTCGGCGCATTGCACGTACCGTTGTAGAACCATCGTCCTCGTCATCGTCATACATATATTTCTGTTCTCCGCATATCCATCGGTTGACGTCGTGGACGTAACCCGATTAGTTAGCGAAACGACACCGAGTTCCTTCCTTCGGTGACGGTCGGACGCCGTTGAGACGACGTCCGGCATCAAATTGGTATCAGAGCCCGGCTGTGGTCGCCCACAGCACGTCTCCGACTTCGCATCGCATCGCATCGCATCGCATCTAGTGCATCGCATCCATCGATTTTACGTGCATCCATATCGGTACCCAGGGAATGGCCGTAGAGACGCGATCCGCACGGGTGGCGCAACGCGGAGGTTCTACCTCCCCGCGACGAGTCGAACCATCGCGAGACGAGAGAGGCAACGAGATTGCCCTCTCGGGACCCCATCCGGCCTCGCCGGTTGCGGAACCTACCTTACCCCATATCGAGGACACGCCGGTCCCACCCGACGTCACGGGTGCTCCAGGCGCATCGAAATCACCGGCATCGCCCGGTGGTTCACGCCGATCCCAGCACTCCCCACGCGGCACACCGCGTGTCCTCGACGACTCCCGATCGAGTGACTACGAAGACCGGGATACCACGAGGCGACGACCACACGGGAAATCTCCCGTCGTCGAGTACTCCCCTAGAGCGACCCTGCGGGGTAGAGGACGAGGACGAAGCGCCACTCGCTAGTACCCGCCAAGAGAAGAACTTCCGGAAGACCAAGGAGCGCAACGTCGCGCATCGGCAGCTAGGACGGAGCGCTTGGAGCGGATGCTCGCCGACACCCGAGTGTCCGAGCACGGAGTTGAGGCGGGACCGGTTGCACGAGGCCCCTCGCCCCCTTACGGGGCTGGTAGACCCGAATACCGTGGTCACCCCGACCCGGACCTTGCTGATGATTACGAGGTCCCTGATCGCCCGTTTTACGGCGTACCGCCACCGGTACGCCTAGCCAGGGAGCCCGTACGCGACCCACAGGATGTCCGCGCTTGGGACATGCATCGCCCGCGGGATGACTACACCCGTGGCTACGACGGGGTCCCTTATGCTCGACCTGATCTCCCTATACGTCAGTACGAGCGCGACCCGAGCCGTGACTATCCGGCCCGTCGGTTCGACCCCGTTCCTCCAGGTGGTCCGCGGTTCGACGAGCCACCGCACGGCGCGAGACTACCACGGCCGCCGCCCCCGCCATATTACGGGGCTGACGGTGCATGCCCACCACCACATCACCCGGTGCCTTGGGACCGAGCACCGCTGGATGGTCGTCCCTACCACGGGGACGACCGCGGACACGACCCATTCCCGCCCCGTCGCCCCATGGACCCGCGACGAGGAAACTACCCCGTGCGGCGGCACACGATGACGACGAGCGTCGGCGCGAGGAGCATCGTGCACGCATCCAGAGGAGCGTGCGCGCCGACGTACCCGTCTACGAGGGCTCGAGGAAGCCCAAGGAGTTCATTGACTGGGAATCAAAAATGAACTCGTATTTCAGGTGGTACAGGATGGATGACGACCTTTGCGTCGAGTGCGAGAGACACGGCAGCGGACAAGCCAAGATCTTCTGGGAGAATGAGCAATTCTCGGCGAGCGACGAGACAGCCCATCATGTCATGGGCAGAAATGGCGCGGAAGCTAAGGAACAAATCGTTCCTCGCCAGTACCAGATGACACTCTTCCTCTCGTGGCTCGACCTTAAGCAAGGTCGACTCGGTGTCGGAGTACATCGAGGCTTTCGAGGAATGCGGATGCGTTGCCGTTCGTGGAGGACCCCGCGTCATCATCGGCCTCTTTGCCCACGGCCTTCGCCGGCCTTGCGCAGCAAGGTCATGACTGCCAACCGGCAGAGGTCGACGAGGCATACCACCTAGTGGAGCACATGGATCCGCCTGTCGAAGACACCCCGGCGCCCAACGCGCACACCACGCCGCGAGTTCCTACGGTTCGGCTTGCACCCGCTCGCTCCACCCTACCCGCGACCACTCGGGTCGCACCGGTCACCGGGGGCCAAGGAACGACCCCAACCACCTCAGTGGGGTCTACCCCGCAAGCCCGGGCCTCGACCGGCGATGCCCCGGCACGTAGCGCTGCACCAAGTCAAGCACACATCACGTGCTACAAATGCCAGGGCGAGGCACCGGGCACACCAATGCCCATCTACACTTTTGATTGATGTCGGGGAAACCGAACAGGATTATTGCGATGGAGCCGACGTACCCCAGGAGGACCACTATCACGGGAACGAGGAATGCGCCCTTGAGTACGAGGAGCCCGATGGACAGATAGGATTCATCCAGATCATCGAGGCGCGAGGAGCCCCACCCGTGACAGGCCGTGCGTCCGTCCGGCCGTTAGCCAACATCGCTGTCGACACACCCGGCAGCAGTAGAGATAGGATATCACCGCGGGTTGACAACTCCGCTAGACTTCCACGGGCCGCTCAACAGCCGACACCGTTCGATGATGCGGCCATCCGTACATCGATCTTCTACACGTACATCAAGATCAACGGCAAGGCATGTAAGGTGATCGTGGATAGCGGTAGTTGCATCAACGCGATCTCAGATACTATGGTCAGCGGCTTAGGGTTGACTTCGATAGAGCACCCCACGCGTCGGCGTTTCTGGATCGACGCTTCATCACTATCTGTGAAGCGTCAGTGCCGCGCCCCCCTGAAGGTGAACACATACGCCGAGGGCGTACTCTGTGATGTACTACCCATGAAGGTGGGTAGCATCATCCTCGGTCGGCCATGGTTATATGATCACGACGTCACCTTAGCAGGCGCGTGAACACCTGCTCCTTTATGCACCAGGGCGGCGAGTTACGTGGCACCCGTACACCACGGCCGGCCAGCAAGCGGCCGCGACCCGACCAGTAGGGTTAGTGATAGTCCGAGGACCCTTATTCACTCGCGACCTTGGCGCGAGGGTGACGATACACCTATGTGTCTGGCGTCACCCTTGGCGTCCCTGCTGAGCGGTGCAGTGACCCCTCGCACCCCAGAGGTTGAGGCTCTCATATCGGAGTTCGGAGATGTCTTCCGGAAGAGCTACCAGCGGATTACCCCGATGAGGAACATACAGCATGCCATCGACTTGGTGCCCGGCGCGTCGCCGAACCTACGCATTACCGCATGGAGCCGCCGGAAATGCGAGGAGTTGCTACGGCAAGTGAGGAGCTTTTGGGAAGGGCCTCATTCAGGAGAGCACGAGCCTGCGCAGTACCCGCTCTCCTAGCGCCGAAGAAGGATGGCACGTGGCGCATGTGTTGCGATAGCCGTGCCATCAACAAGATAACGGTCAAGTACCGTTTTCCCATTCCGGCGTGTGCAGGATCTATTCGACATGATGGCGGGATCCACTATCTTCTCCAAGATAGACTTGAGGAGTGGGTACCATCAAATACGGATCCGTCCGGCGGCGAATGGAAGACCGCCTTTAAGATAAAGGACGATTTATATGAGTGGAGGTTATGCCTTCGGCCTCTCCAATGCGCCCAGTACCTTCCAACGTCTCATGAGCGGTACTGCGGCGCCTTCATAGGAAGTTCGTGGTCGTCTGCCCGGCGACATCCTCGTCTACAGCAGATCCAGAGCGAGCATGCAGACCACCTTCGGCAGGTCTGCACCATCCTACGGCAGAGAGCAGCTCGCCCACCCCAAGAAGTGTAGCTTCCTAGCGTCCGAGGTTGCCTTCTTAGGGTTCATCGTGTCCGCCAGGCGTAGCCGCCTACCGGAGAAGGTCCGGGCCATCACGTCGTGGCTGACCCGGCAAACATGCACGGCGTTAGGAGTTTCATAGGACTGGCGACTTTCTATAGGCGATTCATACGGAACTTCAGTTCCGTTACCCCCATCACCGACGCCTCAAGGAGGAGTCGTTACGCTGGACACCGCAGCAGAGAGCTTTCCAGCAGATAAAGCTCATGATGACACAGCGCGGTACTACGGCTTCCGACCGGGAAAGTGTTCGAGGTTACATGCGATGCCTCAGGTATCGGCATCGGGCGTCCTCAACCAGGAGGGCCACCCGTGGAGTTCTTCAGCGAAGCTGAGCGATGCAAAGCCGATACTCCACGTCACGACACGGAGTTCTACGCGGTCATCCAAGCCTTACGGCATTGGAGACACTACCTCCTATCATCGGAGTTCGTGCTCTTCTCGGATCACGAGGCGCTCAAGTACCTGCACTCGCAGCAGAAACTGAGCGATCGGCACGCCAGGTGGGTCGAGTACCTACAGGACTACACCTTCGTCATCAAGCACAAGAAGGGCAAGGACAACGTCGTAGCCGACGCCCTCAGCCGGAGAACTCACGTGCTCAACGTCATGAAGGTGACAGTCTTGGGGTTCGAGACCATCCGAGATGGGTACGATAACTGCCCTGATTTCGGCCCCATCAACGCGAATGCGGCGAGGACCATCCCAGGATTACAAGGACTATGTCCTTACTGACGGATACCTGTTCTTTAAGAACAGATTGTGCGTACCTCGCACATCACTACGTGACTTCCTCACTTGGGAATGTCACGCCGGAGGCCTTAGCGGTCATTTTGGCCGCGACAAGACGATCGCCGCCATGGAAGGACAATCGATTGTGTACTGCAGGAGGTAATTGACCATGTAGGTGGGGAAGCATCGAGGAGATTCCTAGTACGTTGGGCGGGCCACACCTGCGCGGACGACACGTGGGTTACAGAACAGGAGCTCCGACGCCTCCGTCCCGACCTCCTTCCACCGTCGCCGATCCTCCACCCTGACTCGCCGGAGTCGAGTCCTTCCCACCCCGGGAGGGTTGATGGCGCGTCACCACCGGACGTCATCGAGCCAGCAGTAGAGGAGCAGCAGGACTTCCCCGACCCAGCACCCGAGGAGCCGGCACTACCCAGCTCGCCACCGAGACAAGTCCAGCCACCACGGCGAGCCGCAGCAGCAACACGGGATTCCGCATTCCGTTACTCGGCATGACGCGGACGCCGACCACCGGAGCACACCAACACCTTCGGTTACCTTATTCTATAGCTTTTCGGTTTTATCGTGTTGTCGTGTAGCGGGGAAGGATCCATATGAGGAACTCTTTCACCCCCCCCCTTTTTATATTGGGCATGACAAGCCCGTTTTCATTATTTCCTTTCCTTTCCTTGTTTGTTTTGTTGTTTTTGGACTTAAGGAAGGGCCTATCTTCACCCATATATAAGGGGAAGAGGTGGGCGCTTCCTTATGACCTAAATTTTGAAGAATGGTATTTTGAGAAGAAGGGTCAGGTCGTGGAGAAGAATAGAAGAAAGAAGAAGAAGAGGAGAAGGAAGAAGAAGAGGGAGGAAGAGGAGAAGGGGAGAGGAAAGAGGAAGGGCAGCCGCCATCGCCGACGCCGCGCACGCGCGCCGCGCGCCGCCGCGCCGCCGCGCGCCGCCCGCGCCGGCGCGCGCCGTCCCCGCGCGCCCGCCGCCGCGCGCCGCGCGCCCGCCGCGCGCCGCCGCCCGCGCCGCGCGCCGACGCGCGCGCGGCCTCGCGTGCCCGCCGCGCGCCCGCGCCGCCGCGCGCCAGCGCCCCCGCGCGCGCGCCCGCGCGCGCCCCGCCGCGCGCCCGCGCGCGCGCGCGCCATCACCGCGCGCCCGCCGCGCGCGCCACCGCGCGCACCGCGCCGCGCGCCACCGCGCCGCGCCGCCCGCGCGCGCCGCGCCGCCGCCGCGCGCCCGCCGCCGCGCGCCCGCCGCCGCGCGCCCGCCGCCGCGCCGCCGCCCGCGCGCTACGCCGCCCGCGCGCCCGCCGCGCTGGCGCCGCCGCGCGCCGCCGCCAGCGCATCCGCCGCCAGCGCGCACGCGCCGCGCCCGCGCGCCGCGCCGCCGCCAGCGCGCCGCCCGCCGCGCCGACGCGCCCGCCGCGCGACCGCCCGCCGCGCGCCGACCGCGACCGCCGCCCGCGCGCCGCGCGCCCGCCGCGCCGCCGACCGCGCCCGCGCCGCCGCGGCCGCCCGCGCCGGCGCCACGCCGCCGCCGCGCCGTCGCGCCGTCCCAGCGCGCCGCGCCGCGCGCTCACCGCCGCGCGCCGCGCGCGCGCTCACCGCGCGCCGCCGCCCGCGCCGCCGCGCGCCGGTCGCGTGCGGCCTCGCGTGCCCGCCGCGCGCCCCCGCCGCGCCCCGCGCCGCGCGCGCCGCGCGCCATCATCACCAGCGCCCGCCGCGCGCGCCACCGCCCGCGCACCGCTGCGCGCGCCCACGCCCGCGCGCCACCGCGCGCCGTCGCGCGCTGCCCGCAGCGCCCGGCGCGGCGCCTGCCGCCAGCATCCCGCGCCGCCACGCCGCCTCGCGCTGACTGCGCACAACCGCCCCTCCGCGCAGTCAACCTCCGGCGCACCCGACAACTCCCTCCTCCGGAACCAGTTGGTGCGAAAATCCCGTCGCCAGCGCGACGAAGGTACTCTGCTTTCCCTAGCCTCTTTACGTCATTTATTTCCGTCAGTATTCTTTCGTATTGCCTCCACCGCGCTCGGGTTAGATAGGTGAGTGGGACAGATTGAAGCAGCGAAACAAAGACGGCGTCTTACCTGTCGATGCAGTGGGGCGCCCGGCAGCGTGTGAGCATTCCAGTGGGAGTTACCCCATTCGACGGCGTGCGCGCCCTCGACGCACCTCGGACGACTTGGAGGGCTGGACCGACCCAGCTTGGCGACCCCGTCCCCGCTCCGGGTTGGCTCTCATAGCTTGTCGGCGCATTGCACGTACCGTTGTAGAACCATCGTCCTCGTCATCGTCAAACATATATTTCTGTTCTCCGCATATCCATCGGTTGACGTCGTGGACGTAACCCGATTAGTTAGCGAAACGACACCGAGTTCCTTCCTTCGGTGACGGTCGGACGCCGTTGAGACGACGTCCGGCATCACCAACTCATCTAAGTTTTTGCGAACTTTATATCCGTAATAGTTGCTTATAAACCAAAAGATGTTAAAATACCTCACTGAAACCTGCCCTCGAATCTTTATCCATGATTTCATGGTTTGAGCGAACATTGAGTGCGACTGGTCGGACAAAGCTAGATCAGGAAAATAAACAATGTTTCCCCGTCATATTTATGCATATCTCCATTTTTATCGTCCTTCTCAAACCGGGCTCAGAGTTTATCAACGGGCTCATAGTTTATCAAGCCCATACATTCTTACTCCACGTATCTTCTTGCAGACCGCATTGTGGTGAGATCTTTCATACCCTGCACATAGATATTGCCATGACCTTGGGACGTTAGAGGTTGTCATTAGTAATTTAACATCTGAGATTTTACGTAATCATTGCCCGCTCTTCCTCCCGGTCATTTTCTGCGGAAGTCGAGTTCGACCCCCGTTGGGTGCAAGACGATAATTGCCACTTATTCGGTGCAAGACGACACTCGTGTTCAGCCAACTTTGAGCATATAAGGGACTGTGGCCAGTTATTGGGCGGAAACAAGGACGACGAAGGGCACAGCGGCCAAACATGTAGGGTAAAGAAAGACAGGTGCGTCGAGAACAAAGACGCGCCGGCGGAGAAGCCCACCTCAGCAGATAGCGCCGGGGGGGACGATTCTACGGCAATAGGTGAGAAGAAGGGCCAGGTCGCCGGGCACGTTCACACCCGGGCCGAGGAACCCGCGCTGGTTCGCCAGGCAGAGGCAGGGCCCAGTCTGCCGGTCCGTGAGCCTTCCGATTACGATGCAGCAGCCGTTCAGCGGGGGTCGTAGACCGAGTTTGAGACGGGTCAGAACTTGCCCGCACACGTCCAGCCTGAAGGGCAAGATCGGGCAGAGCGCAGGCGGCGGTGGAGATGGTGGTGGCGGAGATGGCGGTGGCGGGGGAGATGGCGGCGGCGGAGGTCGCGGCGGTGGCGGGGGAGATGGCGGTGGCGGCGAACGACGGAAGGGGCGGGGGATGGGGAAGAAAAATCTTGACCCCTGTGCCCACGCTGTGTAGGGGAGGAGAAGAGACAAAACGAGCACAAGACCCACGACTCCGCCCTTAAAGGCCATGGCAGCTACGCAAAGTGCGTTGCTCTGGGCTCTGCCTTCCGAGTGGCCTTTAATTTATAAAAGGAGGAAGATTGTGTCGTGGGAAAGTCGCCGTGTGAAAACTGCCGTGCGGATCACTTCCAAGTTCTAAGTCTACGCTCTTGGGAAGTTTGGGAGCTGGTGGAAGTGAGCTTTCGCATTTAAGGCGCATGGGTGGGATTGCTACGGGTTCCAGCTGCAAGAATAACTTGAGGGTTTTGACTTTTTGGCATCTAGAGTATTGAAAGACGATGATGTGTACGTTGGTTTGTGTTTTTTGACGAGTAAATGTCGGCTATTGAGTTCTTTTTTGCCGTCATGATTTCCATTCTAAGCGGGAGACGCGTTAACGATGTTTCTTTATGAATTATTGTCAGAGTCGGTCACTGTTGGCCGATATCAGGTGGCCCCAATGTGTGCGTCGATGAAAACAATACGCAAATAGTAATATTTATTACGTTATCTAAAAGATGCCACTTTCTTGTTTCCGCAGTAAAGGTCCATACGCGTCCAATCGACTTGATGAGTCATTGCCATTGGCGAAGATGAGCTCGAATCAAACGGACTCGGGTCTATTTCCCAGATTATAAGGGCAATAACTTTGCGGCAAAAGATTTGACCGAGATATATATGGAAGAGATTTCAGCCCGTCGTTATCCATCAAGGCATGACACTGGCATAATGGAAGATGAAACCAAACGCGCTTTGCTGCTTGGCTGTCCCGTCTGGATTGCATGCCTGCATCTCTCTCTGACTCTCTCTCTATATCTCTCTCTCACACCCATATATACATATTCTCCGTAGTCTATCTTTCGTTCTCATTCTGTCTAGGTATATACACATATGCTGTCTCTCGAGTCATCATCTCATATTCTCTCTCCGTCTCTACCTATGTGCACATATAATGTGTCTCTCGTGATTATTTCAGATTCTCTCTCTAATGCAGGACAGCTATGAAGATATCGGAATACGGACTAGGATGACTGAAGGTGGACATAAACAAGCTACCGTCCACAAAGGCGTCTTAGATTGTGTAAATAAACAAGCTACCACAGTGACCGCACCTGATGGTCGAACAACCGTGGTTGGTACTCTGAATCAGAAAGTTATCCGGGTGGACCAGATTGTTAATCGGGACGAGAAGTCGGTTGACCGTGGATCAAGTTGACTTTTGACCATTGGCTAGTTGTGGAGATGGACTGACTGTTGATCGTTGACAATGTTGACCCTTGACAATGTTCATTGCTGACAGTGTAGATTATGTTGACCGAGCTCACGGGGTGTTGACTGGGTTGACTATGCTGACAGTGTTGACCAGGTTGACAACCAAATGATTTTTGACCAGTGGTCACAGTGAAGAGGTGAGCAGTGATGCGTGAGTTCAAGACAATGGAATAGCATTGGCGGAGAGAAAGAAATAGAGAGAGAGAAGGAGATAGACAGAGAGAGAGCGAGAGATAGGTAGAGAGAGAGGAAAGAGAAGGAAAGGGTGAGTGGTGAAAGCAAAAAGGGCCAGAGTTGAGAACAGATTGAACAGAAGATGGAGAAGGAAATAAAAGGAATGGGATGCAGAATCAATCAAGTAAATTGGGAGAAAAAGAGGAAGGAGACCATGATTGATTGTGGAGACTAACTTCAAAAGCAACAAGGGTTGATGGAGTGCAGCAGCCCAGTCCATCCCATGCATCTTCGATGGCCCCGCCGGTTCACGTCTAGCCTGACCGGCATGCCATGGCCAAGATGAAGACATCCAGGTTCAAGTACCCCAGGTCAAAGCATGTCCACATGTTCTAGGGTTTTGATTTTTGCCTCTCTGTGCTCGTTTTTATTGTGTTTTATCGCATCCACGTTTTCATTTTCTTCGTGTCTCTATTTGTGTTTGTCGTCTTCGTGTTCGTAGCGTCGGATCTCATGTTTGTCGTGTTTCATTTCCATGTTTATGTTGGTTTTGTAAGGGCATAGTGCCCTTAGTAAGGGCTACCATACCCTTAGTAAGGGCCCATCGTGCTCCTATAAGGACACAATGGATACCCTAGAACTCAGACGTGATTTTGTGTTTTGGAAAGTACATTCTAAAAAATACCTAGCTATCACCAAGAAGAAAGGGGAAGGACAGCAAATAAAAACAAAAGGGAGGAGGAGAATAAGGGATGGGGAAGGGGGCAGAATAGGTGATGGAGGTAATCTAGAAGAAAACATTTACCGGAGCAGTTTCTTTCTTGTTATTTTTGTCTCAAGATAGTTTTTTTTGTGTTTCTGAGTGGACGGTTCAGATAATCACAGGTAGGTGATTCTAACTGATCGGTAGTTACATGGCCTGCCAAGGTGGTAGCCCCGGAGTTGTATAAATGCATGTGTGGACCAAAGATAAATCACAGCAACAAGTGTTTTCCTTTCTTTTTCTGTGTGAGTGAGAAGGGGCTCTTGTGTTGTCATCTGGAGTTCTCTCCAACAACCGGAAGGACGTTGCCTAAGCGTCGCCGCCCCTCTCAGGGTTGCGGTCACCTTTTAGGGCAAGCTGCATGTTCGTGCATGAGGCATCTGCCCCGTCGCTTCCCCTTTCGAAAGGTGATTCTACTGTGGTCAAAGCCCCACGCCTACCTGAAGCATCACAACAACAAACCTCACATGATCGATCAGATGTCACGCTGACACCGATCTCCGACCTCGCATTGCACGCGCCAAACAGTCGATGTTGTATTAGTGACTCAAGACTCCATGATGTTGAAATTCATTGAACTTGGCGCAAGAGCGTGAACGAAGAAATAAAAGAATGTCTTGGGATAGACAACAGAGAGAGATAAGAAGAAGAAGATGCACAAGAAGATGAGAGAGAAAGATCGTTGTTATTCTGCAATATGAAAATGATACACATTTGCTTCTATTTATAATACTTATGTGATAGCTAAATATGGACGTTGAGTTTGTTCAAATGGTCTGATCCGTTAAGTCGTGTATTGGCTCTATTAAACCAGATCCTAACTGTCTATCTATGTCCTATCTAGATTTCATCCTGTCCATCTATCTGTGTCCGAACTATGTGAAATCCTAACCATCTATCTTTTCTTATGTTTAATCCTAGCCACTAATTCTTTATGAGAGTATAGGGTACGTGTCCGTATTTTACTAGTCTAATCGTATATTAAATCCTATTGGCCAATGGCAAGTTGAACTCCTTCACACGCCCCCGCAAGATCATCGCATTCGGAGACTACGTTGAGCTTGGTCTTGAGAAAAGAAAAATGAATCTTCGCAATTGGTTTAGTCAGTAAATCTGCTAACTGATTATCACTGTTAACGTATTGAACTTTAAGTGTTTTGGTAGCAACTTGTTCACTTACGAAGTGATAATTAATTTCTATGTGTTTCATTCTAACATGAAAGACTGAATTAGCTATCTAATATGTGGCACAAACATTGTCACACCACAATAATGGTATGGATTCAGATTGCATTTTCTGTTCCTTCAATAGTGACGGAATCCAAAGGATTTCAGCAGTTACGTTTGCAACTGCTTTATATTCTGCCTTAGTGCTTGATCTGGCAACCGTAGACTGTTTCTTTTAACGCCATGATACAATATTTCCTCCAGTGTAGATTCAGTAGGCTCCAGTTGATCTTCTGTCTTCTCGATCTCCTGTCCAGTCAGAATCACTGAAAGCACTAATGTTAGAGTCAGATATTTTATGAATGAATAATCCTTGAAGAATACTGCCTTTGAGATGACAAAGTAAGTGTTTGAGAGCAATCCAATTGTTAGAGTTAGGTGAATGCATTTTTTACCATTTCTTATTCACTGCAAATGCAATAGCAGGCATTGTGAGAGTTAAATAGTGTAGAGCTCCAACTATATGTCTATACTCTGTAACACTCAAAGAGTCTATTGTTCTGTCTTCAGCCATGACTGTTGAAGTTTGAGCAATGGGAGTTGATTATGGTTTGAATTTTCCATATTTGATATTTTAAATACAGACAAGAGATATCTTGATTGAGTAAGAATAAATCCTTTATGATATGGTACAAGTTCTATTCCAAGAAAGTACTAAGCTGGTCCAAGAGCATGAATTGAAAATTGCATATGCAAATTAATCACGACATTTTGAATTTCACTGGTTTCTGGAGAGATAATCCAAATATCGTCAACATATATTAAAACAAAAATTCCAACTCCATCATGTTTGAAAAGCAGTGATGTTTCTGTTTTAGAACCAACAAGACCAAGAGATTGGAGTGATGAAGTTAATTTGTAAAACCATGGTCGAGGTGATTGTTTTAAATATATAGACTTATTGAGTAAGCAAACGAAATTAGGATGATACGTATTTTTGAAACCTTGAGGTTGCTCCATATAGACAGTTTCCTCAAGCTTCGCGTGCAGAAATGCATTTGATACATCAAGTTGATGAATTTTCCAATCCTTGCTAATAGCTAATGACATAAGTAAACATATTGTACTGTGTTTTACTACAAGACTAAACATTTATGTGAAGTCAAATCCTTCCTGCCGATTGAATCCTCTAGCTTCTAATTGACACCCGATGACATGAAGATTTTTGTTTCTAGGAACCGAAACCCATGTCCTGTTTTGCATAAGAGCATCATATTCAGCTTTCATCTCTTTCATTCAGTTGTTATCCTTGGATGCTTTGATGTAAGTAGATGGCTCAATGTATTTTAGACTCGTAAACAAACATTCTGGAATATGATGTTTGATAGCTGATAAAGATAAATGAGTGTTATCTTTATCGTATACATCACTATGTTTCTTCATTTTGAGATTTTCACCTGGTTGAGGAGTATGATCGAGAGTAATGGAAATTCCTTGCAAGACGAGACCATCTAGATCAGATGATTCTGTGGTTTTATTTAATAATGTGGTTGACACTTGATCATCTAGTCTAGGTGATTGAGGAATGTTGTTAGTATAATCCTCAGATGTATTATTATCAGTTGCATAATTTTGTTTTGATAATAATATTTTTTGTGTTTTTTCTATAATCAGAATGCTAGATGCTACACGTGAGTGCGATCCAAGTTATCTTTTGTACTTAGTATTTGATGAAAATGGAAACTATCTTCCTCAAAAATAACATACCTTGAAATATAATTTTTACCAGGTTGGAGTGATAGAAACCTGTAGCTGACATGCATTGAGTTGTATCCCAGGAAGATGCATCTTTCTGATCTTGGGCCCAGGTTGTCTTGTGAATAAGATATTAGACATGGATAACAAAGACGCCCATAAACCTTTGAGAATGAGTAATCATGTTCATTTTTGTAGAGAATCTCAAAAGGGGGTTTGTTTATAAAAGTTGTGACTGCAACACATGTGTCTTCTAAATTGACAATATGTGGCTCTAATACCATGTTGAAATTCATTGAGCCTGGCGCAAGAGCGTGATTGAAGAAAGAGAAGAATGTGTTGGGATAGACAACAGAGAGAGAATAAGACGAAGATGCACAAGAACATGAGAGAGTAGGATCGTTATTATTCCGCAATACTAAAATGATACATGTTTGTTTCTATTTATAATACGTATGTGATAGCTGAATATAGATGTTGAGTTTGTTCAAATGTTCTGATCCGTTTAATCCTGTATCAGTTCTATTAAACCAAATCTCAATTGTTTATCTGTGTCCTGTCTAGATTTCATCATGTCTGTCTATCTGTCTGTGTCCTAACTATGTGAAATCCTGACTATCTATATTCTCAAATATTGAATCCTAGCCACTAATTTCTTAGTGAGTATAGGGTACGTGTCCGTATTTTACTAGTATAATCATAAGTTAAATCCTACTGTCCGATGGCAAGTTGAACTCCTTCACACATGAGTCACACTCTAGACGAGTGTGCGAGCTCCAGGTGCACCCGCTACGACCCTAGCGGTGGGTGCAACCTCTAGGGGACCCTCCAGACAAGTGCACGGTGCTCGCAATCTGCGAGCACGACTCACCCAGAAGCCATTGGCCATCCACGGTTGGCCCTTCAAGTGTTTGCCACAAGTGTACAGCTGTTGACTGAGTCGTTGCTGCACGCGACATTGGCCTCTTGTCGTTACGTACGCTTGTCGAAGCTCCGCCTAACCAACGATCGTTGAACTTCCACTCTGAAATACCCGACATGATGTAACACGATGGTTTGAATAGAAAGTTTATGTTATGTCACGGAGATCAATCACTATATGCAATGTTAATGTCGTGGAATATTAAAATGATTTAAGAAAATAATAACATGAAGTAAAGCCAATCGTCGGGTGACACGAAACATAGTTTAATTAGATGACACATGACAGGTTATATCACGAGCAAGCTCCCAATGCTCGGGGTGAGTGATGTAATACGATTAACGCCGGGATCGACGGCGCGTATTACGTCACAATAATGTGTGATGCGAGTTCAGTTATGTCGATGAATGCACTTTTAAAAGTCTCAAGAGCGACAGGACGGGCCGACGGTGGGCGAGAAATACAGTAAGTCCTAAGGAAGATGAACAACTCAGGGCAGACTCCGTGTGACTCGCCGACTCTACACGATCAAGCACGACGAGAGGGGCGTCCTACGGCCCGAAGGAGTTCTTCCCACAAGACGGTCAATCTCAAAGAAGGTCCTACCCCTCGACAAGACTGGCTATCCTACCCGAACTTAACAAAGGAACTAGTAGAGGAAAGCGATAGGAAGAGACGGCACTGGAGGAAATAACAATACTATTAAATGTAGGATGGGGGGGGTCGAATAAGAACCTGGGAGTAGTAATTCCAGGCAGCAGTAATCCTGGCGAGCAGTCGAAAGAAGTCTCGAATCAGAATGGTCCGACAGCCGTAATCCTGGCGGCAGCACTTCCCGACAATAGTAATCCGAGCAACAGTAATCTTGGCGAGCAATTGAAAGTAGTCCTGGGTCAGAGTGGTCCAGCAGCAATAATCCCCTTGACTGTAAAGTCCACCGTCAACGGTCGATCGGTGGAGATGCAGAATTATTAGCGACGATCCAAGGGAGAAGGAGGCCGTCAGCGCAACGACCCCGAGGTCGAGCCGTATTAGTTTTCCCGGTGGAAATCACGCTGGTGTTGAGTCGGCGGGCAGAGAACAACAAATGTCGTTCGGTTTGTTCTGGGCGAGCAGGGAACGATTGGGATGGCCAGAATAAGACGGCGGGTATCATGAGAGGAGGACAGCAACACCGGAGCCAGAGGAATGGTGAGTCAACTCAGAGCAGGATGGCCACTCGATGGCGACGTCTTGCCTCGGTCGTGGGGGGGGGCGGGAAGTGAGCGTACGAAGCCTGGAGTCAGTCGGTGGGGCTTTTCTTCCAGAGGTGAGAAGAATTCTCCCGAAGACGCTAACGGCAAGGAAGAGGTCGCTGCAAGCGATAGGGTTCGCCGCGGAAGGTCTGACCAGATGAAGGGTCCCCGTATGGACGATGAAGACCTTGGGTGGTCGGAGGAGCAAGCTTGGAACCAGGAGTCGCAGGGCCAGGGTGGGAGACCAAAAGTTGGCTGGAGGAAGAAGATGAAGAGAAAATGAAACTTGCTACTTCTGGCTACGAGTGAAAAACTGAACGAAACATTGTTTGCATAGTTTGCAAAAGCTCTATTGTTGCCCTTGGGCATGCCTTCCCCTTATATATGGGGGGGGGGAAGGGTGCCAAGAGGCAAAGCATAGAGGATGGGTCCGTCGTGTGACGTGGCCCTCCTCTTTAAACAAAATTTCAAAGAAAGAGACGAGATGTAAAGACGGGTTCGGTCCAACACACGACTCAATCCGGAATTACAATTAAGCAAATAACAAAGAAACTTACTTCAAGTACTTGAATGCGGGGTCGCGTGGGTCGGCACGAGCGGCTCGGGGGGGTCGAACGTGTCCCATGTCTGTGTCATCGCGATGGTCCCCCATCATCCTCCCGGGGCGGGAAGAGCTCGACTCCGACTAGCTAATCTCCACGATGTCATCGATGGGCTGGGGCAGGTCGGGTCGATGTTGTCGTAGGTCTTCTTCGGTGATCCACGTGTCGTTCGATGTCGGTCGCCCCTGCCAGTGTACCAGAAATGTGCGCTCCACTCGATCCCCTACAGCGTTAATTACTTCCTGCAGTACCGTTTCTATCTTTTCTTGCCGCATACGGAGGGGTAATGGAAAGGGGATGTGTGTACTCTCACTCACTTCACTATCAATCTTCGAGTGGCTGTGAGGCTCTTCGATGGGTGGCATGGGATGATATCGGATCAGATCACTGACATTGAAGGTTGAACTAATTCCCCAGCTAGGAGGAATGCTCACGACATATGCATTGTCGTTGATTCGTCGGGCTACTCGGAAAGGCCCGGCACTACGAGCATGAAGCTTCATGGCGACCCCTGGAGAATGTCTCTCAGGCCTCAATCTAACCATCACTAGATCGCCCTCCGAGAAGATACTGGACCTTCGTCCCTTGTCGGCGGCAGCCTTATATTGGTCATTGAGAGATGATATGCATGAATGTATATGCTCATGCATGTTCATAAGTTCGTTCGCAAAATCATATGCATCGTTGGAAATTTTGCTACATGCATCTAGGGAAATGAGGCCAATCGGCTTCCTCGGAAGTTGACCATACACTATCTCGAACGGAGCCTTTCCTGTTGTGCGGTACACCGAGTTGGGTTCCCATGAGAACCCAAAGATTCTTCCAGAAATAACTAGTAAATTTAACGTCTCGGTCCGAGACGATGATCTTAGGTACGCCGTGTAACCTAACTACGTTATCGAAGAAGAGTCGAGCGACTCGTGAAGCGTCGGATGTTTTCGTGCATGGCACAAAGTGTGCCATCTTCGAGAAACGATCGACGACGACCTTGATGGAATCATGGTTCCTAAGGGTCTTAGGCAGGCCTAAGACGAAGTCGATGCTGACGTCTTCCCATGGCTTCTCGAGGATGGGTAGTGGCGTGTAGAGCCCCGTGTTTTGCATCGTCAGCTTGGCCCTCGTGCACGTCGAACATTGGGAAATGATCTTTCCCACATCTCGCTTCAGTGATGGCCAAAAGAACTGATGCTCCACTTTGTGAATCGTCTTGTTGACGCCGAAGTGTCCACTCAACCCGCTGGCGTGCATCTCCCACACTAGGAAATCTCCAAGGGATATCCGGGGTATGCAAAGCCTCTTGCCGTGGAAGAGGTGCCCGTCGTCGATGTAGTAATCCCGGGATTTTGTGATTGTGCCGTCGCAGACCTGCGCGAAGACTTGCCCGAAGTCGAGACAGTCAATGTAGTCATCGCGTAGTTGCTCAAATCTGAGGACTTGAGACTTCATCATGTTCAAGACTAAAGGTCTTCTACTTAGGGCGCCGGCTACTACGTTCAACTTGCCCTTCTTTTGTCAAACGACAAATGTAAAGTCCTGTAGATACGCAATCCAGCGCGCATGGCGATCACTGACCTTGCGTTGATCATGAAGATGACGCAAGGCGCTGTGGTCCGAGAGAGGACGAAATCCTTCGGGAGGAGGTAGTGACGCCAATGGCGTAAAGACTGTACTAAGGCGTAGAATTCCCTATTGTAGTTTTCGTATCTCCGGCGTGTGTCGTTCAACTTCTCGCTGAAATACTCTATGGGGTGTCCTTCCTGACTGAGGACTCCCCCTATCCCGACTCCCGAGGCGTTGCACGACACCTCGAAGACGTTGGCGAAGTCGGGTAATCAGAGTACTGGTGCCTCCGTCACGAGCTTTTTCACTAGCTCGAAGGCGTGATCGACAGATGGGGTCCACTCGAAGTGCCCCTTCTTGAGGAGGTCCGTGAGGGGTGCAGTTACACCGCTAAAGCCTGGCACGAATCTCCTATAAAAGGTGGCAAGGCCGATAAAGCTGCGAACGTCGTGCGGGTTCTTCAATTTTGGCCAAGTGGCGATCACCTCTACTTTGGCTGGGTCGGCGGCGACTCCTCTAGATGACAATATAAATCCTAAGAAGGATACTTCGGACACGAAGAAGCTACACTTCTTCAGATGAGCATACAACTTCTCACGACACAGCGTAGTGCATACGTGTCGAAGGTGCTGGAGGTGCTCGTCCCTCATGGCACTATAAACCAAAATGTCGTCAAAATATACTACGACGAATTTCCCTATGAGCGGTCTGAGTACTTCATTCATAAATCGTTGAAAAGTACTCGGGGCGTTTGAGAGCCCGAATGGCATGACGTTCGACTCGTATAGTCCGTCCTTGATCTTGAACGCCGTCTTCCATTCGTCTCCTGGTCGGATACGAACCTGGTGATATCCAGTTCGAAGATCTATCTTTGAAAAGATAGTGGCTCCGACCATCTCATCGAACAGATCCTGTACTCTAGGGATCGGGAAACGGTACTTCACCGTAATCTTGTTGATGGCCCTAGAGTCACAACACATGCACCAAGTCCCGTCCTTCTTGGGCGCGAGTAGGGCTGGTACGGCGCACGGGCTAAGGCTCTCCCTGATCAATTCTTTGGAGAGCAGTTCTTTCACTTGCCCATGCAGCTCCTCGTACTTGACCAGGTCCATTCGGTAGTGAGGTAGATTTGGGAGAGATGCTCCCGGAACTAAGTCTATCGCATGCTGGATGTTCCTCAGTGGAGGAAGCTCACAAGGGAGCTCGGCAGAGAATACGTCCGCGAAATCTGCTACTAGTTGGGACACCTCAAGGTCCTTGGGCTCCGTCTCCGCCAGTGTCGATGATGGTGATATGACGAGCTCAAAACAGACAGGTAGCATATCCTCGGCGGGCTCTAAGCCTCGCCTAAATATGCACCCGTTGGTGATGACTCGCGTCGGTGGGGGAAGTTCCTGTCCGGAGGCAGGTGCTGGTAGTGGGGTGTGGGCGCGGGTCGAAGGGTACCATATGAGGCGCCGACCCCCGTACACGAACGAACAGGTGTTCGCTTGTCTCGCTAACTGGACGTCATGGTCAAACAACCATGGTCGTCCAAGGATGATACTACCAATTTTCGGTGGCAGTACATCATAGAGCACCTGCTCATCATATGTGCTCATCTTCAAGGGGACATAGCATTGCATCCGTACCGGAAGGGTGGACGCGTCGATCCAAGACACGTTGTACGGCGTCGGGTGCAGTACCAACGTGAGTCCTAATTTGCGAGCTGTGTCCTCGAATATGGCGTTGACACAGCTTCCGCTGTCTACGATAAGCTTGTACGTGCGCCAGACAATCTTCACATACAGATAAAAGATGGAAGTGCGCTGAGTCGTGTCCGCACTTCCCGGAGTAGGCGGCTTTGGTGCCAAGGTGGGGGCGCTGTCGGAGCAGGTTTGGCGGGACGTGTAATCGTCCGGGGAATGGCGATGGCCATGCGGGCTGACCCTGCTGGCGTAGTAGTGGCCGAACGCATTCGGGTGCTAAGGTCCCTAGAGTGGGCGCCCTGCTGTATGCGAAGGGTCGCGACAGCCTGAGCCGGGGTAGGGGGTACCGGGGTAATCTGGATGTATCCGATGGGTTCCTCGTAGTCCTCTCCTTTGGGAGACTCCCCTGGGTACTCGTCAACCTCCAAGTCATCCTCTGGTGGGGCGTCTACCGGGTTCCCGTGGATGTCCATGTGTAGGAGGGACGGACACTCAGCGCGGCGGTGTCCGAACCCCTTGCACTTGAAGCACTGCATGGGCTCGTGGGCGGCTACCAATGCCCTCGCGGTCGACACCGCGGAAGGTGTCGACGGTACCAGAGCGGGCATCGGGGTGGGAGTCGGGGTGGCTGGGCGTGGTGTGGCCTGGGCCCCTCGTGTCCCTCCGGGTGCTGCTCTAGGTGTAGAGCTCGTAGATGAGCTAGAGTTGCTCACTCGGGGTGCGATGGTGGTCGTCGGTGTGGTGTCGTCATGAGAGTACTCGTTACTCTTCACTAAGCTGTACGCTAAGTCCACGGTGCTGGGGTTCTGCTCTAGAACTCTGACCCCTAGGTCTGACCGTAATCCGTGGACGAAGAAAGCGATCTGAATTTGAGGGCTTTCCACTAATTTGCACCTCATGCGGTACTCCTCAAATTCCTCAATGTACTCGCTGACCCGTCGCCGACCGTGCTTAAGGTCCATCCACTTGAGCAACAGGCGGGTCATGTAGAGCTTAGGAATGTACTTTTCCTTAAGCTTGCGAGACATCTTGTCCCAGGTGTGGGGTGGGACTCTACGGCGTCGGGCAGCTTCCTTCTCATTTTTCCAGAAGATCTTGGCTTGCCCTCTGAGACGAGCTTCTGCGTAGGATATGCAGAGGTCGTCGTCCATCTTGTACCACTGGAAGTAGCTCTCCAGATCGGATTCCCAATCCGTGTAGTCCTTCGGGTTCCAGGATCCTTCGAAGATGGGTACTTCCATGCGCACGCTCTTCTGAATCATGGCGCGATGCGCTTCACGCCGTCTCTCTCGTTCATCATCCGGATGACAAGCTGGTGGGGGTCGAGGGACCTCCCGAGGGCCTACTTGTCCTAGATAATCCGGGACGGGCGCGGCCGGTGGGGCTGGTTGGGGGTAGTTCACTGCCTCCGAAGCGTAACCTGGGTGGGGATAGGCCACAGTCGGCACCTGTGGTTTGGTACGAGCAGCTTGCTCCTGATAAGTATGTGGAGCATACGTGTGGGCTATAGCTGGTTGATCGGTTGCGCCTACCGGGTACACCGGTTGGGGCGCCGGGGGGTACCCCGTGGGATACTGTGGGGCCATCGTAGGCGGCGTGTGTGGGGCGTCGTGTGGTTGGGGCATGGGTGCGTGCGCCATACTATAGTAGGTCGGCGGCCCATAAGTAGTCGGAGGGACTAGAGGGGGGGCGACGTAGGGTAGCCCATTCGGCCATGTGGCGTAGGTCGGCGCATACGGCGCCGGGGCATGGGTCTGCATGGGGGGAACCACGTGATGCTGATCGGGATGGTCATAACGAGGAGGCGCTCTCGCCTCAGATGGGTAGTGACCCCTATCGTGCTGATAGGGTCGTTCCTCGAGGTAGTGTTGGTTGCGATACCCGTCGGGTGGTGGCAATCTCCATCGGTGATTCTTCCAGCTCCGCTGCTTGTAATGCCGAGGTTGGTACGCCGGCTGGTCCTGGTGCCGCGATGCTGCCGGTCTTGGAGGGACGTACGCCGGCGATGGAGGACCATCCCAAGGACAACGCCACGAAGATGAAGACCCATCTCGAGGATGACGCGACGAGACGACAACAGCCACGACAAGCAGCTTGCGCCGACGCTCGCCATCCGGGGTATAAGTACTCCGGGTAAGTATGCATTTTCATTTATGTTTGTTTTTTTTCTTATATTTCTGGATTTAGGGATTGGGCCAGTGTTGGGCCCCGTCCTTCGTTTTTCATTTCCTTTTTTCATTTGTATTTTGAATTTGTAAGGAGAGGCCGAACCACGTCTTGCGACGATTCGTCCTCTCCCACGTTCTCTTGGCACCCATCCTCCCTATATAAGGGGATGGCATGCCCAAGGAACATTTGGAAGTCATTGTTGAAAATTGAGTTGCAATTGATCTTCCCCCTATCGTAGTTCTAGTGTAGGGGGTTTGGCTAGCCCCACCCCACGTCGAGATCACTCCGTGGGTAGAGCCCACGTTCCTTCCGTTGAGATCACTCCGGGAGGACCGTGCTGAAGCGTGCCGTTGAGATCACTCCGGCACAGGTTAAAGATTTTCAAGAAGTCGCTGTCCTTCAGGCCTATGAAGAGTCTCCGTTGAGATCGCTCCAGGAATTCTTGGAGGTTCCTGAATGTCATCGACGCCGCGACCAAGCTGGGAATCCGCTCCGTCGAGGGAGCATTGTCCCGACCGTCAAGAACCCGACACCAGCCAGGTTCTTGACCCCCCCCCCCCTTGCCCATCTTCCACCACATCCATCCCCTCCCCTTTCTCCTTCATCCAGCCCATCTCGCCCACATTTCCTTGGACGCCACCCCTTCACCCTCGCTTCTTGATCATCTAACCCCATTTCTTGATCTTTCCCGCCGATTCTTGAACACCACCCATTATCATCCTCCATTTTTCTTGAAATTCTTGATCGCCCAACCGCTTCCCCTACCCTTTCTTGATCGCCCTTTCCCCTTCCCCTGCCCTTCTTGATCGCCCAACCACCTCTTCTTGCCTTTCTTGATCGCCCTTCCTCTACCCCTGCCTTTCTTGATCGCCCACCCTCCTTTCCCCTTCGTTTCTTGAATCCCAACCGCCTCCCCTTGCCTTTCTTGATCGCCCACCCTCCTTTCCCCATCGTTTCTTGATTCCCACCGCCTCCTCTTGCCTTTCTTGATCGTCCACCTTTCTTTCCTCTTGATTTCTTGAATTCTTGAATTCTTGATTTCTTGATTTCATGATTTCTTGATTTCTTGATTTCTTGATTTCTTGATTTCTTGATTTCTTGATCTCACCATATCTCCTTGATTCCCCTTCGTCCTCCCCTTCGCCCTCCCATCGCCCTCATCTTTCTTGATTTCTTGACTCCCACCCTCTACGCCATAACCGATTCCTTGGTTTTCTGCCCCACCCACACGACTATTCCCTCGATACTTGGTTTGCTGTCTTGCCCGCCCACACGGCTGCACCGTGCGCCAGCCAAGCGCGCGCCTTGTGCGCCCTTTGCTCCGACCCTTGCTACACGCCACCCGTGGACTCAGCTCTCTGCTGGTAGTTACGACCGCACCGTCCACACCCAGTTTCGTCCTCGTCAACAACACTCGCCCGCACGATCCGACACTAAGCATCCGCTCAACGACTTGGACGCCTTGGACTAAGCGATATAAAGGTCAGTCTCGTCTCCCCTCCATAAACTCCAGTATTATTATCTTCGACAGTCTCGTCTTCCCCTATCCCATCTGCTACCGCGATATTCTCGAACATCATCGGATAGGACTAGCCACCCTATCGAGCGTAGGGATTCTTGTGGTAGACGGACTGTCATCCGACTTGGACGGCGAACGCTCCAGGGCTGTTAGACGCCCTCACTTAGTAGACTTCTAGTAGGTCTAGTGGGTCATTGGGAGTTTGATCTTAGGATCACTCCTCTCTCGTTGATCGGTACGGCTGACGTCGCTATCTGTAAAGTTCTTATCTGCTCATTCATATTTTCTCATCATTCGGCTTACATCCCATACATTCGTATCATTATCCTGTGACGTGAAACGCGCCGATCGATCCTGGCCGTCGTCGTTTCACATCATATTGGTATCAGAGCCAGTCGTGTTAGCTCTCGCTTAACACGGTCGGTAGGATATTTTAGAAATTTTATTGACATTGTGCACATCATATTTTTGAAATTCATTTGCATCGTGCACGTCATTTCATTGCCTCTCATCCATCACGTGCATACCCTTAGAACACTTCTAGGTTGTGGATGGTTGATCATAGGATGGTTCGTACGCGAGCCCAGTGTCGGGATGCAGACTTTGTCGAACGGGATGATGATCGTGACCACGATCTCGTCATAGGGGATCCTCCTCTAGAGGATCCTATAGGCGAACAACCACCGCACGAACCGGTGGATCCCGAGGAGGTGCATCTACCTCCACCACCAGCTAGGGAACCCGCTACTCGGGTCCCGGGGTCTCCAGCTGAATCGGCACACGCGGCGCCTCGAGCTTCCGAGGACCCGAGATCTTCCACCGCCGTCCCTACACGTAGGGCACCGGTCGACGAAGCCTATGACGAGCCCTTGGCTCGAGATGTTTCCCGACGACTGGGAAAGGCTCCCATGCAGGAGTACAATGTCCCGGAGTACCGACCTCAAGACCCCGAGGTCCCACCTCCTCGATACCCACGAGCTGATGAATGGGAGCACGACCGTGATGACCGCTGACGATCCCCACCGCGGGAGTATCTCCACGACGATAGACGATGGTTCCCGCCACGGGAGTACGGCCGCGAAAGCAGGCGGAGGTCTCCGCCTCGGGAGGATCGACCAGTACCCTACTACTATGACGATCGTTCCTATTGTCCGGATAGGAACTACTATCACACCGAGCTTAGGGACTCGCGGCATCACGATTACCCGAAGGATGGGGTGCTCAACCCCAACCGTATTCCAGTGCCTGATGCCCCACACTATCCTTCACGACCGGGTAGCCCACAGTTGCCGCTCGTAGCACGTCGGCCGGATGTCATCACCTATGGTGACAGCTCCGCGTATCCTCCCCATTATAGAGCCGCCCCCGTCCCTGCGCCAGATCAGTACGAGGCCCCACCACCGCCCCGAGCACCATCGAGACATGCGCAGGATTACGACCGCGCACCACGCCGGGGACATTACCCCGACGACGATCAGCAGTACCCCAGACACCTCGATCATCCTCCCCACCGGGAGGATGCGTATCCACCATGGCATAGGACACCACCGAGACGGCCATATCGTGACGATTACCCGGATGGACGACCCTACCACCATCCTGCACCTCGTCACGACGACCTCTACGAGGACCATCCGGATTACGATCATCCTCGAGGTGCACCTCGACGACCTCCTGCCCGTCGACCCGACGATGAGCATGAGCGACGACGAGAGGCACATCACGCGATGATTCAGAAGAGCGTCCGTATGGAGGTGCCGATCTTCAAAGGGTCCTGGAACCCTAATGATTACACGGATTGGGAGTCGGATCTGGAGATTTATTTCCAGTGGTATCGTATGGACGACGATTTATGCGTCGCCTACGCCGAGGCAATGCTTGGAGGTCAGGCGAAGATCTTTTGGAAGAATGAGAAGGAAGCCGCGCGACAGAGGCGAGACCCACCCTTCACCTGGGCCGAGATGTCCCGTAAGCTCATGGACAAGTACGTCCCTAATCTTTACATGGCACATCTCATGTTGAGTTGGATGGACCTAAAGCAGGGGAAGCGTAAGGTCTCAGAGTACATCGTAGATTTTGAGGAGTACCGAATGCGATGTAAGTTTGTGGACAGTCCACAAATTCAGATCGCATTCTTTATTCACGGGCTATGCCAGGACCTAGGAGCTCGAGTGCTTGAGCAGAACCCTTCCACCGTTGACCTCGCATACAGTCTCATAGAAAGCAACGAGTTCAGTCATGAGAGCATGGCGGCCACTACCTCGCCAGCCCCCCGTCCCACTCCATCTACGACCATGGCCGCTACATCGCGCTCATCATGGAACCGGAGCAGTACTACCAGATCACGACCCACGGCTCCCTCAGCGGTACCGACGACATCGATGCCTACCCTGACCCTGACTCCCGCTACCTCATCGGCCATATCCACGGCCCGAGCTCCGAATGCCCCGCGAGCCTATGCAATGCTTTAAGTGCAAGGGGTTCGGACATCGACGCAGTGACTGCCCATCACTTATGGTCATGGACATTCACGGACAACCTGCAGAGGAGCAGCCGGAAGATGACCTCGAGGTCGATGAGTATCCCGGCGAGATTCCCGACGATGATGATGTGGATGACCCACTAGGGTACATCCAGATCACACCGATCCCTCCACCTACGACCTATCCAGTCGCCACCATGGATGCCCCCGAGATTAGGACACCTCCGGAAAATCCCCGGGCGACTCCTGCACCCCACGGTAGCATCTTAGCCACACAACCAGTCGACGTCGCTCAGCGCACGTCAATCTTTCACATGTACGTCAAAATTGGTGGACGTACCCACAAGCTTATGGTCGATAGTGGGAGTTGTATAAACGGAATATCCGAAGACACTGCTACACGCTTAGGGCTTCCGTTGGTCCCTCATCCCACCCCGTACAATGTCTCGTGGATTGACGCATCGACCATACCGGTCAAGATGCAATGTTACGTGCCATTGAAGATGAGCACGTATGACGAGAAAGTCCTATGTGACGTTCTACCAATGAAAATTGGTAGTATTATCTTAGGACGACCATGGTTGTACGACCATGATGTGCAACTGTCCGGATGAGAAAACACTTGCTCGTTTATCTACGGAGGGCGTAGACTCGTATGGTATCCTTCGGTGCGGATACCTTCACTACCTAGCCGCTCGGCGACGGCACCTCCCCGCGCCTCGCCTACCGCCATGATCACTAATGGCTGTATCTTTAGGTGCGAGTTAGAGCTCGATGCGAACAGGACGCCGATCTGCTATGCCGTCACCCTCGCGGATGGAATTACCGAGCCAGCCCACGATCCTCCACCACCGGAGATCACCCAGCTCCTCGAGGAGTATGGTGACGTCTTTCCCGTTGAACTACCTAGTGAGCTCCCACCCCTACGGCACATCAGCACGCCATCGATTTGGTGTCGGGAGCAACTCTCCCTAACCTTCCCCACTACCGGATGGACCCGGTAAAATACGAGGAGTTATATTCTCAGGTTAAGGAGCTCCTAGCTAAAGGCTTGATTCGAGAAAGCCTTAGGCCCTGCGCGGTCCCCGCCCTGCTCGCCCCGAAGAAGGATGGGGAGGGAGATCCTCTAAGTTGGGATCAAATTCATGATCCACGCCGAGGTCTTCAGCGTTGGCGTTCTGCATCTGGGCTCGTGTCTGAACCATTCTACGGTCAATTACTTTGAAAATTAACCAGGGGTTCTATCTAGCTGATGCTACGAGATGAAATGGATGCGATGACGTGCCTTTTTTTTTTTTGGTGCGTATGCAAATGAATTTAAATTATGCGATGCGAAATGAAAACAACAAGTAAAGGAATGCGAAAATAAGAAAACGGATACTCGACCGACCGTGTAAAGCGAATGCTAACACGACCGGCTCTGTCACCAATATGATGTAATACGATTAACGTCGGGATCGACGACGCGTATTACGTCACAATAATGCATGATGCGAGTTCAGTTTCGTCGATGAATGCGCTTTTAAAAGTCTCAAGAGCGACAGGACGGGCCGACGGTGGGCGAGAAATACAGTAAGTCCTAAGGAAGACGAACAACTCAGGGCAGACTCCGTGTGACTCGCCGACTCTACACGATCGAGCACGACGAGAGGGGCGTCCTACGGCCCGAAGGAGTTCTTCCCACAAGACGGTCAATCTCAAAGAAGGTCCTACCCCTCGACAAGACTGGCTATCCTACCCGAACTTAACAAAGGAACTAGTAGAGGAAAGCGATAGGAAGAGACGGCACTGGAGGAAATAACAATACTATTAAATGTAGGATGGGGGGGGGTCGAATAAGAACCTGGCAGTAGTAATTCCAGGCAGCAGTAATCCTGGCGAGCAGTCGAAAGAAGTCTCGAATCAGAATGGTCCGACAGCCGTAATCCTGGCGGCAGCACTTCCCGACAATAGTAATCCGAGCAACAGTAATCTTGGCGAGCAATTGAAAGTAGTCCTGGGTCAGAGTGGTCCAGCAGCAATAATCCCCTTGACTGTAAAGTCCACCGTCAACGGTCGATCGGTGGAGATGCAGAATTATTAGCGACAATCCAAGGGAGAAGGAGGCCGTCAGCGCAACGACCCCGAGGTCGAGCCGTATTAGTTTTCCCGGTGGAAATCACGCTGGTGTTGAGTCGGCGGGCAGAGAAGAACAGATGCTGTTCGGTGAATTTTCTGGGCGAGCAGGGAGTGACGGGGATGGCCAGAATAAAGCGGTGGGTATCGCGAGAGGAGGACGACAACAGCGGAGCCAGAGGAACGGTGAGTCAACTCAGAGAGGGATGGCCACTCGGCGGTGACGTCTTGCCTCGGTCGTGGGGGGGGGGGGGCGGGAAGCGAGCGTACGAAGCTTGGAGTCAGTCGGCGGGGCTTTTCTTCCAAAGGTGAGAAGAATTCTCCCGAAGACGCTAAGGGCAAGGAAGAGGTCGCGGCAAGCGATAGGGTTCGCCGCGGAAGGTCTGACCAGATGAAGGCTCCCCGTATGGACGATGAAGACCTTGGGTGGTCGGAGGAGCGAGCTTGGAACCAGGAGTCGCAGGGGCAGGGTGGGAGACCAACAGTCGGCTGGAGGAAGAAAATGAAGAGAAAACGAAACTTGCTATTTGTGGCTACGAGTGAAAAACTGAATGAAACATTGTTTGTTTGCAAAAGCTCGCTAGTTGCCCTTGGGCATGCCTGCCCCTTATATTGGGGGGGGGGGGGAAGGGTGCCAAGAGGCTAAGCATAGAGGAGGGGTCCGTCGCGTTATGTGGCCCTCCTCTTTACGCAAAATTTCAAAGAAAGAGACGAGACGTAAAGACGGGATCGGTCCAACACACTAGTCGATCCGGAATTACAATTAAGCAAATAACAAAGAAGCTTACTTCGAGTACTTGAATGCGGGGTTCGCGTGCGTCGGCACGATCGGCTCGGGGGGGTCGAACGTGTCCCGTGTTGGTGTCGTCGCGATGGTCCCCCATCCGTGAGCCGATCGAAAGACTACTAGTTGGGAACGATCTCGTCTAGGAGCGTCCGCACTCCAAAGTAATCGATCAGACCCGATACCGTCTCGGAATTATCCTAACACAATGAAGGTGGTTAAGTCCTTGGGGCAATAAGCATTAAGAAATCGGCACTAAAAGAAATAATTAACACTGTAAATGATAGAAGGAGAAGACGTGACCTGATGAAGATCGGGAGCACACAACAGGAGCGAACAAAAGCGAGACACCACCACGCATTACTAGAGAAAATTGGCAATCAAGCTTGGGCTGGGTGGTGATGTTGGACGTTGTCTAGGACGCTCTCCGGTCGACGCCGAGTATGATTGCTGTGTGCCGCTAATGGATAGTAGTATTGAACGTCGACGGTGTCATCGTCGGACGGGTAACCCTAACGGGTCAATGTAACTACAATGCAAGTTTGAATGTCCTACGTGTTTTACGTGTAGGCTCCAACTCGAGGGAGGCACCGAGCACCAAGCTTGGACGGGGGGTCGCTAGATGACGACGACGGTGGCCTCTCGAACCTCCTCAGAGCGACGAAGGTGTCTACGCTCGAACAGAATCAATCCAAAGGGCTCGCACGTAATCGACGTACTTGTCTGTACCGGTAAGACACTCAAATATTTTGTAGTTTTCTCTCTATTATTTCCTCTCTCACCTACCTAGCCCGAGCGGTGGAATCGAGACAAAAGTATACTGCATAAGGTAAAATAACGAGTTGTGGGGAGAGGGCGTACCTCGTCGCCGGGCGGCTCATTGTGTAGGCTGTTCGTCGATGTGCGGCTGGAGCGGGTGCAATGGAGAAGAGTCGGAGAATAAGGGGCGGCTCGACTGGTGGCAGAGGCAGGAGCAATGGGCAGTACTTGGGGACGGAGGGACGTGGCCGAGACGCGGATGGGTGATCGTGGGCGTGGGGAGAGGCAGTGGCGTGCGTGGGTAGGCACCGTCGCGCACGGACAACGGACGCTGGTGCAGATACCGTCGGCACGGGGAGCAGCACAGACAGTAATCAGACAGCGACGGTGCATCTCAAACGCCAGTGGCGCTGTTGGGCACAACTCCTTGTTGCACAATGGAAAGGCGACAGGAGTGTGGGCGTGAGCGAGCACAGTGCAGCGATGAAGTGCTGCAAGCTGTGGTGCACTAGTAACTCGGTGCAGGGGCCAACGCGTGCGGCCTACGTGAGCGGGTGTCACGGACCGAAGGCGGGTTTGACTCCTAGCTGGGGTGAGTTGGTGCGAATCGGCTGGGTAGAGGTCGGTCAGTTCAGGCAGCCACTATGATCAGGCGTGGCCTGGACCAGCGCAAAGAGAGAATTGGTCGGCAGTGGAGAGGCCGGGCAGATCACCAAGCTCCCACGTGGGAGGGGATGGGGGAGAATCAGAGAAGGGGGGGGAAGGGGAAGAGACAGGAAGTCCAATAGTCAATTCCCCTCTTCCCGTACCTTTCTTCCCATCAATGTCTCTTGTTCTTTCTATGGCTTCCACGGCGGAGTAACCAATGACAACGGCGACTTGGCTCACGATCGCTGAGAAATGGGGGCACAATGAATTGAGAGGGGACGGTCGTTGGAGTGTTCCTGACCCTCTTCTCTTCTCTTCTTAACCCCTCTCATACTCTCTATCTGTCCATTCTTCCTTACAGGTCTAGAGGGCACCATTCACGGCGGTAGAGGAGAAGGTGGCGCGTACACCCCCAAATTGGGCGTCGAGAATGGGGACGGGCAGGATGAGCGTGGGAGGGGTAGGTCAATTCAATTCGCCTTCCTCCCCTCTATCTCAGGTTCTTCCCCAATTATCCTTCTACTGCCTTCTTCTCCTTTCGTCCTTCTTCCTCTTCTTCCCGTTCAATCTTCTGTCTTGTTCTTCGCTAAACGAAGTAGTGAGACCAAGATAGAAAATAAACAATACTGAACTCTTCCTGGTCTGAAATGTCTAGGGCCCCCTCTCTTCCCTTATAAAGGGGAGAGGTCAATGGGCCCCCAAATTGGGTCAAAAGGGGGGAAGAAAAGGGTCCATTTAGGGAGCCCTTATTTAATGGGCCCCCTCATTGCAAGATAAAAGGGAATAAACTGAAACTAAATAAAACAAGAAGAGAAAGGACAAGACAAGGGGCAATGCATGGGATCCAAAAGATTAAGGATCCTTTCACTTTGACGCTCAAAACACGAACACGGGGCGCATTGCCGTGCTAAGAAAATGGGACGAATGCAAAGAAAACATGAGACACGACTAGGAAGACAACGAAAATCAAATGAGATAATCAAGCATTTCTTATACCCAGTCCTTGATGGCGACGGCGGGTGGCTTGGATGATGCCATCAGGTGGTCTTGAGCAGAACTGTTCATTCAAAACCTATCTTCTTTAGGTGGTGGGAGTCTCTTTGGCTCTCTGAAGTAGCTTACACTCTCCAGAGTATTAACCCCAGAAGTAGAGGTCGAAGGTGGATTCAGTGAGAGCGTGCCTTTGTATTGGACATGATCTGCCAAACTGGGACCGATGTACTATATCACACATAGATTATCACCGATGGTCATCAATTCCGTTAAGTATGCCTTCGCATAGCAATCAGGACTGTCGATTGCGGTGAGTCAAGGCTAACGACGAGGCAGGATGCAACAAAGAGATGGCTTTGAAGGTGTAAGAACCACCGTCTGTAGTGGATTCATGGCAACATAACTTCCAATCCTTCCGTAGCGTGGAGGACTCCGATGGACAATTCTGGACACCGTCCGTAGGATATTCTGGCGGCCCTAAATCGAAGAGATTTTCTCTCACGAAGAATGCATCTTCTTGTATTCACGCCAAAAGGTACACAAGCTGTATTCTGAGTGTCGACTTCCGATGGTATTTCTTGAAGCATTGAATAAAAGGGAACTGTTTGACGATCTGAATTCAACGATGATGACCAACACCGATAAACACCCTTATTTGTTTGAAGAACAGCAACTTCAACAAAAGACAGAGTAACAAAGGAAGGCGAAGAGCAAGCTACTTCTGACCGTCAAAGCATTTCTCTGATACTGTGATATCCGATCGTCGGTGATGAGATAACCGTGGTGATGAAGTTCTAAAAGAGCAACTCGAAGCAAAATTTTCAGCTATAGTGTCATCTTCTTCAGAAAACAATCACGATGAAACAAAAAAATAGTAGCTCCCAAAGAGCAACACAGATCTGAAATTTTCAAAATACAAGCCTTGGCCTCCACGTCCACTCCTCCCTCTTCTTTATAGAGGGATGTGGCAGTTATGGAGGCCATATTGGGCCCCCTTTCAAGGAGAAGGCCTATTGCGTATTCCCCTTAAAAGGGATCTTCAAGGGAAGAAGAAGCCCAACATGAATTTCCTCCCCCTAAAGGCGACACTTAAACATAATTTAAATAAAAAACGTACGAGGGGAGGCCGGTACTCATGCAGGAGGAACCTCCCGATAATCCAAAGACGATGGAAGAAAGAAAGAACATAAAGATACATGACTCGAAGCAATAAGAAGATGTCGCCTCTAAAGCTCGGTAGTGGAACTGTAGATTCTTCACGTCGGCACATGCTTCACGACGTGGCTGGCAATGGATCGGGGCGTGATTGACTGGATGGTCCTCTATCATGGCAACCATTAATGTACTGAGATTGTATCGCCGGACATGCCCTACTGGTGAACTAGAGATGCCAACTCGCCATTAGCTGTGCATCCGTCCTACCAGTTGTTGCCTAGCACGGATGCCAATATCGCTGTGTCGTATCGCTATGACTGCACGACACAACCGCTGCTCTGTGGTAGTGTGTTGATCGTGCTCTACGTCGATGAGTGACACCAATGCGACCTGCCCACATCGACCCACCAATGCGGTCGCGCCTGTCAAGCGATGGTCATTTACCATGGTGCATTGCTGCCATCCCTCCTCCACCTCGACTATCTTCACATACATGCTCCTGCATTGCACCTGTACCACCAGTAGAGCGAAGTCGTGCCCATATTTAGCATTCCTCCACCACACGTGCCCGTACCGGTTCGCATACCCACGAAGGCCCTAACAACGAGCGACATCGATGATGAGAAACGTCATTCCCCTCTACTCTTCAGTTGCATTGCTATCTTTAGTATATTTTCAACTCGAGTCCACCGCTTTCGGGTTAGATTAGGTGAAAGTATATATATTGAAAATTAGGAAACGAGTGAATTCTTAGGTACAGGTCAAGCCTGTCTGTTACGTGCGAGCGTCGACGGAATTATTCCACTCGACACCGTAGTTACCGTCGTCCCTCCGACAAGGGTCAAAAAGTCACAATCATCGTCATCGGTCGTCCACCTCGAACCTTAGAGCTCGGTGAACCCCAAGAGTTGGGGCCTGCACGTACATCCGCCTAGGAGTCATGGCATCACATAGTTACAGTTCCTTAGGGAATTATCTGTTGGACTATGTTAGTGACAACATCCGACATCATCTTGGTATCAGAACATTGTTTCGGTACTTGGCAGGATGATGTCCTAGACGACGTCCAACATCTAGGGTGGTACCCCTCAGCAGCGCCGATGGTAGCATTGTTGCCAGCTGAGAGACTAGGGGGGGGAGAAATGTTTTAACAAAGCAGCTTCATTTTCAAAACAAATTTTACCATAAAAAATACAAGCTCAAGTTTTGGTCATATATATCTATAGAGGAGAATAATAATAAAGTGAGTAGAAAGGGAGAACAAGATGACTTATTAATTCCAGTCTCCTCTTATTGCATAATACCTTTAGATGTGTACTTTTACAAGGTGTGTACCGAGATGAAAAGCAGGATACAACCTCATTGGTTGAGGAGAGAGGGCTCTGCCACTATAAATGCCTAGTGCAGATGGATCACTTGTATGTTTATTGTCAGATACGTCCCCGTAAACAAAGTTTTTGTCTTCTTCTTCCGTTCATTCACTCTTTAGTTCTGTATAAACATCATACTCCCTTTTCATCCTCATAATTTATTAAATTAAGGATGCCCTTACATGGTTATGTCTGGTACTATATGACCCGTCTTCCAATCGCTTGCGAACTCAAATAAAATTCTATCTCTTTTTCTAATACACTAACCCACGAGTCATATGTGTCAAAATAAAATATGTGGCATGCAAGCCAGTAACACATTCCATGCCTCATCTAATATAGATTAATATAATATTTTAATTATATGAAATAACTATAATATAATATAACATACTAAATTAATAGAAATCCATGAATAAATAGAGTGACTATGTGAATCATGAGGAGATCAGGCCACGGTGGTAATTAATGATTAAACATGTGATTTATTATAACTAGTTTATTATAATATAATATAGTTTATTATATCTGAATGAAATTCGAGAAGGACATTGAAGTATTCCAAACTAATATTTCTATGATGATTATGATCACTCCAATGGGCATTAGTGGGTTCTCTTAGGGAAAAGGATTCATTGAATTGAACACTGTGAATCCCTGAATGCTATTATACCTGGCGGCGATCAAGTTGATCATTGTCACAGCTGTTCGATTGGTCCCCAGACCTAACGCACCAAAGATATCTTGCATATAGGGTGTTGTGCTTTTACAATGACCTACAAGTACCTAATCAGCAGACCTCCAACTGTCTTAGCTTGGATGGAAAAACAAGTCTATGAAAATGGTAGTATTGTCAATCTGGGATCACCCAACCTCTGTATTAGAGGACATTGGAACAAGGAAGACGACACACTTAAATCTGTGGAAGAGTAGTGGATTTATCAAAGGTGTTCTCCAAAAATTTTCTCCATGCATCAGTACTAATTAAAATTACAAATTAGGGTTTGATAGGTAACCATACCCCAAATCATTTTCTAGAATAGTACAAATGAGGGATGAGACATACAAAATAACCAACGATTTAAAAGTTTCCATCAGAGTTTTCTTTATTCATTTGCACTCCCTCAGGTACAAGATGTAGGTTATCACCCCATAGATAGTGAATTAACCAATCGATTGGGTTAAATTTATCCTTTATTAATTAATCCTTATTGGAAGTAGTTGGTTAATAAGGTCCACCCAATAAAGGTTCTTGGCCCATTGAAGTTATCAATGAGATGGATACTTTGGGCTAGAGGGTCAACTGCATAAGATTTTTTTAGACATGGACAGATATACTTTAGGTTTCAGGGGTTTTACTAAGTACTTTGATAGTAGGGAACTTTTGTAAAACTTTACCTAATTATTTTATGAGAAGTTTCCCAAAACTATATGTATAGGGGCTGCACATGCATTACCCATGCGAGCCAAATTTTGTGCCCCCCTTGTATAAAATGTTCATCTTCCCTGATGGATGCTTGTCATGGAGCCTGATCAAGTGGAAATCAAATATCTACCACCCTATTTTGTCGGAATAAATAATATCCATCACCACAAAACTTTGATGGATGTCTGTAGAGACTAGACATTTGAATGAGGGAAGGTGCTCTCTTGAATGAGTAAGAAATCACATATTTGATGTGTGCGAATGCAGTATGATTAATCATTCTAGATTTTTATCTTCGTATCTGTCTGAAATTTTATATTCGGACACAGTTGACTTTGGATAGTTTTGATTGAGGTCCAAAATTCCCAGAAAAAGGTTCATCCTTGCCTGTCTCTCTTTTTTTTAAACAGCCTTCTCTCATTAAGTGTTCTTGCCTTTCTGCCATATATCTAGGTTTCATCGTCAATAGTGGAAGATCTAGAAGTTACTGTATTCCATAGTGCCATTCTGGGTTTTTGGGTGCTAAGCTACTAAGTATTAAATTCCCACAATGCCAAAAGATAATGCTCCCATCCATAGAGAACAATTGGGCTGTCATCTTCATTGAAACATTTTAAATTATTATTTCACTTGATTTTCTAGGTCAGGCATATGCACTGCTAGCTTATCCCTGTAGTGATATCTCTGCGTTTCACAAAACCCTTTTCCATATCACTTTGGTATCATAACCAAAACTTTTTCACCACCATCTCATAACATGTCATTCATAGGACCATTACTTTTCCATGTAGAATCATTCAGGGGATTTTAATATACCTATTGTTGACCAAGCACACCAAAACAATAAGGATACTTTCCATCTTCAGTCCACTTTCCACATTATTTTGCTTCACTCGTGGAGATGTCGGATACTATGGAGTGTTTTCTGGTCCATGTTTTCTTGTTCAATTGGGTAAAACATTCGACTTGGCATACTTGAGATAATTATTGGTTGAACTGTTTTCGACTGGAGCCATACAACCAAAACACTGTCTATAAGCGATCATAGCAACGATTTACACCCTAATCATCCTAGTGCGTTCAAGTGTGAAGAGTATGATCACCGAGCCAACCAATATCCAAATCACAAGTTTACGTTTGGAATGATGATGGTGATATTGATTTATCTATGGCAAAGAAAATATTTGAGGATGAGAATGAGCATGGGGTAGACGACATGGGCGTCATCAATGCTCTAAAACATAATGATATATCTGGTATTAAGGAATCAATTATGATCACATTTTAAAGTTTTATGGTGATATTGCTCTTCGGCCAAATCTAATTAAGATTATAGAAGATAGAGAATTGCTTTCTTTTATATATAGATAAAGATTGGGAATACAGTGTGCATGAACATTATTGACCCATGGAGCAATATCAGCACCGTATAAAGCACCTTAAATTTTCACTTTGATCTACCACTGGTTCACAACTTCGAAACTTATGAGGTATTGTGTATCAACACCACATCCCTTCTGATCAATAATCAAAACTTGATCCCTCTTAAGGCGTAGTCTTGTAAAGAGAGAATCCTATGTGTTGTAACTCTCATAAAAAAGGGCCACACCATCCTAGCTCAATCGTGGCTTTCTAAAACTGATGTCCACCATTATCAATGGATAATGTATGATCATTCTTATGTAAGAGCAATAATATTTGAATGCATTCTGATAAACTTCTCTATGAAGCTTTTAAGAATGACAAACCCTACTAGTTTGGACACTAGTCGATACACATTAGTTCAGCCATTATTACGTATTCCCCCACGACTACATTGACACCATCAATTGTGTTATTGCACAATCTTTTAGCATTCCTTACCATGTTAAGTGGTTAAAAATGATTAGTTTAATTTTATTAGTTTAATTTTATTAGTTTAATTTGATAAGTCATGAAAGATTAGTTTTAATAAATTTTATTCTAGAATAAGACAGTGATAGGGTGGACTCATTAGGCTTGTCTTTGATGGTGCTGGTGTGTATCCAGCTAAAGGTGATGCAGATACAAGTCTAAAAGGACCCATTTCGAGTTTGAACATCTTGTTAACTAAATGTTCAGATGTATACATATAATATCAAGTAGATAAATTTTATATGATATTCAACAAAAGATAACCACTAAATGTATTTTTCATATGAAATATTTGTATTTAAAGCATAACAATATGGGTCAATATACCATCCCTTACCTATGTCCTGATTATCATCGTCTCTTTTTGTTAGGTTTATCTCCGACTGAGTAGTGGTTTAAATTCAATGTCTCAGATAAAATCTTCCATCACCTGGGGACATGGAGATGAAGATTCTTCATAAGAACCTCATTGAAGGAATTATAGATGTTTTCCCCTCATATTGACTCTAAAATCACCAAACAATGCATGAAAACATATTATTTAAGTAGTAAGGACTAGAAAAAAATAAGCACAATAATCAAAAGTTAATTTTAACAATAATTCCTTAATTAAAAGTATTATTTGGCCCAAAATATATTCCACCATTTGAAGTTATAATATTATAATAAACACAATTTCATGTTATATAATATTCTAGATATTCTTTTTGTACATCACTTAAACATGGCTGTAGAAAATTTTAGAATTATATTGATGAATATACTGACGCATTAAATGTTATACGGTACTAAAATGAAAACAATCTAAAACACAGTTATGTAAATATATTTTTTAAAAAATATCTATGATTCTATACATCGATTGGATTGGGAAGTGTCGGTCCATTGAACCAAATAATTATTCATAATAAAGTGTTCAGCCTAGAAACAACCATTTCCAATGGCCAAGCACAACACACAAATTTTAAAGTATCCCAAACTAATATTTAATGTTGCATCTTCTTGGCGAAGAAAAAATGGATAGACTAAAATACCTTAAACTTATGGTCAAAGTTTTTGTATTATTGCAAGATGATCAGGTGATGGAACATGCGAGAACATTGAGACCCACTTGAGCAGCAATCTGATTGGACGAGTGATACTAATGAGGAAGGGTATCGAACTAACAAGGATGAGGATACCCAATAAATTAAAAAGTATGTGACTATGGTTTAATATCAGACATTGCTCACTCCATTGGAAAGGTGAAATGGTGACATTAATGAAGTGCTCTATTGTCGCCCCTCCGTAAGGTCGTGGATTACCGTACAAGGTTAGATGATGAAATGGTGACATAAGTACCTTAAAAGGTTTGGTTCCTTGTGTGTCATGCCATTGATGACATAGGAAGTTCCCTCCTTCACTCTTAGGTTCATTACAATTTTCTCTCCCTATTTTTTCTTATCATCATTTCTAGGGTTCTAGTGGTGGCATGTGCCAGACTAGCAAGTTGGCACCAGGCACCTATTAGGTGGCTGATGATCAGGTCAAACCCGATCAGGTTTTGGTGACAATGAGCTAGCGCCAATGGATTGGGTTGACTTGGTCAATCTTATCGACCAAAGCCTTTCTGGCCTGGTCAACTAAGTCGACCAGGTCAAGTCTGATTTATCCAATTTGAATAAGTGTATGAGTACATGAAATATTATGAGGTCATTATAAAATGATCACTATGATTTAATCATGTATTTTAAATATTCCTATTCTATGGATGGACGAGGTGGACATCATAATATCTGAATAGGACAACACTATGGGCTCATAGTTTTATGATAAGCTTAGCTGATCCTATGGCTGTTAGTGTGGGCACACTTCAAACAGATGGTGGGTGCTCTATGGAGAAAACTATTCCAAAATTGATCCGTGTGAAACCCTGAATGGGGTAATATTTTTAAATAAATTAGGTTGATTCATGTTATATTTTTTTAGTGATCCATTGATTTGAGACGCAAAGGGCATTCTAGGATGGATGATTTTTGTTTTAGCTACGGCTTATGGCTCCCCAACCATAGCGCCATTATCGTAGAGCCACGCTTCATGTCGTGCCACCCACATTGCGCAGCCAATCTCGCTACTAGGCAATTTGTGCAACCTCGAGCATCATTAGTCACGCAGCCTGCTAACCTCTGCGCATCGTGCCACCTTCTGTGCCGTTGCTACCAGTCACCCGCGCACCTGCGTCATAGTGCCTCTTAGTCTCGAGTGCCACCTCCCAGACAGTCGTGCACCTTGAGCGACTGCGCCACACCTCCGACATTGCTGCACCACCTGCATTCTGCGGCGCCCTCGCATTCTGACGCATTGTGTGCACCATGCCATGCCAAGCGTCCTTTGTCGTGCCGCTACGAGACCCTGTTCCATTGCATTCCCCACATCACATAACGTCTCCTACATTGCATCCTGTCGCTAGGCGAGCGATGCCATAGCTGTCTCGGCATGCATCTGGGAAACCTACCGGCTTTTGAATATTTCATCGACAAGTAGATTCACATCGGGATGACATGACCAAAGATGTATCTCACTTTCCCTTGCCCGTCATTTCATTTATCGACTTTAGTATACTACTCTACTGTAGTCCACTGTGCTTGGGACATGATAGGGGAGAGAAAATTACTACATGAAGGATATGTCTTGAGTGAATTTCTAAGTACGAGCCTAGCCCCAAGGTTAGGTGTGGGTGCCAACGAATCTAATCAGCTTGGCAGCGTAGTGGCCACCATCACTCGGATGAGGGTCAGGAGGTCACCATCATTGTGATTGGTGACCCAACCCAGAGCTTTGAATTTGGCAAAACTCCACGAGTCAGGGCCTACATGTACTTACACCTAGGTTCATTACATCATGTATGTCCATACCTATAGGGAATTACACGTCGTACGATGTCCCCAACGATGTTCCACATTGAATTCGTAATAGCATAGGCTGTGGTTGCCCATAGTTGGCCTTTTGTATCATAGCATCATCTCATCTGCATTCATCCATTTTAGAAAACTCATTTAGGTACCCCCTAGAGAATATTAGCCATGGATGTGGAGATACGATCGAGCAAGAGGATGCATCAGTGGGATCGACATCCCCCCGATCAGAAGGCTCGTCGCCATTTGAGAGAGGCAGCCCCACTTGCGTAATGGAACCCCATCTCCCAACACCCGTAGGTGGCACTTCATAGCCTCTTTGGGGATAACAACCGTATGTGGCGTTGGGTAACGATCAGGACTACACCCAACAACAAGGGTGTTGCCAGAATGTTTGGATCACGGCGAAAATGACAACATATGGCCGTACAACTACTGATATGAGGAGCCTAACGAGGTTCCTCGATACCCACTACGCATAGTACCAGTCATCTGCGTGCCATATGATGGTCAACCCTGATGCTGGGATGGCCATGAGCGTTACCTGACCCCAGCCTCGACGATACACTAGACCAGGATATAGAGGATACCCCATTCCCTAGCACCACCTGGATGACTACGAGCACCAACAAGAGGAGCATCAACTAGGAGTCAAGTATGAACTCTCACTTTCGTTACTCTCGCATGGACGACGAGCTGTGCGATGAATATGTGGAGACGAGACTTGGCGAACAGTCCAAGATACTATGGGAGAATGATCAAGTTGCCAAGGAACAGCAAGGACGGCCAATTACGATATGGACCGAGATGGCAGAGAAGCTGAAGAGCAAGTACATGCCCGATTGTACCAGATGACGTTATTCCTCTCGTGGGTCAGCTTTAAGAAAGGTCGATAGTTTGTGACGGAGTACACTAAGGCCTTTGAAGAGTGTCAGATACGGTGCTAGTTTGTGGAGGACCCACTAATATTCACTGGTCTCACTTTGCCCAAGGGCTTCCACCAACCTTGCACAGCGAGGTGCTTAAGTGCAGCCTTATCGAGGTTGATGAGGCCTACCACATAGTGGATCATCTAGAGCATCCAAGTGGGGAAGTGACCGTTAGCACTACTTCATACATACCAAAACGTTCGAAGCTCCTAAAGTTGCACATCACTTTTGCTCACTCGCACCTAAAAACATAAGCGCCGCACTTGGAGCCACCAAAGCTTGAGCTACTCCATCTGCATCCGCACGGACCTCTGAGAGTGCCAGAGGGCAATAGAATGCCCTGGATACCTGTGTGGGATCTGCCCAACCCACTCGGGCCTTCACCACCAATACAACAACCCGTAGCACGACAGTGAACCAAGAACTTGTTATGTGCTTCAAGTGCCAAGGGAAAGGGCACCGAGCCAGTCAGTGCCAGTCATCAGCTTTCCTGATCAATGTTGGAGATGCTGACGAGGACCATATGGGAGAGATGGAGCAGCCACACGATGATGAATACAGTGTGTACAAGGCCAAAACCTATAATGTAGAGGATAAACCCAATGGCCGACACGACCCTCCACAGCTCAATATTCTACACCTATGTCAAGACCAATGACAAAGTGTGCAAGTTGATCATGGATAACACAAGTTGCATGAACGTCATCTCCGATAAGATGGTCGCCCGACTAGGATTGACAACCATACCCCCTTTAACTCCCTATGTTGAGTCATGGATTGATGCCTCATCGATATCGGTGAAGCATCAATGTCATGTCCCGTTAAAGGTGAGTACCTAGGATTAGAGTGTCATATTTGATATACTTCCTATGAAGTAGGAAGCTTCATCTTAGGCTTTCCCTGGATATGTGGCCATGATGTCACTCTAGCTAGAAGGACAAACACATGTTTGTTAAGGACAAACCCATATACCATCAAGCCTACGAACAAGAAATTCCGAACCAACCCAGTGGGGTTAGTGGTCGTTCGTGGCCCCATGTTTACCTGAGATTTAGGGCCCCTGAGAGACTACACTCCGTTGTGCCTCGTTCTCTCTCAATTCTCCCACAGATACCCCCATAGCTCCTTGACCATCGGCGGTTGAGCACCTAGTATCAGAGTTGAGCGACGTGTTCTAGGGTGAGTTGCTAGGTGAGTTACCATGGATGTGTAACATCTAACACACCATCGACCTCTTGCCTGATATGACATTGCCAGATCTGCCTCACTATCGCATGGAGCCGCATAAGTACGAGGAATTGCCTCGATAGGTCTATGAGTTGCTGGTGAAAGGCCTCATGCATGAGAGCTTTAGCCCCTTTGCTGTCCCCATACTATTAGCCCCAAATAAGGATGGCACGTGGCACATGTGTTGTGACAGCCATGCGATGAACAAGATAATGGTCAAGTACCATTTTCCCATTCCCCGTATAAAGGATATATTCGACATGATGGGAGGCTCCACTATCTTTGAATAGATAGGCTTGCGTAGTGGGTACAATCAGGCTTGGATATGATCAGGGGACAAATGGAAGACCCCCTTTAAAATTAGGGAATGGTAGTAAGAGTGGAGAGTCATGCCCTTCGGCCTCTCCAAGGCACAGTGTACCTTCCAGCACCTAATGAATGAAGTACTCCGTGCATTTATAGGGAAGTTAATTGTTGTGTACTTTGCAGACATTCTCATATATAGCCTCACGCATGATGAGCATATCGTGTACCTTCGACAGGTCTGTACGGTTGTCAAGTGGGAGCAGCTATACACCCATCCAAAGAAGTGCAGCTTTCTCACCTAGAAGTTGCATTCCTCGGGCTCATCATCTCAGCGTAAGGTGTGGCCATAGACCCATAGAAGGTCCTAGCCATCACATTATGGCCTCCGCTGGCTAACATCCATGACCTGTACAGTTTCATCAGACTCACCACGTTCTACCAGCGTTTCATACAGAACTTTAGTTCTGTCATGGCTTTTCTTGCCGACTACCTCAAGGTGGAGCCATTTTTGTGGACAGAGGCAACATAACGGGCTTTCTAGTGAGTAAAGCTCATTATGACACACCTACCCATCCTTTGCCTTCTTGACATTGGGATGGTCTTTGAGGTTACCTGTGACACTTGTGGCATTGGAGCTAGGGGTGTGCTTAGCCTGGAAGGGCATCTTGTAGAGTTCTTCGGCAAAAAGCTGAGTAACACGTGGCTTTGCTACTCGATCTACGGCAGGTAGTTCTATGCAATCGTCCAGGCATTGAAGCAATGGCGCCACTACATCATCTCGAAAGAGTTAGTCCTCTTTTCAGATCACGAGGTGCTCAAGTACTTACACTCCCACCAGAAGTTGAGCAATCGCCATGGGAGATAGATTGAGTACCTGCAAGACTTCACTTTCATCATCAAGCAATAGAAGGTCAAGGATAACATTATCACCGACAGACTCAGCCAACAAGCACACATGCTAAATATGGAGAAAACAAAGGTTCTTGGGTTTGAACAGGTTCGCAAGGGATATGCCAACTAGCCCAATTTTGGGTAAGTAAACGTAGAGATCCAGCGTGGACCAGCTCACAAGTTTTGAGATTACGTCATCACCGATGGTTTCTTGTTCTTCCGAAACAAGATGTGCGTGCCATGCCTATCACTTTGTGACGTCCTCGCATGGGAATGTCACGCTGTAGGTATGAGTAGCTATTTTGGTCATGACAAGACCATAGCTGCCACATAGTATCAATTTTACTAGCCAAATCTAAAGTGCGAGATTGGTGACGTTGTTTAATGCCGCGTATGTACCTTAGCCAAACAGGTCAAGAAGAGCATTGGTTATACACCTCGCTTCCAACACGGACTTTGTCTTAGGGTTATCCAGGACTGTGTGATGAAACGAATCCATATTTTTATTGATAGGTTTTCAGAGATGGCACACTTTGTGCCTTGTGCATATACATCTGAAGCCATCCAAGTCTCAGAACTTTTCTTTCGACAAATTGTGCACCTACACGGGTTGCCCACTTTGATCGTTTTCGATCAAGATGTCTGTTTCACTAACTACTTTTGGAAGACATTATGGAGTCTCCTTGGAACGAAGGTTAAGTTCTTGACATCATACCACCCTAGAGTGACAGTCAGACTGAGGTAGTCAATCAGAGCCCAAGTAACCTACTGCAATTCCTGGTAGGCGAGGACATCACGACATGAGATCCCTTCATTTCCTGTGGCGAGTTCGCGTATGGCTCTTCAGTGAACGGCACCATCAGATTGAATCCCTTTGAGATGGCATGTGGCCAGCCTCCTTGTCGACTTAACACATGTTCACCATCATGTTAGAGTCTCAGAGGATGGTCTTGAATTTGCCTAGCACATTTCCTCTTTTCATCATCTTATTCATGATAGAATCACAAGTCAAGATGCATTGTACAATCAGGCAGCCGACTTGCATTGCCGACCTGAGTGTTTGACATTGGAAATCGTGTGATGGTGAGACTTCGACTAGAGAGATATTCTCACATAACAGCTACGAAGCTACATGATTCTAGCGCGGGACCATTCTCGATCCTCTAAAGAGTGGGAGATAATGCCTACGTTGTCAAAATCCCTACTTTGTAGGGGATGAGATCCACATTTAACATGGTGGACCTGGTTTTGTACTATGCCTCTTCCCTTCCTCTCAGCGGTCCCTTCTACACCCTTTTAGCATGAGTGAGTTTTTTGTGACCACCCCCCGACATTTTTACCCGATTAGCATGAGTAAGTTTAGAATATACTACAACAGATAGTTAACTATGCAGGGGATGAGGTATTGCATAAGTTCTTGCACTGTTGGCATCACCGTACAGGTGTAGGCAATTTGTGGATCTCAGATGCATGCTACAACTTACAACGCATGCAGCCAGATCTGCTTGAGTCACAGACGTTTGCTACCCCCAACTCATCCAACCCTATGAGTATTGATGGAGCGAGCAGACCCACTCAATCAGAGTCGTCTTCAGAGCCATCATCCTTGTCATCGACAAACACACCAGTTCGTGTCCAACCAGACATGCCTGCTAAGGTAAAAGTAAAGATACCCGGATTCAAATACCTAGGGTAAAGCATGCTGCGTACTCAAGTGTTTTGATTTTTCTTAGCACATTCTTGTTATGTTTGTCGTGTTTACCGTGTTCATCATGTTTGTGTGTTTGTCGTGTATCGTGCTTGCGTGTTGTCATGTTTCGTGACATCGTGTTCTTTCCTTAGTGGTGTAATATTTATTTTGTGTTGTTTGAAATTGGAGTCCCCGTGTGATAAGGGCCCCTCCCATATCGGACCCTTTTGTAAGGGATATTGGAATCTTTGTAAGGGGCCCATCATAATCCCTACATAAGGGCATGATGGGCGCCAAATTAGGGTACACATTTGGTTTGTTTTTTTTTTTGAATTATCACGCAAGCCGTAAATCTCTTAAACAAGAAGAAGAAGAGAATGGAGAAGAAGGAGAAGGGAAAGGAGCACTGCCAGCCAGTCACCTTGTGCCATGAGCACCACTGCCAAGTACCACAATCTGAGTCTGCAAGTGCCGTATATGACTGCTTAGATGCCGCACGCCTGCCGCACGTCCGCTATCACCGATGCCGCCCTGCACGCATGCCATGAAAGTTGCCACTCCCAACCGCCCTACTGCCAGACCACTATGCATTTGTACGCCGCTGTGGCCATCCTGCAAGCGCGTTGTGATCCCCGAGCCACATTTGCTGCACACGGTGTCTACTCTACCACTTGGACGCCGCGTGTCCTCGTGTCACTGTCACCGCACTACGCATGCCACGGCCACGGTGCCCACTGACTGTTGTACCCCTTGGATGCCAAGCATGTGCGCACTGCTGTTGTCGCGCCGCAAAATCAATACCTTTTAGTTCAGTTTATGCACTTGAGTAATTTATGTAAGCATTAATTAATGACCCTTAACGTATATGAAGTTGTCACAACCCTCTTGTCCATCGTATTTCCCAAGGCTTTATGACTATTTTGTACAAGGGATGTAATTATTTTGAGATACTCTATTTTTAAAAAGTGGCAGTGCTTCAAATAACTGGTACACAAATTTTTATATCCATTTTTAGAGGGAATCGTCATTTATCATATCGTACGAAGAATGAACTCTTGCCAATAACATTATTATTATAACGAAGAGAAAGTTCATTGAAAATTTTTATGTTTTCCTATGCATTATTATATTAATGATATTGGGAAATATGTTCACAGAGGTTCTGAGTCTGATTATCATAGAGAATAACAATATTCAAAGAATGGCATGCAATGTCCAACTTATGGGGTTTGTTTAAAAAATAAATATTTTTTTATTGGTGGTGATGGTTCACCTATGAATATGATGTCTGATTATTATAAACAACACATCTCTACACCAGCTTTATGTAAATATTTTTGCGAAGAAACATTATATAAATAGTTTTAAAGGAGAAAGTTACTGAAGCTGTTCCTGATGTTCATATTCTAATTATGGATGTTAAAAATGATATTTTTGTGAAGGCAAAGAAGCATTTTCATACCCACAAGGAAATAAGTTTCATTTGAAACCAAAGCTCATGAACTTTTAATTGACTTACCAATAACAATGAACGACAATTTATTGGAACATTTTAAATAAAATATCTTTCTGAGTAAAATCCTCTTCATACTAACATGTCAATACCATACTCACCTAAGTACTTTTTTTACTTGAACAGGCATATAGTCACCTCATGAGTTTTATTCATTAAAAGGATCTTACGCCACTTGTATACATTATTCTTGACACATTATGAGATAAAATATGATATTTTTCACAGAAACTTTATATGCATAAGATCTAATTAAAAGAGAACCAATGACGAAATAAGTATTTGTTGACATACACATCAAAATGGAATGCTTTGATTGTAGATAAAGTCACATGTTTTAAATTATATTGATATAACTTAACACATGAATAACCTAGTACAGGAATAGAGTTATAAATGGTATAATTTGCGGAAAAAATAAATACGTTATAAATCATTAATGTTTTTAATTTTTCCACCGCTATGTAAAAACTTATAAAAAATCATTAATTGGACATAATTTTACATTTATTAATACAAAAAAAATGAGGCAATGGAATTCAATGTATAAATACATATAAAATGGATGTAGATGATAAAATCTGAGTTAACGTAATCGGTGATAATAACTCTTGTAACATGTTAAATCATATCCAAATACTTTTTGATAATATATTAGTAATTCATTTAATAAATATCAGAGCAGAGCAGTATATTCATGTTATTCATAAACGGCAATAGTAAATTTTAATATACTTGCTCTTTTACAAGTGAAAATATTTTGAAAGATATTAGATGAGAGGATATTGTATTATTTCGTGGTACAGTCTAATCCAGGCAATTAATAGATTATCATGAAAGAAATTAAGTTTATATGATTAGGCCTACATTTTGAGAATCATAACCACACTTGTTGTCCATTTTATTCATAAATATAAAAACAACATGGCAAATATGCTTAAAGTTATATGACTTAGTGATATAATTAATTATGCTTAAAGTCAGACTATTGCTCAATTTAACATTTATACTCTTAAACAATATTAAATGGTACAGCTTAATATGGATTCAATGTGTCACGAGATTCTAGTCTCATAAAATAAGATTATTAAATTTCCTGTAACCAATCAACGTAAAGTGTAGTTGAAGAAGGTTCGATCCTCATGGTAGGGTACGTGCCAAAATTAAAGTTTAATTGTTTGGTAATGAAAAAATTGGATTAGAATGCAAATATATAATTAAATAATCAAATAGGTTAGCTTTCAGCACAATGGTGGTTCTAATCTGATGTAAATACTCTGACGACTGTTTAGGCTCACATGAAATGTGGACGAAAGACACAAGTGAGACCCAAATCTTAGTTATCTTTTGAACATCAGAATATATCACAGCAAAGATGAAATTGAAGAATAATCCAATAAAATAAATGTACACATTTTTCAAAGCCCTGTTACATCATAACAAAACAACATTTTTTTCACGATAACAGTCCAATATAGTCAATTTAGTGTAGAATTTTTAGTAATATGTTTGATAAAACCAAGACAAGCTGCATGTTGGCACCACACATGATTATCAAAGTTATTGTCACATCTTACTGTTGTAAAAACTGGGAACGAGTAATTAATAGGTGCTGGATCATTTATAAGAAGTGTGATAACTGGTTCATTTTTATATGTCTTATTTCTTGACTGTAGAAATACTACATCGGGTTAATTCTAGAACTGGGAAGCCTCATGTTTTGAACCTTGATGTTTAATCTTCTTATTTCTCATTAAAGTGAATCACAAGATTTTTGTTGAGGATTTTAAGCTATCATTTTTGTGACATCTGTGAGACACATTCCCTGATTGTAGGTCCACTCCAATGACTTTCTATATATATATATGTAGTGAACATAAATTCAAACTGCATAAAATGTTACATAAATAAAAACATTCACATGAATGGGCAGGAATATAAAAAAAATTAACATAATAAATTGAGACAAATATTATTATCTATTGCCCAGGATACTAAATCTTTTATGTTAATATACATATTATATCTTTTAGAAGCTTATAATTTCATTTTTCATTAATATCTAATTGTATAATGAAGTGGACATGGCCTTTTTTTAAATAACAATTTAGTACTCATCCCACTGTCTTACGGCCAGTGGGGCACAAAATGAACCTGGAGTCCAGATCATAGGGGGTCATATAGAAATATAGTTGTTTAGTCCATGGTGAGACAGTCCATTGTCGAAGACACAATATAGTTATTCAGTCCATGATGAGACACACTGAAAGCAGTTCAGACTTAATTATTTTTTTCAAAGGACTGTGCATTATTTTATTATGATATTTAACGTGTGCCCTCTTTGTCACAAGGGTGACAGGGCTGACTTTGTCTTTAAAGATAATAAGTGAACTGTCAACAAAACAATATCAAGAAGAAGAAGATCGTTATATATACTATCAAGAAGAAGATGATCGTTGCAGCAGAAGATATATTGAAAGAGGAACTTGAACAAAATAGGGATAATAACTCAAAATGGTATAACAGTGACCGAGCTAAAACAAACTCCCAAAAGCGGAATAAATAGATGAGATGTGACTCGTTATAAACACCAACAAGAATGATTAAGGATGAATATCTAAATAACCTTCCGAGGTGTATGGAACTCAATAATGCTTAAAGAAGAGGAATACTCATATTTTTTGCTTCCTCTGTTGTTGCAGGTTTTTTCAGTCACATAATAAGACCACCTTTGGTAGGCTTTGTGAAATTTATAGTCGTGGGATTGTTTGTATATTCGAAAATGTTTAAATGCCTCCTTGAACCCTGTTGTCAAACCTTTATCCACGATTTGAACATTGAATGAAACTAGTGAAATAAAGTTCAATAAGAAAAATAAATAATGTATCCTTGTCACATTTATGTGTTGCTCAATATTTATCTCTATTCTAAATCTGGGCTCATAGTTTACCAATGTGTTTCTGTCAAGCCCATGTAGTCTTACTTTACGGAACACATTCCGGACAGATCTCTGTCAATATGCTCATAGATATGTCCATGAACTTGGGACGTTAAATTTTTTTACTGGTATTTTACCTTCAAACATTTTACATGAACAGTGGCCTATCTAAGCCCAGTCATTTTCTACAAACAATGCTTTCAAAGTCCGTTGGGTGCGAGATGATGATTGTCATTCATTGGGTAAAAATCAATGTGTTTGCTTACCAAACAATATCCATACGTGGGGGGATAGTTCCCAGTTATTACGCATAAATAGTGACGACGGAGGACATGGCGGACAGACAATAACGGTGGTGAAGAAGCCCATCTCGGTAAATAGCGTCAGGAGGGCACACTTCTATGGTAGTAGGTGAGAAGAAGAGTTAGGTTCCATGGCACGGTCACTCGTAGGTGAAGGAAGCCTCGTTGGTTTGCATGACTGAGGCCGGGCCTAGTCTTCTGATCCGTTAGTCCTATATTCATGTTAAAGCACCCATTCAATGGCGGTCATAGCCATTTGAGACCGGTCAGAACTAGGCCGCACACATCCTGCCCGAAGGGGAAGATTGAGCAGATTATGTTAAAGCAACACTAGTTCACCTCGAGCCAGCTCCCAATGCCTCTGTCGCCATACCATACGTGAGCAATCGTTAGGTCACCTTGAGCCACACCTCAATGCTGCCTTCGCCATACTATGTGAGTCGATGCCACTTCACCTTGAACCACGTCCCAATGCCTACCAGTGCCATGTTGAGCAGCTTCCAGTTTACCTCGAGCTACGTCCTAATGCTTTCCGTCAACATATTGTACTTGGGCCATCGTCAGTTTACCTCGAGCCATGCCCTGACATCTGCCATTGTCCAACACATCAGGTTATAAATGTGAAGCATATAAATGCTCATTATGAAGTATCAGATGTAACATGGCATGCTGGAATCGAGCGGCTCGTGTCACATCAGATGGGAACAGCGTGAGTGCATGTGACGTGAATGCAAATAGATGATGCAGAATATAAATTCAACAGGGAATACAAGGGGAAACTGATTGATATGAGTCGATTAGACAGGTGAAGGACACAAATGGTCGTGTCACAGACGGGCTCCCAAAGACCCTCATGGTCAGTTTGAAGGCCGACGGATAATGGGACGAACACCATCTGTGAGCATCCACGTCCATCACCGCAAAAGATGCTGATTCAACACTAATGAAAGAAAAGTCCTAACATGAAAATGATGGCTAGTCTTATAACATGTATAAGATTTGCTCGGGTGATGGAACAGTCAACAGTTTAACGCTAAAAGGCATAATAATACTGTAAAGATAGACGAGGGGACATGTGAAGTGGGGGCCGATCCTTGGGGCGCGAGGGGCTATGACCATCGCGTAAGAGTAGACGAGTCTGGGACTGGAATGTCTTCAAGCATGCGGCGACACGGTGAGCATTGTGCCAGTTTGATAGTGGAGATGGAAGGCACCGCTGAGCGATGGGTATGAAGGATGTGCTCCTCCATCCAAGGCATCGCGAGGCGGAGTGCCACCACCAACGGAAAGTGGCAGAGCACCGCCATCATCTCCGATGAAGTACGAAGGAATGCCGCCACCACTTTCAGCAGGGTGCCAGAAGGAGCTTGAACCAATGGCAGGTGGAAGAGTGTTGGGCGAGGTCCTGGCCGGAGAAGATCTGGCGGCAAAATTGGCTGTGAGGTCGACTCCACCAGATGCACGTCCAAGTGCGCTGGAGTCCTCCGGAGGTTGCACCTTCAAAACATGATTTGCCAAGTGCCATTGACCATGCTGAGTGGGCACCACGGGGTGTGACGAGGGCCTCAAATCCACCCTCAAAACACGCTATTGGCGGGTGAGTCGGCAGAGTGACGGTTAAGGTTTTTTTTTGAGTTTATTGTGTGATTTTAAGTCTAAGTTAGGTGCCCTTTTTTTGGAGCCCTCATGCCTATAAAGGCTAGAGCTTTTAGAGTGTTTTGTATCCCGTTTTGAGAGAGATATTAGTAAATTTTGTATTTATCTTCTTTCTCTTTCTAGTGTGATCCTTGCGAGTGTGTAGTGGTGTTATTGGGTAACTCCTTGAGCATTCTCTCTACTAAGAGGGGGTGTTTATCCAAAAAAGTGGTATCAGAGCCTAATGTTCTACTAGTGGCCAGAGTGTTATTCCAAGGAGGAGAAAAGCTTCTAAAGTGCAAGAGGATGCTTCAACCATAGCATTTAAAAGTGGAGTGGCTGACTACAGTCGAATCCCTTGTCAAACTGGGTACTTATTTTCCTATGCTTTCGCAAACTAATTACTCGTATTGGGCAATGAGAATGCAAGTGCTCCTAGAGGCACAAAGAGCAATTTACTGATATTGATAACATGTCACTAAATGAAGTAATGGGATCTCTCAAACTCCACGAGGACAAGATCAAAGATCGTCAAGACAAAAGAGATGAGGTAGCTCTCCTTTCTCGAAGTTTCAAAGCCAAGAAATGGCAAGATGATTTGTCTTCATGTCGAAAGGACAAAGAGAAGTCAAGATGAGAGTGGCAAAGACAATTAAAGGGAGTAAAGGAAGCCCTCTGATATTTCAAAGGTAAAATCCTATAATTGCCAAAAATTTGGCATTTTGCAGATAAGTGTAAGCTCTCAAGGAAAAGGAGGCCCACAGATAGGGAGGAGGCCAATATGGTACAAGAAGAGGAAGAATCTTCATTGTTGTTGATGCAAGCCGATGATTGTGTTTACTTGTCATTGCAAGATGTGAATGGAGCAACTAAGGAGGACTTATGGTATATTGATACCGGTAACAGCAGCCACATGGGTTGGAAGATACCTTACTTTCAGACGATAAATGAAGATTTGAAGGGGCTTGTGAAGTGTGAAAATGGATCTCAATCAAGTATGAAGGGAAGGGTGACATTCTTGTAAATTTTAAGAATGGCGAGTGTGATGTTCTTTTTATAACAATGTTGAAGGCTAACATCTTAAGCCTTGGAAGACATGATGGTTGTGGGTGTGACACCAACTTGAAAAGTGGGGTTCTTAATATTTATGAAAAGGAAGGGAGATTGCTTACCAAGACCCACAAGAATAGTGGAAACATGTATATGATGAAGCTAGACATAAGGGAGAAAAGGCTTCTTGGAGACGAAGTTGGAAAAGAAGTCTTATGTGTTGAGCATGTGAAGACCTCTGAGGAAGTGAGCAAGCTTCAAGATAGAAGCAAGGAGATGATCTTTATAGGGTGTGGGGGAGGCACTAAAGCCAATTGGTGTCTTGATCCTACCACTAACAAAGACTACATGATCCGTGGTGTGATCTTCGAAAAAGGGCTATCGTTAGAGTTTGAGGAACTCTAAACCAGCAATGGAGCATCCACTGACAATCTTGTTATTTCAGGTTTGAGTGAAAAACTTGATAGAGAAGAATGTTCTGATCGAGGAGGAGCGTATTGAAGTAAATAATATGCTGAAATTGATACAAGTGGAATAAGTGAACAAAGATCATACCTCGAAGACTAAGTGCAGAAGCATAAATTGATGGAGTCAATATATCGAATTGGGGGAGATGGATGTCTTTTATGCAATGAAGAGACCTATTCAGATGAGGAAGCCACTAAATCTCAAGCATCGAGTGAAGCAATGAAGAACGAGTGTGCTAGTATTGTCAAATGCAATACTTGGAGTTTAGTGAAGACTCCTAAGATGTGTTTGACCATTGGTGTATGGTGGGTCAACAAGCTAAAGAAGTGTTATGTAAGCAAAGTGGTAAAACACAATGCTAGTGTTAGAAAAGGACTATTGAACAGTATTTCAGGAGATACGCTTTTTCTTGGAGGAATACCCATCATGGGTTATTCTTCGAAGCAGAAGGTACTTGGTCTATCTCCATGTGAAGCTGAACGTGTGTCTCCTACCTCAGCGACATGTCAATGCTTATGGATAGCTAGAGTGGAGGAGTTTATGAATTTTTGGTGCAAGCCCACAGTGGACAACTAATCAGCTATGAAGGGAGGAATCAAACTCCTAGAAGTGTGTGAGAAGATAGGGGTGTCTGAAGTGTTGGATGGAGGGAGTAACAAGGATAAGATTGAAGGATGTGTTCCTCCATCCAAGGCAGCACGACGTAGAGCGCCACCACCAGCAGAAAGTGGCAGAGCCCCGCCGTCATCTCCAACAAAGTACGGAGGAATGCCGCAACCACCTTCGGTAGGGCGAAAGAGGGAGCTTGAACCAATGGGAGGTGGGAGAGCGTTGGGCGAGGTGTTGGTCAGAGAAGATCTGGCGGAAAAATTGTTTGTGACGTGGACTTTGCCGGATGCACATCGAAGCGCACTGGAGTCCTCCAGAGGTTGCACCTTCGGCACATAACTCGGCAAGTACCCCGGTGTGGGCTGAGAGCCCCAAATCCACCCAGAAAACACGCTCTCAGCAGGTGAGTCGGGAGAGTGACAATTTATGTTCTTTTTGAGTTTATTGTGTGATTTTAAGTCTGAGTCAGGTGCCATTTTTTTTTAGCTCTCGTGCCTATAAAGGCTAGAGCTTTTAGATATATACTTGTTTGACGTACTCGGATCGTCTACCGCCGGCGATGTTGCGAACGTTTGTTTCCGACTGGCAGTGGCTGTAGAAGGAAAGGACTGACGCCCACGACAGGTGATGGATGGCGGAGACCATGACCAGAGGTCATGAGTGGGCCAAGCTGCCCGTTGTCGCGAGCAACATATTGAGGGCACTTGAGAAAAAAACGAAAGAGAACGTGGCAGGCTTCCAAGGAGGTGTCAGCACCTGGTTTCTGCCACGAGCGAAGGAAGCCGCGGTCGTGTAACTGGACTCGATGAGAGTCGGGAGGGCTTAGAGCGCATTCCAGTACATTGCAACTTGCCTTGTTGGTCATGTAGTGTCGGGAAGGGCAACCTGGCGCCACCAATATGAGGTCCGAGGGGCGACTCCAACGATCGCACTAATGGCGATCAACGAGACTGGAGTTTCTGCAGAGTAACGGTTGACACCCACCGCAGCAGGTCAACAATGACAGGTAGACGTGCGGTGCAAGGGCGGAACCGCCGGCAGGTCCTAGTATTCTGAGTGTAAACTGACTTTGGTAAACGAGAACACAACGTTTCCCCCATCCAAAGGATGGGAACCTGGAAACCCTAGAGAGAACAAAACGAAGTAGTTCCTTATTCTTCAACAAACCAACTCTTTCAAAAACACAAAGTCCACGATCTTTCATGAGCCTCCCCCTCTCTTTTATAGTAAAAAAGGGGGGGGGGACTTATGGGTGCCCTATTGGGCTCCGTTAGGGGGAGAACCTTAATGGGCTTCACCCAAAAAGGGTCCTTTAGGGGGAGAAGCCAAGCATGGGCTTCCCCCCAAAAGGATCATTTAGGAGGAGAAGCCAAGCAATGGCTTCCCCCCAGAAGGGTGTAAACAAAAATGCATAACGGCACAAAAGCACACCTGGGGGAGGCCCATACCCGTGCAAGAGGGGGCTCCCTACAGCCAAAGGACATAACCAAACAACACTCTGAGGGGGCCAGCACGAGGGGAAGGGCCTCCATAATACCAAAAGAAGACATGAACACAAAATAAAATGACCCAAATGCAGTTTCACAAACCTGGTAGTGAAAATCCAGATTCTTCACATCGGCTCAAGCTCCGCGACGTGGCTGATGACAAGTCCGAACGCAGTTGACTGGATGATTCTCCGTCATAAATATTAGGGTTGTCCCTGATTCTATTTATCTACTACATAATGATGGAAACATGCTAGGTAATGGCTTTATGGGACTTCCCCCTCCTGATCGAGTCTCTTTTAACCCTTCTTCACTGCTCTCCGCTGACTCCTCTTTTTCTAACATGGTATTAGAGCCACATGGAGCGGGAAGTCCCTCCACTTATGGTATGCCAAGGCCTGTATACCTCTCATCCGGCCACAAACAAGAAGCCACACGAGCATCCAATATTTCTATGCCTCTAATGATGATGTTTAAGCTCACCAAATGCAACTATTTGATCTGGAAGATTCAAATAGTTCCTATTATTAAGGCACAAAGTTTGGGTCAACTTCTCACTCACCCACCTCCGCCCAATAGATGTGACACAGATGACACAATTGAGTGGTCAACATATATTATCTACTATTATTTATTCCAAGACTACGGAGCTTCTTCCCATGGCGTAAGTGAGAGAGGCTTCGAAGAATTTTGCAACGGAATTATTTTCTGCCTCTAAGTCTGGCATAATGAAGTTAACCTCTGGGTTTCACTCCCTTACAACAGGGAACCAATCCTTTCATGACTATATCCGCTAGTTTTGACAGATTCTAACTAAACTTCTTAATGGTGGTGAACATGTTACTGAGCTTGAATTTCTCTCTCTTCATGGACTTGGGTCTAAGTGTCGCTCATTTTGTATGGGTGGTACAACCTACAACGAAAATTTGTCATTTGCTGACTTATTACCTGCGATTCGGTCTGAGGTATCCCCTGACAACCTTGGAAGTGATGATGTTTCAAAGGAAACATTGCCTGGTCCAATGGTGAATCAAGTTTAAACCTCTCTCCCAAATTAAGCTCAGTAAAATGCTTACCACTCAAATTGTCTGTGAAAATGCAGCACTCGTTATAGTGGACACAATGGAGATGGTCAAGGCAAGGAAGGTCGTGGTGGACGTTTTATCCCACGATGTCATTTCTGTCTCAAATGAGGCCATTAGGGTCTAGACTGCAGGTCTACTACCAACAATTGGCCACCTACATTTAACCCATTCACTGCTATGGAAGGATGTCCACGTCTACAAGCCTATGCTTCTACTTTTGGACGACTATTGATCCGGCCTCCAGGACATTCACCTATTAGTCCTGTTCATCCTTATTATAATGATACATTATACCTTGATAGTGGTGCCTCTCGTCACATTACCTCTACATCAACAGTCTTTACGGAGCTATCCCATACAAAGGATCGGAGCAACTCTTTGAAGGAGATTCTTTAGGTTTTCTTTTTACGTCTTCTGGTTCCTCCTCTATTTCATATCGTAACCAGGATACATACTTCGTCAACGTAATGTTCAAAATGTTCTGAAAATTTTTTAGAATCTCCTTTCAATATTAAAACCTACTTGGGATAATAACATGTTTGTAGAAGTTCATATTAATGTGTACATGGTCAATGATCGCACTACGGGGAGCTACTGCTCACAATAGTGCCCCCCAACAATCTATTCTTCATTGAACCCGCACAAGCAAATATTTTGTTTAGGAATGATAGACTCAGAGTTTGTGGTATATTGGATTAGAACATACAGCCTTCCATACCCTAAAACAAAATAGTGTCACGTTTTGGTCTTCTCTTTTGTCAAACTCTCAAATCCTTTGTTTTTTCATTCTAGGGTTTTCGCTAAAATGCAATTTTTTTTATAATTATTACTGATGTTCATCCGTAACATCACTTCAAACTGTTAAGTCATATATTGGTTTTCCTATTGTTTTAGATTTATTGATGAGTTTAATTCAAATCCAGCAGTTGGTAGAAAGACTAATTTACACGAAGATTAAGACAATCCAATATGATTTGGGAGGTGAGTTTCAATTTCTCCACAAACGTCTTCAAACATGTGGCATAAGCCATCAAGTCTCATATCCACATACACTGGAATTAAATGGGATGGCCAAATGTAAACACCATCATATTGTGGAAATGACTTTGAGCATGCTTCATCAAGCGTCTACGGCAATGATGTTCTGAGATGAAGTAGTTGGAACTACATCATATTTCATCCACTGTATCATTTCTTGTGTGCTTGTTAACATATTTCCTTTCGAGGTTTTACGCTCCAAGATACAAAATTATAATTTGCTTAAACTTTTTGGTTGTCTCTAGTTCCCTAATCTTCGGCCATATAGTACAAATATTTCTCGGGTATAGTACCTTGCACAAAGGTCATCACTCTCTTTCTCTAGCTAATTATCATCTCTACATTTCTACATATGTAATTTTTGATGAATTTATTTTTCCGTTAGCACATTCCTTTCATTTGCCACACCCCTCTGATTGGTTACTAAGTACCGCTCCCCCTGATTACCTCCTTTTTCATATCACTTCAACATATATGAGGAAATCATTTCCTATTGTATGTCTTTGTCACCGAATCCATTCACCTCTACTGATAATGGCCCTTGTTTTCTTTCCACTCCTGTTTCACCTACTTCTACGTCACATTCGCTAGAACCATATGCTTCTACAGATACAAAGTCCTCTACTCCACAATTGTGTATGCATTGTATATATGACTTGCTCAATTTGCCAAATGTGACCTGTGAACAAACAGGTATTATTCATTCCACCAATGCTCTCCGTATTGAGGTATGTAACCAACACAATGAATCTTCTTCTGAACGTACCAATGTTTTATAGGCCTTACACAACATAGTCTCAAGAAAGGCCACGGAGGACGAAGTTTCTGCTCTCCATTACAGTAAAACTTGACTACAGACAATTTCACCACATAGTGCCCATATTGTGGGCTATAAATGGGTATTTAAATAAAAAATCAATGTGGATGGCTCTCTTGAACGGTGTAAGGCAAGACTTGTTGCTCAAGGCATTAGTCAATCAGCCAGTGTTGATTATCAAGATACGTTTGGTCCCATTGTTAAAATCACAACCATCAGACTTTTCCTACTTGCAGCTATTTCAAATAACTCGCACATCAAATAGTTAGATACTTCCAATGCTTTTCTGACTGAGATCTCTATGCAACTATTTATATACGGCAACCTCCCAGTTTTGAGAATCCTCATATCCCAAAACATGTATGTTTACTTTAAAATCTATGTATGGTCTAAAACAAGCACCTCGTATGTGTCATCCAAAGTTATCAGTTCTTTAATCCAAATTAGGATTCCAGCATTCAAAAAAAGATACTTCCTTTTTCTTTAAGAAAACATCACAGTCTGGACTATTTCTTTTTGTTTATGCTGATGATATTTTAGTTATTGGGTTTAACACTTATGATATCACAAGGAAAATTCTTATTCTCCAAAGTGTCTTTCGTATCCGATACTTCGGTACTGCAAAATACTTTAGTGGAATTGAAATTATTTCCACACATGAATATATCACACTTTCTCAATTAAAATATTTAGCACAATTTCTTTAAGCAGTAGAAACGGGTGACTACAAGCTCACTAACACCCATTTCAGTTTATCCTTATGTTTGTCCCATAACAATTTGAACATGCCTAACCCAAATATCATCAAAAAATCATCAGGAGTTTACAGTATTTAACTATTACCCGACCTGATATTGCATTTGTTGTGAATTGGGCATGCCAAACATGCATGATCCCCATCAAGCCTATGGGGCCACTGCTAAAAATCTAGTACTGTAGCTTAAACGGACCCAAGATTATTCTTCTTCTTTTTATTGCTATTCGAATATGTAACCTAATGTTTTTAATGATTCAGATGAGGCTCGGGACTCAACTGATCGTTGCTCCACACACGGGTATCTTATAGTTTTTGGTCCAATTTTTGTAAGTTGGTTATCTACGTAGAAATCTTCAGTGTTTTTGTATAATAAAAAAGCTGAATAGGGATAGGTAGCACATGCTATTGCTATATTTATTGGGATAGTTTCTTTATAGAAGAAGCTCCAAATTCATCCACGTACTCCTCCCACTCCATAGTGTGCTAATCTGGCTGCAACATACCTTACTAAGAATCCCATGTTCTATGCACGTTCTAAACACATACATATTGCCTTTCACTTTGTACATGAACGAGTTTTTGCTGGCTGCCACATGTTTTCCTTATGCTACTCACGATCAACTTGCAGATCTACTAACCAAACCTTTACCTAAGCAATGCTTTTCAATGGCTTTGATTAAAACTCAACGTGTCCCCACCTTGGTTTTGCGTGAAAATGACAAAGCAGTGCTAGATCACCTCGAGCCACATCCTGATAACCATACTGTTCGTGACCTGCTGACAGTTCACCTCAAGCAACATCTCGATGCTTCGTGTCGCCATATTGTACAAGGGACGTCACCAGTTCACCCCGAGTCATGCAGCAATGGATGTTGTTGCCATACTATACGTGAGCCACTCTAGACTCACCTCAAGCCACATCCCGATCCGTGCTGTTGTCATACTATACGTGAACCCCTGCCATTTCACCTCAAGCCACCTAAAGATACCTGTTGTGGCCATACTATACCTGAGCCACCCGTAGTTCACCTTGAGCCATGTTCGGATGCCTACCATCAGCATATTGTATGTGAGCCATTGCTAGTTCATCTTGAGCCACATCTTGATGTCTGCCGTCACCATACTATACGTGAGCATTCTCTAGTTCACCTTGAGCCATGTCGGGATGCCTGCCATTGCCATATTGTACATGAGCCTCAGCTAGTTTATCTATAGCCACAACCTGATGCAGGTCATCGCCATAGTGTACGTAAACCCGACATCAGACCTGATAACAAAAATTATGATTCTTCCGGTCAGCTCGAGCTACACGGTGCGGCTTATGACAGATCTGTACGTGCTCCTCTGCATGGCCATGACAGCTGTGCAAGTTGCATTTATACCTTCCGGTAATTTATAGAGGAAGAAAGGTTATGTTTTTGGTGGGAAGAAGAAGAGACAAAATAGTACACGCCCACGACTCTGATCTTAAAGGCCATTAAAGTTGAGCAAACGTCATTGTGTTGGCTTTAAGCAAACGAAAGGACAACAATTTATATAGGGAGAAAGGTTTTAATGAGGGAAGGTCGCCTTGTGTACACTGATGTGTGGATCACTTCCAAGTTTCAAGTCTGTGCTCTTAAAGGGTGGAAGTGATATTTCACATTTAAGGCACATGGGTGGGGTTGATGCGGATTCCAGCTGCTTGAAAACTCGAATGTTTTGACTTTAGGGTATCTCAAGTATTGAAAGATGCTGATGTCTATAGTGGTTTGTGTTTTTTGTCCTGTATATGTTGACTTTTGAGTTCTTTCTTGCCTTCATGATTCCCACCTTAAGTAGAGGACGCGTAAATGAAGTTTCTTTGCAAAATGTTAACAGAATGTGCCTGTATTGGGCAATATGATATGGCAAATGAAAATGTTCTCTAGATTTTCTAGAGGATGCAGCTATCATGCTCTGTAGTAAATGTGCATACGTGTCCAATTGACTTGACGATTCACCGCAATTGGTATAGCCGTCTAGTTGATGAGATCCATCAAGAAGTAAATTGGCCCTGAGTCTATTTCCCATATTATGTGTGCGATAACTTTGGGGTGAAAGATTTGACCAAGATTACAGTTGTTTGACGAATGACGAATGACAATTTTGGATGCATAAAAGGGGACTGATTGGAATTTGGTTGAGTCATCTGTCCAAATAATTTTAGTTTGTAAGTTTTGTTATCTGTCCGTACGTTGTCATCGTCACAACTACGTCATCAGTCTCGTTCCATCATTCATCTACTGTAGAAAACGGAACTGATGACAGAGAAATGGATGATGAGTGATACATAAAGAGATTTACATAGAGTGTGTGTGTGAGAGAGAGGGGAGGAGGGGAGAGGGAGAGGGAGAGGAAGTGGTTGAGAGTATGAAAGAGGGAGAATGAGAGGATCGATCGAGAGAGAGAGAGAAACTGAGAGAGAAGGAGAATGAGAGAGGAAGAAGGAGAGGGAGCGATTGAGAGAAAGACTGAGGGAGAGGGAGAGGGATAGGGAGTGAACTAGAGAGAGACAGGAATAGGGAGAGAAAATGATTGAGAGAGAGGCAGACAAAGGGAGAAGGAGATGGAGCGATAGATAGGAAGAGACAAAGTGAGAAAGAGGAAAAGAGAGTTATCAAGGTTGAGAGAGATATAGAGAAGGGGAGGGAGTGATGGAGAGAGAGAATGGGAGACTAATAGAATGGGAGAAGGAGAGAGACTAATAGAGAGAGATATGGAGAAGGAGAGAGACTAATAGAGAGAGAGATGGAAAAGGAAAAGGAGTGATCTCAAGATAGAAAGGGAGAAGATATGAGAGCAATTGAGAGGGAGAGAGAGGGAGCAGAAGAGTAAGAGAGGGAGAGGGAGTGATTGAGAGGAAGAGAGAGATTGGTAGGGAGTGAGCAAAGAGAGAGAGAGAGATAGAGAGAGAGAGGAAGCCATTGAGAGGGAAATATTTATATAGTTCACAGATCAATAGTCAGTTTTGTCATCCTTTTTGTCATTCCCGTCACCAATCATCCATCACATATGATGGATGACTAATGAGTGGTGACTGAAAGTACTTCATTCAGTCATCCATCTTTTGATCTGGAGAAATATAGATCACGGTGTTTGCGCAAACGAATGATGGTCCACCATCCGTCCAAGAGCTCTAATAAAGATATGGGAAGAGATTTCAGCATGTAGTTACTCACCAAGCCATGCCCTAGGCAGAATGAAGCATGTCAACCAAAAGCACTTTACAGTTTGACTGTTCTGTCGCAGTTTCATGCATGCATGAGTGCATCTCTTTTTCTCTCCTCATAAACATATAGACTCATATTCTCAGTTTCATATTCTCTTTCTCTCTCCTTATATATATTCATACTCTCAGACTAGTATTCTCTCTGTCTCTCCCTCTGTCTCTCTACACACATACAAATATATTGTTGCTCTAGTCCTCATCTCAGATTGTCTCTCTCTATATTTATACACGTACATTATCTCTCTAGCCATTTTTTCAGATTCTCTCTCCTCTTAATATATACATGCACATACCTTGTGATTCTAATCTCAGTTCACGTTATCTCTAACTCTTTTTATCCTCTGAGCTCCGCTTATAAATAAGTAGTACAGGCAGGCAACCGTGATCCCTAATCGGATATTGGATTCTTATGGTCTCCACTTATTGTATATTTGGTCCATACATCTACATTTAGAAGGAGGCATGTACCTACAACCACATGAGAATCCTGCCTCATCGATCGAGGCAATAGAGCACTGCCACAAGGACCGCTTCTCTATTTCTTTTCAGATAAACACTTCTGAAATACAGTCGCGGTCTTATTCTATTTGTTAATTTTCTGGTTCTTTGGAATCATTTCAAATTTACCCTTATTCTAATAAGTTAAAAGTTGTATTTCTAAGTTTATATCTGGTTCTCTATGAGCCATTATCCAATCATTCGTAAATGCAAAAAAAACATTTTCATCTTATTTTTTTAATAGACAATCCCTTAAGTCGCTTATACTAGAATGACATCAAAGACGTTAGACGTATATGCGGCTAGCAACCAGCGGTGCATTCCACACCTCATCTAACATTCATTCATATAATTTACTGATTATAATATATCAACTATACTATAATAAAAAAAAAATCTAGCATCAGACCATAAATAAATGAAATTAATAAATGAATTAAGATGAGATCAAAATATGACAAGGGTTGTATCTGCACACTTCAACTCAAATGATATTTGAGCATATTAAAATATCTGAAAAGGTGCCTCATATGATAATTATAGCTAATCCCATATGCATTAGTGGTGTTGTTGGGTTCTAAAAGGCTGGACATGGATGCAGAAATAAAAAAGATCACCAACAAAAGACTTAAGCGAAATCCATGGGCAGTTCACATCCATGATTTCTTGGATCTCGGAGTGAGACGAGTCGAGCAGCTCAAGTGTGCATCCTCTAGATGAACCCATGCGGTTCTCTGCACACTGTATCTCCTCCTACTCTTGATGAGCCCCGTTCTACCTTCATCATCGTTGGTATGCCATCCCGATTACGTCGGGCATGCAGAAGAGCCATGGGGAGAAGGGATAAGAAGGGGAAGGCCCCTTAACAATTCTAGCCTAGGTGAATTTGTTCAGGGCCTTCCCCAATTTATACTAAGTGGGTATTTTCATAAAAATCCCTAAATCTTAAGTATATCTTCCGACGTCCAAAAGACCACTTGCGTGTGACCTTCTAGGTCCATGTATTAGTCTAGTTGACTACTCAAGTGGCCCAATAACCTTTATCAGCCATCCAAATTATTAAATATATCACCATATGGATCAATTCACATCATATGAATTTAACCCAAGAAATAGGTTGTGTCTAACACGTGGGGTACCAAGATACACCTTGTGCTCTAGAAGATACAAATGAGTGTGTATCGACTCACTCATGGAACTTTTTCATCATCGGTTATTGCGTATGTATAATCCATCATAAACTTGATGCTCTTTAGATGACTTAGGGTATCCTCAAATGTTAAACCCTTATCGGTCATCCGAGTTAGTAATGATGCATTCGAAAATCATCATAGAACTTTTCTTTGGTATTCATTGCCCTCGCAAAGGACTTCATCACAATGTCTTCCTTGAGCTATCACCTCTTGTAGTGAGGGTGAAAAATCCAATACTGACCACTCAATCATCTTTATGAACTTCTTGATTTACTCGAACTAAAACTATTTCGAATCTCATGATTAGGGACATGTAGGTCATAGTCAAAGTACAACTATCTCTCCACAATATGTCTTTGGTGTCTTAGGTCTAAGGACCACTTACACAACTGTGATGTGAATCGACCTGATTGATAGTTCCGTATAATACTATTCAATGATTTTTACGAATCAATTCACAAAATTCTTTCCACTAAATAGCACCCAGTATCTATCCTTAGTGTCTCTACACTAATGGCTACAAGAATGGCCATGATCGTCATATGTCTAAGGCTAGAAAGTGCTATTCTATCTAGATACTTTGATGTCTTTATCGCTTATTGTTCAAAAATGAATATGTATAACATGTGCTTAAAGATCAGTGATCTCCGTATTACGATCTCATCATAATTCACATAGTCTGGTAATGTATTTGTGGGCTTTATTGTAAGCATCACATGTGCACTATAATGAATATGTTCTATTAATGAACATGGAACAAGATATGCAATGTGTGATTGGCTTACCAGCCACATATATTTCCATCAGGTATCTCATAGGAAAAAGGTTCCATTGAACTGAATAGTGTAAATGTTTTACTTATATAATACCCCTCCTCAATCAGGTTAATTGGCGTCAAACTTGTTTAAGTGGTTCCTTACAAAAATATACCAAATTGGGCTGCCTTAGGTTGCCTTGGGCGGCCTTGGGTGTCCTGGGGCAAGCAGCGTTGGGTTGTCCTGGGCGGCCTTGGGCGGCCCTGGGCAGGCGGCCTTGGGCGACCTAGGGCGGGCGACCTTGGGCAGCCTGGGGCGGCCTTGGGCGGCCTAGGGTGGGCAGCCTTCGACGGCCTAGAGCGGCCTTAGGCGGCTTGGGGCGGCCTTGGGCAGCTTGGGGCGGCCTTGGGCGGCCTGGGCGGCCAGCCTTAGGCGGCGTGGGGTGGCCTGGGGCGGGCGGCCTTTGGCTATCGAGTGGCGGCCTTAGGTGGCCAGCCTTGGGCGGCCTTGGGCGCCCTAGGGCGGGCGGCCCTGGACTGCCCTAGGGTGGCCTTGGGTGGCCGGGGGCGGGCAGCCCTGGGCTGTTTGCGGGCGGCAATGGCGAGAAGGAGTAGAAGGTAGCCGGTGGCACGAGGTAGCGACGGTGGCGGCGGTGGTGACGACAAACAGAGGTAGAGATAGAGAGGCTAGGGTTGGGGCAAGTACTCCAAGAAGAGAAAGATAACTCAATTCTTGAAATAAACTTTCCTAACTGTTTCTTGAAATAATACCCTATACATATAGGCCATAGAGGAAAGAGAAAATACAGTTAAAAGAAATGAAAATAAAAACGAGCAATGTGACGAGCGGCGTGGTTTCGTGTCAAGTCAAGGGGAAATTCTGGATCTGCCTTTGGCGATGTGTCAGGACGCGCGAAGGGGTGTGCGTGGGTGGAGACGTGCCTAACGCTGGCTCGTTGACTTGATCCGGTGACGCTGGCGTCATGTCTTCAATAGTCGTGCTGACTTCAGATGACGGTGGTGACGCGTCTAGTGTTGAGGCATTGACGTCGTCGCCACCCATTCCCCCTGGTGCAAAGAACTCGACTCCATCGAGTAGGCATCAAAAGACTCTAGCGGGGTCACCAAGTCGGGGCGCAGGCGAGCCAAGTCCACTTCCGTGATCCACGTGTCACCCGTCGATGATTTGCCCTGCCAACGAACAAGAAACTTCTGCACCGTCCCACCCTTGGTGAAGGTGATTAGTTCGTCCAGTATAGCCTCGATGTTCTCTTGCCAATCAGAAGGTAGTGATGGGGGAGTGGACAAGTCAAACTTGCTCACCGGGAAGTCCGAGGGTATAAAAGGGTCATTAGATGAAAACAGTGGGGCTTGAAACGCGACAAAATCCGAAATATTGAAAGTGGTGCTTATCCCCCACGTGGAGGGTATGTCGATGGCATAGGCATTTTCCCCTACTCGTTTGAGGATTGGGAACGACCCAGCACTACGAGCATGAAGCTTAGTAGCCTGCTTAGAAGAGAATCTCTCCGGCCTAACCCTCACCATCACCATGTCACCTTCATTAAATTCACGAAAATGACGGTGTAAATCTGCGGTCTGTTTATATGAGGTGTTGCTATTTATTATGCGTGTATGAATTTCCTCATGCAGACTTCTAATATGATTGGCGAACTCATGACCATCATCTGAGACTCTAGCATGCAGTAACATGGGTATAAGGTCGGTGGGTTTACGAGGTGGATGACCATGTACTATCTCAAATGGACTCATGCCAGTGGTACGTTGTAGGCAAACTCGGCACGTAGAATGACAGAATCCCAATACTTAAGGTTCTCCCCAACCAACAATCATAATAGATTGCCAAGGCTTCTATTGACGACCTCAGTTTGCCCATCAGTTTGAGGATGAAAAGCCGTGGAGAATTTAAGCTTTGTTCCCAAGAGATACCATAGGGTTTTCCAAAAGTAGCTGTAAACCTGACATCCCTGTCCGAAACTATACTTTTTGGAAGCCCATGGAGACGGACAACTTCATTGAAATAAAGCTCTGCGACATGAGAGGCACCGGAAGTTTTACAACAAGGAATGAAATGGGCCATCTTTGAAAAATGATCTACAACCACCATGATAGAATCATAACGCTTGTTTTTTCTCGGAAGTTCTAACACAAAGTCAATGGTCACATCATCCCAAGGTTTCTGAGGGACCGATAGAGGGGTATATAGGCCAGTGTTCTGTTTCACCTGCTTGGGGAGAGCACATACACGACATTGGGAAACAATATTACCTACGTCTCGCTTGAGGGATGGCCAAAAGATCCTATGCTCTACCATAGCGATGGTTTAATCTCTCCCAAAATGACCACTGAGGCCTCCGACATGCATTTCCTATACAAGGAGATCCCTAAGGGAGGACTGCGGAATGCATTGGCGGCGGTCATAAAATAAAAATCCATTTTCTAAGATATAATCTTGGATTTCAGGATTCGGGTAATTGCTTATGGTCTGGAGAACGGGAGCAAAGTCCGGGCAATCGGGATATAGATCCTTCATCTGTTCAAATCCGATAACTTCTACCTTCATTACGTTCAAGATATGGACACGTCTACTAAGGGCATCGGCCACTCGGTTCTCGACTCCCCTCTTATGTTTAAGGACGAAGGTATATGACTGGATGAATTCGACCCATTTAACATGTCTAGAGTTTAATTTCTGCTGAGAATGGAGATACTTTAAAGCTTCATGATCGGAGTAGAGAACGAATTCCTTAGAGAGTACGTAATGACGCCAATGACGTAAGGATTCAACAATGGCATAGAATTCTTTGGCATAGGTGGAACATTTGAGCTTAGCGTCGTTCAATGTTTTGCTAAATAAAGCTATGGGATGATTCTCTTGACTCAGGACTCTGCCAATTCCTATTCCCGATGCATCACAGGCGACCTCAAACACTTTATCGAAATCGGGTAAACGGAAGATGGGGGCTTGTGTCATCTTAAGTTTAATAGCATCAAAAGATTGCTGCGCTAAATCAGTCCATTCGAAATGATTTCCCTTTAAGCACTCCGTCATGGAAGCCATTATAGTGCTAAAATTAGCACTATATGATCGGGTTTGGATTTGCTGTAAATAAGAATATTATCGAAATAAACAACGACAAAGTTTCCTATGAATGGCCCAAGAAAGTGCTGGGTGCGTTTAATAATCCAAAGGACAAGACTTACCATTCATATAATCCATCCTTGATTCTAAAGGCAGTTTTCCACTCATCTCCCGGACGGATACGGACTCGGTGATAACCACTTTTGAGATCGATTTTGGAGAAAATCCTCGCACCAGCAATCATATTAAAGATATGATCAATGCGAGGAATGGGAAACCTATATTTGACGGTGATCTTATTGATAGCTCTACTATCAATGCACATGAGCCAACTCCCATCCTTTTTGGGAGCTAGTAGTGCATGGATGGCGCATGGGCTGAGGCTTCCCTGAATGAAGCCCTTATCCAAGAGCTCTTGGACTTGTGATGCGAAACGACGACGGCCGGGATCGAGCGGCGCGTTTCGCGTCACAGGAGAAGATGATGCTATGTGGTGAAATGATGTTCAAAAATAATGCGCGTATGGACGAGCGATACAAGACATCAACAGATAACAGCGTGGATTGGGACGATCACCCTGGAAGAACGATCCGTAGATCAAACTCCCAAGGACCCTCGGAATCTACTAGACGTCTAGACGAGAGGGGCGTCCAACGGCCCTGTCAAGTTCGGAATTTAAGCGGTCAGAAGACAGTCCGTTTACCTCAAGAAAGCTCCTATTCTTGTCGATGGTGGTTAATCCTATTTCTGGCGATTCTTTCGTGGCGCCGGGGCAGGGGACGCGGTAGCGGGAGATGCCACTGCAAGAAGTAATAATACTGGTTTTAAGACGGAGAGGAGACGAGGATTTGACCTTAGGATCGCTGAGTCCGTGGCGTATCGGGGGCGAGCGATGAGTTGACGGGCCGAAAAACCAGTGGAAGCGAAGTGATATCCGACTCGCCCGGGAGGCCGACGGGAGGCGATGCGGGGACGTGAGAATTCGTGTCAGGGCGTGGTCACGTCACGGTGCCGCTCTTCGGCGAGTAACTTGACGAGGGCTCAGGCTGGTGCCGGCGCCGAGCAAGGAGCCGGGTGCACGACCAGTCCACCGGATAGCGGAACCCGTGGGTCAGCGGCCCCGTGGCGCGGGTAGGAGGGTCGCGGCCGCAGGTTCAAGGGGAGCCGCGGGTGGAACCGGTGGAGATCAGGGCGGCCGCACGCGTTGGGGCAGTGGCTCCGCGAGCGCGGTGGCGCGAGGACGACGGTGCGGTGGCGCGAGGACGACGGTGCGGTGGCGCGAGGACGATGGTGCGGTGGCGCGAGGACGGCCGTTCCGCGAGCGGGGCGGGCGGCCGTGCGGCAAGATCGCGGGCGGCCGTGCGGCAAGATCGCGGGCGGCCGTGCGGCAAGATCGCGGGCGGTCGTGCGGCAAGACCGCGGGCGGCGGCCGGCGCGGACTGCGCGGGATGTTGGCGAGGCTGCGTAGGGGTTTGGCGGGGTTCGGGAAAGATCGTGGACGGGGTGAGGTTGGAGAAGGTCAAGAAGATGGCGGAGCAATGGGTGGGGAATCAAGAAGGTCGGAACTAGGTGGTGGCAGGGGTCAAGGGGCGGTGGCGGTGTAGGAGAGGAAGGAGGGGAGATCGATGGTTGACGAACAAGAAGGGGGGTTGGGTTCAAGAAAACGAGGGAGTGGGTGGAAGGTAACCAAGAACTGGGTTGAGGAATGATCAAGAACGATGGAGAAGGTGGTCGTAATGGTAGGATGAGAGAGATGAAGATGGAGGGGAGAGATCAAGAACCGGGCGGGGTGGATTCTTGACGAGGTCGCGGGTGTTCCTCCTCGCTGGAGAGAGATATCCCGATGCAGCACAGCGCCTTCGCTTTCTTGAATCTTGAAGGCACCCAGAGTGATCTCAATGGGCACACTCTTGATTCTTGATTGCGACGGCTTCTTGAAATTCTTGACGTACCGGAGTGATCTCGACGGTACGGTTGAACACGCGACGCCCGGAGTGATCTCGACGGACGCCGCGAGGGCTCTACTCTCCGGAGTGATCTCGACGAAGAGGTGGGGCTAGCCAAACCCCCTACGCTACGCTACGATAAGGGGGAAGATCTCTGAAAAGACTTTTCAATTTCAAAAACTTCCAAGTAGTCCCTTGGGCATGCCCTCCCCTTATATAGGGAGGAGGGGTGCCAAGGAGACGTGGGGAGAGGTGGAACCGTCGCAAGACGTGGTTCAACCTCTCCTTACAAAATGAAAATACAAACTGTAAAATAAAGAGAGACGAGGATGGGCCCTACGATATTGGCCCAATCCCATAATTCGAAATACAAAGAAAGACACATAGAGAGAAAACATAAATCTTGCGAACCTACCCGGAGTACTTAAACCCCGGGTTGCGGACGTCGGCGCGAGCTGTCCGATGGGGCTGCTGGCGTGTCGTCGTCGGGCGTCCCGTAGATGTCGTTGTCGTCGTCTGGCTGTCATCATCCGGATGGTCCTCCATAACTTGGCACTGAAGTTTCGTGTACTGCGTGGGATCCATACGACAATGGGGAAGATTTGTCAAGAAGGATCCAGGAATGAGATCAATGGCGTGCTGGATTTGTCGCATAGGAGGTAATTCATCAGGTAAGTCGTCGGGGAAGACACTCTTGAATTCAGCTAGTAATTTGGAAACCTCCAGTGGTGGTGATGTGGAATCCTTAGAGGAATGATCGGGAATCAGGGCTAAACAAATAGACATTTCACTAGCTATCTCCTTCTGAAATTGGCGACCGCTAAGAATACATAGACCTAAAGAAGGAGATTTTGGTGAGGACTTTTGCGGGATTGAGTGTAAGGATGCCATGTAATCTTCTTGCCCTGATGGATGAACGAGCAGGTATTGCTCTGACCATAGAGGTGTACATCATTATCATACAACCAAGGGCGGCCGAGGATAATGCTGCCCACCTTCATGGGTAAAACATCACACAATATCTCTTCTTCGTATGATTGAACCTTGTAAGGAAGACGACATTGGTTCTTCACGGGGATTGAGGTAGGATTATCCAAGATACAAAATCTGGGTGAGGATAATCAATCAAAGGTAATCTCAAACGTGAAGTCATGACATCAGATACGGCATTGATACAACTACCGATGTCTACAATCGTCTTACACATCTCATCATCAATCTTAAAATATGTGTAAAATATGGATGTCCTTAATGCAGTATTATCGGTAGAGGGCTGGGTAAGAGTGCATCGAACTACTCCCCTAACAGATGTGGATGGATCCTAACAAAGAAGGGATGGTGGGCAGTCAGTGATGCCAATAAAGCCCACCAAATCTTCTTCCTACACGAATTCATCTTCAACATAACTATTTACTCTATACTCTTCCTTGTCGATAGGCTGCTCATCTATGATAGGGATGTTATCGGAGGGCTCCTGACCTATATGTAGGGCTCGTGACGGGCATTGGGAAGCTCTATGACCACGTTTGTGGCATTTAAAGCAAGTCAAGCCAGAGGGACCGAATTGTGTAGGATTGGGTTGAGGAGGGGCTCTAGCGGTGGAATCGAGGGAAGATGATGTACGAGCATTTGGCATAACGGAGGATGGTATCGGAGTTGGAGGACGGTGTTCGGTGGGAGTGCGAGTGGGAGTGGGAACTACTGGTGGTCCCGGAAGAGCTAACGGGGGGTTGCGCTGGGTCACACGGTTGCGATAAGCAGAATTGGATGATTGAGACCGATCGGTAAGAGCAGGGCGATTGTAGACGGGGGTATGGTATAAGTTTTGATAGAGCTCTAGGTCTTCTACGATTTGATAAGCCTGCTCTAGTGTAGTGGCCTTGCGGACAAGTAACTCTGTCTCCAAGTAGGGATGAAGACCGATTCTAAATCGGGAAATAACGACTCGGGGGTTCTCCTGAACTCGGCATCTCATGTAGAATTATTCGAATTGAGTAATATATTCAGAGACGGGACGTCTACCCTATTGTAGTTTATGCCACTAATCAAGAAGGTTATCTAAGTAAGCAAGGGGAACGTACTTCTCACACAATTTGTCCTTCATTTGTGGCCAAGTATCTATGGGTGCCTCTCGACGGTTGTAAATAAAAAATTCAAGGTTTTTCCCAAAAGATTTTTGCCTGACCTCCTAGTCTCATCTCGGCGTATTGGACTTTCTGCCACTCAAGCATATTATACCATTTGAAATAGCTATTCAATTTAGACTCCCAATCAAGGTACTCTTTAGGGTCCCTAGATCCCTCATAGTACGGAACATCGACTTTGACACTACGTTGGATTTGTTGCCACTAATTGTCATGATCTGCACGGCGGTCATCGCTAGGGGGCGCTACATCCTCGGGTGGATAAGGATCATTCTTGTCCGGACGATTCCCGTTCCACCCTCGGTGTCTATCGTCAGGTGGATAGGGATCATTCCATGGGGGATGATTCCTATCACGCTCTGGGATCCTCTCCTTCGATAGATGGTAATCATCTCGTGGCGGACAATTTCCATCACATACCGGGTCTCTATCCACAGATGGATACGAATTGTTCAGCTGGGGACGATTTCCATCACATACCGGGTCTCTATCCACAAGTGGATAGGGATTGTTCCGGGGAGGACAATTCCTATCTTGGCCTGGGGTTCTAGGCTCAGGCGGATAGTAATCATCTCGACGATTCCTATCACGGGCTAGAGTTCGAACCTCTGGAGGAATCAGATCATCTCGCTCAAAATGATTCTGATTTTGACTCCTATATCTAATCTCGGGACGTATACAATCATCGAAGTCATGATGATTCCTATCACGATCTCGAGGTCAGGGTTCAAGCGGGTAGTGGTCCTCATGTTCACGACGATTTTGATCACGACCTCAATTCTCTAGTTGATAAGTCCGTTCGCTAATCGCATCGATCAAACCAGTTAAAAGGTTGTCCATGTTGGTAATTCGTGTATTCACATCACGGAAACCTTTCTAGATAGCGTCTAGCACGTGATCGATGTCCCCGTGTGAGGAGGTTGGTGGGACAGATGAGGATTACTAGTGGACGGGGACAGACACCTCACGACCATCTTGGGTTTGGTCAGTCATTGGAGCGGATATTCATTTGCCTGAACACAGATGCGTAAAATGGAAATGATGGATGAAGACGTCTACGATGGCGGAAGCGACTAGGCTGACACACGTTAGGCGCTCATACCAATTTGATGTAGGACAACTAGGGAAAAAGATGACTGTGGAAATGGATTGGACAACAACAGGTGGAGGGTACATGACAGATTTGGATGGGCGGATAAAAAAGACCACAGAATCCACACGTTCGAATTGAAACATAAAACAGATGAAATACTAGCAGTGCAGCCCCGTTCCTCATCGAGGGCGGGAGTACTATCTTCAACCACCACGACGATGCCGAAGCACCAAATCCAATACTCGAATTCACGTCGTGGGAAATCTCACGAGAGGAAGAATTTTAGTGGACGGACGGAGAAAATTCAAATCAAATCTGTTGGCATTGGAAGAATCTTCGTGGAACACTAGACGAAGAACACGTCGACACCAAAGAGTTCAGGAATACCTCTGCTCGGGGGGGAGCGTGAAGAGATTTCGAGTAATTCTGATCGTGACGAGACTCGGCATTCGGAGCATCATTTGGCCCACTATACGATAGATCTGGGCGTTTTGGGTGTTGAACGACCCTGGCCTGGAGCAGACGGAGGAGCGAAGCACACGCCGGTGGGGACTAGTGCGCGTGAGCGTCGGCGTGATTGGCGCACGTGGGCAGGCTTGGGGCGGACGGCCTTGGGCTGCCTGGGCGGCCTTGGGCGGCCCTTAGCGGGCGGCCTTGGGCGGCCTGGGGCGGGCAGCCTTGGGCGGCCGGGGGCGGGCGGTCATGGACTGCCCTGGGCGGCCTTGGGTGGCCTGGGGCGGGCGGCCCTAGGCTGTTTGCGCGGGCGGCGATGGCGAGAAGGAGCAGAAGGTAGCCGGTGGCGCGAGGCAGCGACTGTGGCCGTGGCGGTGACGGCAAACAGAGGTAGAGATAGAGAGGCCAGGGTTGGGGCAAGTACTCCAAGAAGAGAAAGATAACTCAATTCTTGAAATAAACTTGCCTAACTATTTCTTGAAACAATAGCCTATACATATAGGCCTTGGAGGAAAGAGAAAATACAGTTAAAAGAAATGAAAATAAAGTTGAGCGACGTGACGAGCCGCTTGGTTTTGTGTCACGTCAAAGGGCAGTTCTGGATCTTCCTTTGGCGACGTGTCAAGACGCGCGAAGGGGTGCGCGTGGGTGGAGACGTGCCTGATGCTAGCTCGTTGACTTTATTCGGTGACGATGGCGACATGTATTCAGCAGTCGTGCTGACTTCAGATGACGGTGGTGACGCGTCCAGTGTCGATGCGTTGACGTCATTGCCTTCTGTATGGGATCATCCTCTCGTGGTTTTAAAAGAAATCATATCACGAAAGATGATAGAGTGCAATCCCTTGCAAGGGTACTAGAAATATTATAGAAGGTGTTCTCTAATAGTTTTTCCATGCAGCAATACCTACCAATATTACCAATTATGGTTTGATATGTAACTATACCCCAAATTATCCTAGAGTATAGGGCTTATAAGGGATTAAACATACACAATACCAAGGACAATAAAGTTTCCAAGAGAGTTTACATTTGCATCATCTAAGGCACAATGTGTAGTTTAGCACCCCACATCTAGCGACTTAACCAAACAATTGGGGTAAGTTTATCCTTGATTAAGAAGTCCTTATGTGATTTAGTTAGCTGAAAAGATCTACCAAAAAATGGGTCATTTTGCCATTGAAGTGATTAATTAGGACTATACATAGTCTTAGAGTGTCACATGCATAAGAGTTGTTAGACTTTGACCAATATACTCATATCTTTGGCGACTTTTATTAAGTATTCCGTTAGAAGGGTGATTTAGTAATATTTTCTCAAAGACTTTCATTAACAGTGTCCCAAAAAATACAAATATGAGGTTGCACACTCATTCATACCCATGCGAGTCAGTTTGTGTGTTTACTCCTCTTTAGTATGTTGATCTTCCTTGAGTGCTTCCTCTCGTGGAGATCAAGCCAGAGAAAATAAAATTTCAAGCAGTTTAGTTTGGGTAAAGAGTAGGATATCCATATATATGTGTATTACATGGATATCACAATAGACCAGACATTTGGCATTGAAAATGCTCGCTTGAGAACCAATAAATCACATTTTTTGTGTGCAGATGTAATGTTCTCAATTATTCTTTGTTTTGATATTGTGATCCATTATAAATTTTATATTATGCTTCACAGTTTATTTTGGCTATTATCAGTTGTGGCCCCAAATTCAAAACAAAAGGCTATCTGATCACCAATCATATTGGATGAATGATACTACATACTCAATTATATCATAACATTTGGATGTGTTTTAGACATTTCTATCATAACATTTGGAGTTGTGAACACAAGGCCAACGAGTCCGCCCTTAAAGGCCATGGCAGTTGCGCAAAGTGCGTTTATACCGTCCCGTAATTTATGGAAGGAGAAAGGTTTTGTTTTAGGAATGGAAAATCAACGCATTCATAGTGGCATGTGGATCACTTCTAAGTTTGCCCTTGGATGAGTAAACCATCTCATCCTGAGGCCGCGGACCATGCACGGTAAGGGAAGGGTGAAAGTTTTTTTCCAATCCTATGGAAAGGAAATGAGTCATTTTCTTGAAAGAAGAGAAAAATTAAAACTTAGCAAAACATGTATTTATTTCCACGTACATATGCATTTTTACCTGCAACAACCAATCCGGTGGTGCCATGTCAGCTCTCGTGAGTGCATCTGTGTATGCGTAGCACGGGTGATGCACTTACTGCCCCTAAGAGACAATTCTACCAGCCGTATTAAAGTTGTCAAATTACCTTACGGTGGTAGAAATCCTGCGACATGGCATCGCGAAATCAATTTCACGAAATTTAGCGTCCAAGTCCCTGTTATTTTTTGCACTCACAAACTGATGTCGCCCAAAAGTATTTCTTCACATGCCCCCTCCACTTTTTCTCTCCTCGACATTTTGATAAATATATATAGAAATATTTATATTAATTCAGTCAGAATTTGCAATTTTTTTTGTAATCTTTTCTTCTGCAATGCACAGTCAATAGTTGTTTTAAGCGTATATTGCAACCATAATTTGAGAGGAGCCCATTGGACTTTTGAAATTACTTTAAAATCCCTTTTTTGCAATGGTATCCTTTTATATTTTCAAATTCATTTGTTCATTGAATAAACTCCAACAAAAATAAAAAAACCATAAAATATAGAAAACTCAGTAATTCATCCCCATACTAATTTACAATATTATTAATTTTTAAACCTGCCATTCCATTTAAATAGGGCTATTAAAATCTTAAATAAATTCCATAAAATTTATAAATAAAAAAACATAGGGGGAAATCATAATTCACGTGTATATTAACTAACATGTAAATATATGATAACAACCCTACTTTAAACTCTTGAAATGAATAAACTTGTTCTAATTACATTAGTTAAGCATAAACTTTGGGGTGTTATTCGCTATTGTATTAAAAGTAGTTAAGCAAGTTAATGGCGATGTGGCATGATTACAGAGGAACCACTATTTTATACAGCAAAAGTATGTATGTGGTATATTGATATCATGAATATATTTTTTCTAGTATTCGTTCATGACACAATGTATTCCATTTATCTTGTTATAAGTTCAGTTACATTTTTGTTCTGTTCTTAAAATTTACTAAAGAAACCTGGTCGATTACCTCATTCTTCCCACTACCGTTACACCATAAGTTAATAAATAAATATAAAACTTTAACACATTGAAACCACACAATGTTTAATGTATTGGATGTATAGAATCATAACCCATTGTGCTCAATGAGCATTGCTCATAAAATTGATTTTCTGTCACGAAAACCCTCAATCCAATCAGAGTCCTACTGTACAAAGTAAAAAGATAATCAGAGAGATAAGGTCCGATTTTGATTCTTGTACGAAGAGAAAATATATACTATTGATTTAAGGAGCATTTATCTACTTTTAAAAAATAAACATATAAAAGATACGTTCAGTTAAATGAGGAAAACAAGTTATATAGATATCAGAAATGGTTAAGAAGAGCCCAGAGTAGGTTTCCAGTCTAAGAATCCGATGTTTGGGTAGAAGCATCAACGAGCAGACTTGAACTTAAATCGGTATCTGTTGGTGAAGGTATAGTGAGAGATATGGTCTTGCATTGAGATGAAACTAGGAGTGTATACTCTTTATGCATCGAGTTCTTATTTGTAGTGCAAAATTTTGAATTCCTATTGGATGCTAAAGAACCATCCCATATCGAGGTGTTAATACATAATGGAAAATGACATAATTAAGTCTAGTTTGAAAAACACATGATTAAATAATGACACAATTAAGGCTGCTTAGTGGAAGGAATCTACTTATAAATGTGGATTGGTTAAAAATGATTGAAAAAATTGCTTATTTGTTTGTCACAACCAGATGAACAAATTCATTTGACATCAATATTTAATCATAAGTTCATGCACTTCTAGCATCACAGTTCTTCTGCCTACTTTAAATTCAGAATTTTCATCGTTAGAGTCTGATGAGATAAGGGAATAAGAGATGGTTTGAAGAATAAGAATGAGGTAGAGAAGAGAAAATTCATCTAAGATATATGATAAGAAAGAAGTAATGCTACGCATAATTTTATGTCTACAAAAAGTCATCAAGAAAATAAAGCATGATAAATAGTAATTTCTTGTCGGGAAATTAAACCAGTAGTTTGAAGAGCAGGCTAACATCACGTTTAATGTGTCTGAAGTTGTAAGTTACATCCCATGGACTGCCTTTCACGTGTTTCCCTCTGTTATTTTGTTAGGTGGAGTAGAAAAAACTAGAAGTCGGACGCCTAATTACGCAAAAGTGAGAGTGACTGACACAACTTACCGTCACGTGAATTGTTATCATTCGTGTAGTTATCATCGGAGGCTAAGAAGCATTGGTCTAGACGACAAAACCATGCTCATGACATCATCAGCGTCTCAATGGTCTTTGCATCTGGGCATAATCTTCGACATGTGGTGATGCCTCGCCCGACATAGAAAAGTCATTTCACCGTGCGCCTGCTATGCTTAGGGCAACAAACGAGAGAGCCGTTTTGGACAAATTTTGAAAGTATCGTGTGCCCACCTCCTTCTTCCAACTCCATAGAGCATCCTTATCCTCCCCGCATGGGATGTTGAGATACTTGTTTAGCTCTTGTTTGGGCACTGAACGTAGTCGCTGACGATGGCTCGAGCGCACATACTGCTGCCTAGAGGTTACATAGTGAGCTCGGTGTCAACCTTCTAACACTTTTCCTTGCTCCAAGTCACATTCAGTGGTTTCCAATCCGAGGTATAGTCCAAAAGAAAGACAAAATAAGAGAGCACATTATTGTGGCGTGATGGATCCATTATCTCTGGTTTTGAAAATGGATCCAATGTCATCGCAGTAGCGATTGTCTGGTTGCGCCAAAGTAAGATTGCATATTTCATAAGCTCAGTATGCATAGCACTACATGCGGTCTGTAACGCATCGTTTTGCTATAACTCCATAGCTGCCCCTAAATTCTGCATATCCCAAGGTCAGCAACTAGTGGAGTTACTTCTGTGATTGGCAATTTCTTCAACTAACAAACAAAGGCAAAACCATCACATAAGGGTTTGAGGATGCTCAGTTATTCATCAGGTGTCTCCCACACCGTTTTTAGAAATGTCATAGTCCTCAATGGACATCGATCGAAACCTTATAGCCATATGGTCTAGCACTTTTCTCTTGGAAAGAGCAGGCTCTAACATTTAATTAGTGTAGTTCCCAAGTGTTGGTCAGTGAACCTTTATTTTGTTCCAATTTGGGAGTACAAACATTTTGCAAAGGTCTCCATATTTCACCATTCCTTGTCTGGAACACTGATGGCATTGAGGATGTGTCTCACATGAGCAACAGCTGCTCACAAAGGTGTAATTTGGCCGATGTAATACCGTCCATGGGTGACTCCAGTGGTTTATGGTGTCCACCATTCTGTCTGTGTGAAAATTTTATATGCCTAGTGTATTACTCTTTGAGGCCTTTGGGTTACAAATAATCGTAAGTATAGCCTGGAATATGAGGCTGTGGATGTGGGAAACACATGGTATGTGGTGTTCCACAGTGAATTGAGGATTTATGGTCTTCAATGAATCCACAATGGCAGCTAACATTGTTCTGTTGTTAGATGCATTGTCTATAGTAATGGCACAAAGCTTGGACTCAATGCCACATTCATGCACAAATTCTACGATAGTTCTCACCAAGTTTGTGCTGCTATGTGATCCTTTGATGTGTTAGAGACCGAGTAGTAGGTCATAGAGCCTCCAATACGTATCGACCAAATGGCCAATGACACCTAATACAACAATGTTAGTCTGGGATGTCAAAGCATCTATAGTAAGAGAGACATTGTGGACTTCAGCAAATATGTCCACCAAATCCTTTTGCATTTCTATATACATCCTTTTCCTTGTCGTTTTCACAACATCCAAACCAAGAACCTCCCCTACCAATTGTATTCCATAGCACCATAGTATTCAGAATGACTTATTCTTAACAAGTCTCCAAGGCAGATAATTGCCGTTGATGAACCTAAAAAATTCTTTGTTAGTTTGCTCCACAATGAGGCTACGTACATACAGCTTGGTAGACTACAAGCCATGTCAGTGAAGCATTTTTTCATTCGTCAGACATCCTTGATGTCATCGTGCAGTTTTAGGTGCACTTTCTCTAGATGTCTCCAAAAGACGTTTATTATTTTATCTTTATTCATCTTAATGATAACCGTATGGGTGGGGTTTTGCACTTTAAAAATCATACAGTGATACTCATCCGGGCCAGTTTCAAGAAATCGATCAAAAAATTTGGAATGATTGCATCTTTTCCTTCATGATGAGGTCAACATCTATCCGAGGTATGCAGTAGATACTTCTCGCATAGCCTTAACAGTTACATCCAGCCCAGTACATGACGATGTAGACTCTATTGTTCTAGATTTTGTCACCATGAAAGCAACAAGAATTGGGAATTTATCTACAAAATAATTAGTACACTACAATGTAAAATATTGGAGTACAAAGGAAATATAAAAGCAAGATCATGGACACTCGTGAACATGGGTAAGAGATACATAGATTAATTCAAAACATTCATTCAATCACACAACGCATATAACGTGGAAAAGTGAGAAATAATTGAAGCACATCTAAAAATAGAAAAAAATCAAAAGGAAATCTCAAAACTTTTATTTGAAACTATAAGATAAAAATGTTAAAAAATATTTAAAAAAAAACTGGATTCAAAATAACCAGGTGAAATAGGTACTTCAAAACAACCTAAAATTGTCTTAATTTTCAAGAAGTTGTCTTACTTTTTTAACTGATCACAAAGCCATTTGATGCTTAATCTGACTGATGGATGTTTCAAAACCAATCAACCATCAATTCGGCAAATCCAAAGATCCATTAATCGGATCTGCCCAATGGGGTGACCAGACCACAGCCCGTTGAGTAAAAAGGGTTGATGGGAATAGTTATTCCTTTTTGAAATCTTAATCCCTTTTAGTGATCATAATTGATAATCGATCAAAACAAATTCACCAAGTTAACGGAATAGTTCCTTGAGGGTATAGATAATTTTTATGTAATTTTAAGAAGATAACAGGATATTGTGCAATATTAAAGGGATACAAAGTTGTAGAAACCGATGATGAAGATAAAGTAATGGAATCATGAATGGAGAGAGAGGAAGTGGATGGAAATGATGGAGAAAACATATGTCTAGGTTATTAAAGTGTTGAGAAAACATGATATTTGAGAGCCTAACCTTGCTGATGAGCACACCTGAAATCAGACATAAAATACATATATATATATGGTCATGATTACTCAAAAGGCCTTCTATCATTTCAATTTTCTCTACATGCCATTTTCCCCTTTTTCCCGTTAGTTGGGAGCTCCATAAATTGGTCTTCCTTGTATTAACTAGGAGGATGAAAGATGCACTATTTAAGAGATTAATGACATGGGCAATGCCCGTCTTACTACGCCACTAAAGTGCAGTACTAAAATAGTTGAATATTGGTGAATAACTGAAAGAAACAGGTTTTATATTCGAAAAAATTATTATTCCTATTTTTTGTATTTGCATTAGAATTTTTTTGGTCGAATCACGGCAGTGGATACATCAAACCCTGCGGTAGTGTCCCTAGACCGATCCCATGTACACCACCCAAGGGGGTGTTTATTGATAAAATGTTGTGTTTTTCATCATTTTTTGGGCATGGAGCAAGCATACATGTCCCAAACACACATGGACCCTACTCGTCGACGCCCATGTTGAAGTAAAGATAAGGTACATAGGTGTTGCCTAGTGAAGGCCGAGAGACGGTCACTTGTGACAGCGGGAGTTCGGGGAGCCCTCATAACAATGCAAAAGTGTACAGTGCGTAGTCCGCCCCGTCATTAACAATTTTCATCGTGGAGGTGCGTGACTTGAGGAACTATCATGCGAGAGGGTGAACTCTCTCGCCTCAAGCTCTCCATGCTATCCGCCACTCCCGCAGGCCTTCCTTCGATAGTCTGCGACGAGTACAAAGGGTTGGTAAGGTAAGATGCTCAACGTAATAGCATCCACGAGTTGTCGAATGGAGTGTCGGCCAAGAAAGGAAAATGGAGGAGGGGGTTTGTGTGTGTACCGCGTGGTTGGCAAAAGCATTCGCTATCTGGTGTCTCTCGCTCAGCTGGTGACCGATCCTAATTGTGCGGGGGCAACACAGCGTGATGTTCTCCCATACGCATTGTAGTCACCACAGGGAGCATTTGCTTGCACAAAGCATGTCAACTAATACCTGTGAGTCCTGATTTACGACGATATGGTGAAGGTTTCGTTCATTGCATAGGCGTAAACCATCACATATCGCCATGCCCTCGGCTATTGTATTGGTTTTTATGTCATAAAAAGAGGAGAAAGCAAAAATAATACTCTTTGTATGATCGCGTAGGAAGCCACCTCCCCCCGCTGGCCCTGGATTCCCTTTGGCCGCACCATCCACATTTAGCTTGAGGATGCCGATTGGTGGTGGGTGTCAATGAACAACCTGTAGCCAAATGCGGATGGGGGTAAGTGATGAAAAGGCGAAAATGGGGTTTAAGTATTGTCGTCGTTATTTTCGCTTTCAATCAAATAAAATTTGTAATAGTAGACTTACTCAGATATGTATAGAGGTGAGTAAGGTCGTCTCCACAGGGATTGGGTTCCTAGAGCTAGGCTTCACTAATGAGTAGCACGACTAACAAACACAACTAGGTGTTTGTTGTAATCTCTAAGTAAAAATAAGGAGGGATTTAAGGGTGATTTATAAAGTAGTATATTGGTGAGTATTCTTACTGATTTTATTTTTCGACCTCAGACTTTAAACATGGGTATAGGAAGAAGATTAGTGATTTTAGGAATTTTTTATAGAATTTTTAGAGGTCGAATAATATGAGAAAACACAGAAGACAATATTGAATTTCAAGTGTTTGTAGAAATACCTAAAAGAAAATATCCATTTTTTATAGTTTTTTAGAAAGGAACGAGAGGGAAGTTTTAATGTATTTTATTAGGATATGGATATATTTTAGGAATTATATATCCATTGATTTTATGGAACTTTTTAGAGATTTTCAATTGCGTTGAAAATATTTAAACCGATTTAAGCAGATCGATTTCAAGGACTGCAGATCAGGTGTTTGACGAAATGTCGGAGAGAGGTTTCGGAAGTTTTGTTTTGTATGTTTAACTCGAAATCGATTTCACTCGATTTTGAGGTAAGAGTTTGATGAGATTAGTTAATCTTTCTTTTTTTTGTTGGGAATTAAAGGAATTAGGAATGATAAGAAATCTAAATCAAGTACTTACCGGATTTCTGCACCAATTCGGGATCGCCGGCGGCTCCTCACCCGTGCTTGGCCGCGTCATTCTTCAGGTAAGTTTTTCTTCTCCGTCTGCTTCCTTTCTCTCTTCTAATCTCCCTTCAGGTCACAGCTCTGTCACAGCCGTTGACCAAGAGACGAAGGAGAACAAAAAAGACAGACGGAGGATCTTCTCCTCTAGCGTTAATTTTGATTTCAAAATGGGCGTTGAGTTCTGCGGCGAAAGATCCGTTTCTTTACAATTCTTTGCTGAATTATAGGTCAGGACTGGTCCTAAGACCATCCTGACCGATGTGGGACCTTTCCTCTGCATTTTTTGAGGCGATTCGGCGGTGATTTTCCAATTTTTCTCGCCGGAATCCGGTCGCTGGCGACGAAAAGGTCGATCAGGGCTTCAAGGGGAGGACCAACAGGCCTTCGGTGATCCGCAGCCATCGGATCGTCCGTTGGAGGGTTCAACGGCTACGATTAAATCGTAGCCGTGGACCCTCTTAAGTCCCGGTGGACATGCTTTGTCAGCGACGCCACCTCAGCCTCGACGTCCATCTGTACATCCTTGATTCATCCAGGGAGACGTCCGTGCTTAGCTGTCGCCCTGAAAATAAAAGAAAAGAGAAAAGACTGTAAAATAAGATCTTGGCCGTTCGATCTTCCGAAGGAAGATCGACGGTCAAGATTAAAACGTAGCTCTTAAGTTGAGCCCGTTTTGATTCGGGCTTCGGGCCCGGTTGGCTCGAAGCCCGGTTGCATTTATACTTCTCCCTTTTTAAATCGCGGCCCGACGGGCCACGATCACTCTCTTTTTATCTCTGGCCCGGCCCGTGGGTGGTTAAGATATGGGATTCGTAAATCCCATATTGTCCGTTTCTAAAAATTAAACAGGTATATATTACTTGAGATTAGTTATTGAAATGAATCAAAACACTTACCTCGTGGCCCTGGTGTCTCCCCTCTTGCGGCCTGGCGCGGCAATTGGCTGGGCTTGCGCTGCGCGTGCCGCCTGCAGCTCGCGGCCTCCGTTGTGGCCGCGGCCAGCATGAGCGATGCGCTTGGCCATGGCTACGCCTTGCCTAGGCAGTGGTCGACGCCACCCCCTCTTTTTTATGTTGTTATTAAAAACATATACTTTTTATAGTTTTATTCTTGTACTTAAAAATCACGTCTTAATATGTTTATAAATGCAAAATGCATAAAACGTGAAACATTCCACAATGAATGGATCTTTGCTTAAAAATGTGATTTTAACCTAAAATGCATGCTTATTTCGCTTAAATGAGTTCATAACCCCCGATTATATGTAGTTTTGCACACATGAATAGTGACTCATCCGCAAGGGTCACTAGGATACTCCAAGATCGAAAGAGGTCACAGGCTAGGGCTGAGCTGTTGGCACGAGGTGGTAAAAGGTGATGTGTACACCGTATCCATTGCTTGATTTGTCGCATGATATCCAAGTCGCACATGGGAGTTTCTACAAAACAAGAAGAATTTTTCCCTTTCCAAATATCCCATAATAAGTAAGCTATGGTGACGTGTAGGAGGGGGCTTTGCTTGGAGCGTATTGGTGAGAGATACATCTTGCCAAAACACTCTAACGATGTCACAGTATAGTAGGTATCAAGAAGTGGACGCCAATGGTGTGTGATTCGGCGCCAACAAGGTAGAGCTATCTCACTATGGAAGGAAAGGTGCTCCATAGTCTCAACCAACGGAGATATGGGGTAACAATTTTAAAACGCACAGAGAAATTAACCGATACAGGTCACTCGGTCATCAGTCAAGAGGTGATAAGCCTAAAAACACATGTGAATATGTCGTTGATTTGGCGTTAGACTTATACAATAAAGTTTATAATTTCCCTTCATCACTAAATATAGAACGTAGAGTAAGCAAGGGATCGAACCACAGAGAGGCAACAAATGAGAATTTTTTCAAATTTCAATGTATTAATTCAACGATGAATTAATTTTGTGATTAATAAATCTTAATTATACTTTAATAATATTCTTTAATTAATCAAAATTAAGTAAGTCTTAATTTTGATTTTTAAATATTTCGGTCAAAAAACTCAAGATAGGAATATTTTAAGATTTAAGATCAGATTAATTCAGATTATTAATTTCCCAATTATGATAAACTTTTAAATACAATTCTTATGAACTAGAATTGGGAATTAAATAATCAAGAAAGAGATTTTTAAATTGGACTTCAAGATGGATAAATTTTCAAATCAAATTTTACTTTAAGGTTTTTTATATATTGAATTAAATTCCAAAAAATAAAATTTGAAATCTAGAGAGAGAAACTAGACAAATTAACCTAGAGAGAGAAAGTGAAGAATTTGGGGAAAAGATGAAATCCCACCCCAAATTAAAAATCTAATCAACTAGAAATGTTCTAAATTGATGTATAATTAAGGATAAAAAATCTGATCTTGAATCAGAATCAAAATGAAGTGCTATCTTCATTCAAAATCAACTTCGATGGCATGTACATTTCGCCCATGCCTTGGCATTTTAGAATCGTTCAAGAAGATGATTGAAATAGAAATGAAAGACTTACAAATTTGAGTGCAGAAGCAAGATCTTTCAACTTGAAGAGCCCCTCCTATGTCCTTCCTGGCCAAATGCTTGGGGAGAGCCTCCAAAAGTAATTTTCACCCATTTCCAGACCCCCATTTAAAGATCTGTATTGTAGAGGGGGAAAAGACGAACCTCAAAATTTCAGCCCAATCGGACGTCTAGATCTAAAGATATCAAGGTTTTAGTGAGGATAAATCTAGACCGTTGGATCTTTTATCTCTCTTTAAAATATCTCAAAAATCAGCATTTTTCTGATTGGCCAGCATTATTCTTTCTCATTTTTTTCACTGTCTCGGATCGCGTCCTGACACGTGATTGTCCGCTCATCAGCGCACAATGATTGGTGCATAATGCGCCATTTTGGATGGTTGAGAGAGTGCCACGTCACTCTGAAATAAAAAAAACCAAAGACTTTTACTTTTTTATATTTCATTTTAATCGTCAGCCGCAATGTTTGACTGTCGGCGCCTACAAAAATAATGATAAAATAAAAAGCAAGGTAAACTTACCGTTTTTAATATTTAATGTTTTATTGTTCTACGGCGTCGATCCGAATGTACACGAAAAATCGACACCGTAAAGCATCATTTCCTAAAAGGAATGTCGGTTAGCGCATGCATTAAATGCACGCGCTAATGACTTTGTTTTATTTTTAAATAACTAAGCATGCACGTGTGTCGGTTAGCGCGTGCATTAAATGCACGCGGCTTAACCGACCCACGGGCAAAAGTCCATGGATGTCGGTTGCCGTGTGCATTTAATGCACGCGGCTAACTGACATTAAAATTTTAACACCTTCCGTCGACTTTTCTATTTATTTATTATAATTAATATTATTTATTATTATTATTATTCTTATTATTTTATCTATCTATAAAACCGCATCCACGTATTTGCCCAAATTTTGGGTAATTAACGTGGATGCCCCTTGATTATATATATATATACATAAATGCTAAATAAATGATAAAAAATCATTTCTTGGCTAAATATTGGTCAAAAAATTATGTAAAAATATGAGAACATTCCAAAAAATTATGAAAACACTTGCCAACCTTTAGCCAAGTATTTAAAACCCTGTAAAAAATATTTCTTCCTTGAAATGAGGTTAAATTCCATGTAAAAAAAGATAAAAAATTAGAAATAATAATGAAATAAAAGTATAAGTCTTTTATCTTTATTTCTATATGATAACATGCAAATATAGTCATTAAAACACATAAATAAAATGTAAAATTCATCAATTAATGATGTTAATTTGAAAATTATCATAAGGCCACGATGCAATAGTCTCCAAAGGAAGAAGAAGACAGGAGTGATGATCGCCGCATGCCAGATTCAGAGACCCTAGTGGTAGGCAGGTGATTTAGTGAGCCATGTATGACCCATCAAGGGTAAGTGTCCAAATAGGACAATCTTGTGTGGGCACGATGGGAGTACTCAGGGCCTCGAGTAACAGGTCAATGGGAAGGCCATGTTGCTCCCAAAGGTGGCTTGTGTCACCTATGAGTAGTTGCGAGACGATCAATCTAAAGCGGTGGGGCTCGAAGTCGGGGTGACGGGCTAGGGGTGCATTGGTGAGCCATGTATCATACTAGGTGTTAATCTCGCCTCGATCGATATGCTAACGTGTGACTGTGGCTATCTCAATCTATTATTGCTGCCAAGTCCTCGTTGGTACCCAATATAGTGTTGGATAATTTGAGAGTGCTTTACAGTAGTGGACGGACCGACCATAAAGCTACTCTTGGAGGCATTGACGAACTGGCCAAAAACCCGCTCGTACGTAGTGAGGATACATAGAAGTTCCTTAATGGATTTTTTAAGTCCATTGAGGAAAAGGATGACATCATCTACCAATAGAGAGTGCGAGAGGATCGCGCATCCCCTTTTCTTAAAATATGGTTGGATGAGGCCATGGGCAATCGCTCGTGTGAGCGATCGGCTAAAGGCCTCCTCCATCAGTATAAAAAGGGTGGGTGAGCTGGGATCACCTTGCCGTAGGTCTCTCGTGGCCGTGAAAAACATGTGGAGTTTCCATCTACCAAAAGAGAGAAATGATTCTCCCTTATGCAGGCAACAACAAGAATGATGAATGCATTGGTGAATTCGTAGCAACGTAGCACTTCGGTAAGGAAAGTCCACTTAACTTGATCATAACCATTCTTGATATCTAGTTTGACGATGACATTCGAGCCCCAAATATGAGTATTTAGTGACTGGGTGAACTTGTGAATGAGCATGAGACTATCTTGGATCTGTCGACCCTCGACAAGACAACACTGTTCAGGTGAGATATGTCTATCTACGAATGTCCCTGAGTCAATTTGTAATGATCTTGGACGGAACTACATAACATACATTACAAAGACTAATAGGGCGAAAGTCTCTATATGAAGTGGGATTAGCGTCAAGAAAGTGGATTTCCAACTTTGAGGTAGGACTTTGTGATGGCGCGGCGCAGCCAAGCTTCCAGAAATGTCCTCGGAGATGTCACCGCCAGTTTGCATTTCCCTGATAAAATCCATTAAAGTAGAGTTAGTGTTGTCATTATTGTTGTTAGGACGAGAGTAAAAGGGCTTAGAAAAATTTTGAAAATTTTGCTGATATGGTTGCGGGGCGAATTGCTTTGAGGCGAAATTGTTGTTTCCTCCTTTGCTCCAATTTTGATTAGGTCGTGCATTCCATTGGTTTTGACCTGCATCTTGTCTCCCAAATGCATTAACCTGTTCAACCATAGGACAAGCCTCATCAGAATGTTCTTCACTAGAACAAAAACAACAAGGGTTGTTAGTGGAATTGTTGCCCTCGTTTGCATTCGCCTTTCCTTTAGACTCCTGCAAAAAAGATTTAATATCATTGCTCATATCTTTAACTGTTTTACCAATATTGCTCATTTCTCTTTCTAGCTTATCAATCCTGATCTCTGGTTCAACTGCTTTGACGTCAATGATTCCTCCACGCTTGGGACCTGCACTTCGGTTAGTGTCGGAAAAACTTTGACGGTATGTCCAATCTTCTACTAATTTTTCCATCAATTTCATGGATTCATCTGCATGGGTATCAAGGAACATTCTTCCACTAGATATATCCACTAGATGCCTTTCCTGATCATTCAATCCACCATAAAAAATTTCAACCAATTCATGAGATGGTATGCCATGATGTGGGCACTTCCTAGTGAGTGACATGAATCTCTCCCATGCTTCTCCTAGAGTGTCAGTTCCTTGACAAAAATCTCTTATATGTTTCTTAATTGAAGATGTCTTTCCATAAGAAAAGAATCTCTTTAAAAAGCAAGCTTGCATTTCACTCCAAGATTGAAATTCTTGACCTACCCCTTTAAACTAATCTTTTGCCCTATCTTTCAAAGCAAACTGAAATAACCTTAGTTTGAGAATTTCCTGAGGAACACCTGCATAACTATAAGCAGAACAAATCTGGTTATACTCTTCCAAAAACTCATAAGGCTCCTCATTAAATCTTCCATAAAATGTAGGCAATTGATTAATCATATTCGGGTCAATTCTAAAATTAACATTTTCTGGTAAAGGAGCAGATATTTTAGTGTAGGTTTCACTCTCTATAGGGTCAGAAAATTCTCTCAACCTCATTCTTCTAACACCCTGTTCAACCCCAAAATTTTGATTATTCTCCATTAAGTCACAAAAATGCTGATTTTCACCTTCGGAGCTTTCAAAAATACAATCAAAACTAGGAGTTCTACTACCTGTTTCAAGATTCACGAGATGAGGTTTTAAAGATCTCCTACCGAACATGCAATGTTAAACACATCAATATAAAAAATAATCAATTTTGATGAACAAGAAAAATTAATTATGCAATGATGAACTTTTTTTTTCAATTTCACTATTTCATCAAAATTCACAAAATAATTGCAAAATTCAGCTCAATCCAAGACTTAAATATAAAAAATAAAGAGTAATGAATCCACACAGAAGAATTTAAAAATTCAAACCGTGCGTCCCCGGCAACAGCGCCAATTGATAAGCCGAAAAATCACGTAAAATTACGTGGTCGTTGCGCTTTTTAGACTTATGCAATAAATTTATAATTCCCTTAATTACTAAATAAGAATATAGAGCAAGCAAGGGGTCGATCCACAAGGAGGCAAAAATTCAGAATTTTCAAAAAAATTTTATGAATCAAGTCAAGTAATTTTGAATTTTGCAATATTTAATTCAATTAATATTAAATAATATTCTTAAAATAATCAAAATTAAGTAAAACTTAATTTTGATTTCGGTCAGATAATTCCAGATAAGAATATTATTATTATTTTAAGCTCATAAAAATATAAATTATTAATTTCCCAATTTAATAAAATTTATAATAATTTTCAGAATGAAAATTGGGAAATTAATAATCAAGAAAGTGATTTTTGAATTGGAGTTCAAAATGGATGAATTTTCGGTTCAAATTTTATTTTTGGGTTTTTATATATTAAATTAAATTCCTAAACAATAAAAACCGAAATCTAGAGAGAGAAACAAATCAAATTAACCTAGAGAGAGAAAGTGAAGAAATTGGGGAAAGCCCCAATTTCGACCCTAAATTAAAAATGTAATGAAGCAGAAATGTCCTAAAATGATTAAGAATTAATTATCAAAAGTCAGATCTCGAATCCAAATCAAAAAGAAGTGCTGATGCATTCAAAACATGAATCTAGGGCATGTACATTTCGCCCATGCCAAGGCGTTTTCGAATCGTTCTAGAAGATGATCAAATACAATTCAGAAACTTACAAATTTGATAAAGAGATCCAGATCTGACGACTTCCAGAATGCCTCCTGTGTCCTTCCTGGCCAATTGCTTGGGGAGAGCCTCCAAAAAGTGATTTTTGCCCTTTTCCAGACCTCCATTTAAAGATCCAACCGTCTGGATTGTAGAGGGGGAAAAGACGAACCTACCCTCAAAATTTCAGACCAATCGGACATGTAGATCTCAAGATATCAAGGTTTTAGTGAGATCAAATGTGGGCCGTTGGATTTATTTATCTCTCCTCCAATAAGCTTGGAAATGGCGCGTTTTGATTGGCTAGCATGATTATTTCTCATTTTCCGCTTTCTCAGATCACGCCCTGACACGTTGTTGTGCGCGTCGTCCGCCCGCAATCATTGGCAAGTGATTTCGTCATTTGAACGGCTAGGAATTCTCCACGTCACCCTGAAATAATAAAAACAAAAGAAAAGGACAAAAGGTCTTTTTTAAAAAAAATATATATATATTTTTTTATTCTCTTAGCCGTAATCTTTGACCATTCTTCTCTCTTTTATTTTAAATCATAAGCCGCTATTCTTCTCTCTCTTCTCTCTTTAAATATTTTAAATCATAGCCACTTATGTTGACTATTCTTCTCTCTCTCTTGTCTCTTTTATATATTTTAAATCATAGCCGCTTATGTTGACTATTCTTCTCTCTCTCTTCTCTCTATTTATTATATAATAATAACCACTCATTCTCTCTCTCTCTTTATTCTTATTTAAATAAATATATCCATTTATTCGCCCGGGCGAATGACGTGGATACTCCTTAGTAAATATTTAAATATATTATAAATGCCAAATAAATAATATATGTGTTATTTAAATATGTAAAAATCATTTCTTGGCTATATAATGGTCAAAAAATTATATAAAAATATGGAAAATTCCAGAAAAATCATGGAAACACTTACCAACCTTTAGCCAAGTATTTAAAACCCTGTAAAAAATATTTCTTCACTGAAATGAAGTTAAATTCCATAAAAAATGATAAAAAATCAGAATTAATAATAAAATGAAAGGTTAAATGATCTATCTTTATTTTAATATGATAACATGGAAATATAGTCATTAAAACACATAAATATAATATAAAATTCATTAATTAATCATGTTAATTTGCAAGTTATCAAGGGGAAATCCAGTCTATAAGGATCTTCCCCTCCACCCATTGAGGGATTTTAGAACTGCCTTCATTTTTCTTATTTTTCTTTATTTTGTCGCTTTTAAGGGTCCATCCATGTTCCCCTACAAGAAGAGAAATGATGGATGCCCTAAGACACCCTTTTGCATTTTGAAAATTTGAAGTTCACGAAGGAAGAGGGTCACGATCCAAGAGGAGAAGGGAAGAGGAGAGAAGAGGAAGAAGAGGGGAAGGGGACATAAGAGAGGAGCCTGTGCCGCCAGCCACGGCCGCCCAAGTTTCATGCGCGCTATGCCGCCCGTGCGCATGTGTCTCGCTGGGAGCTGCCCGCTGCTACCATTTTCGTCTCCTCACGCGTCATAGCCACAGCCTGCGAGTGACATTGGCCCCACCCACCACGACCATCCTATTTGCCACCCGGTGATGCCGCCACCCACGAACGAACCTGTTGTGCAGCTTGTCGTCTCCACTCATGTGTCCGTGTGCCGACGCTGCTTCCCGAGTGCGAACCGGCGTGACAATTGCTGCCGCCACTCGTGTCTCCATGCACCGACGCCGCTGTCCGCGCATGACATCCCGACATGAACAGCCGCCACCGCGAGCCCGCTCACACGCCGACACTGTCGTCCGCACCCGACGCCGCGGGACCAGGACTGCCATTATGCCGCCACACCGTCCCTCGCACGCCAATGCTGTCGCTGCGCGCCTGACGCTGAGGAGCTGCCAACCGACGCCGCCCGCCCATTGGTGTGCCAACGCCGCCTGCCTACGCGCGACCGTCACTACCTCACTGCACCGTTGCCGCGTTGTCGCTCGCACGCCTACCACGCCATTGCATCTGGGGGCATTCTCCTCGGCTGTCGCTGGTCCGGATTGGCGTCCGCCTCACACTCGGTGTCGTCACCCACGTTGCACGACCGACTGAGCCGTTCCTCACTGCTAGCCGACCTTCATCCGCACCTCAGCTCCATCATCTCAAACGTCGCCGCACCAGGCCGAATGCACGAAGCCAAGACATCTGACAACGGACGTTGAAGCGGTACGGTTGCTCTGTCACTGTCTCTTATTTTCTTCAGTGCATTTTGTATTTGCCTCCACCACGCTCGGGTTAGACATAGGTGAGCGGGACAGGACGAGTGAAAACTCACGAATCTCGAGTGCCTTACCTGTTTGCTATGAGTCGGGCTTGGACGTCCAGTGTTGGAAAAATCAGGCGGGGAAACAACCCATTGTGCGTCGTATCATCCTCGACCCCCTCGGACGAGGCTCAAGAGGTCTAACCACCCACCACCGGGTGACTCTGTCGGTTTCCTGAGAGTCGGACTCCACTGTTAGTCGGCGCTTGCACGTACCACAAGTAGATGCATTTCGCATTACATCGTAGTTCCTAGCCGTTAGGATTCACCGTCAAACGACGCCCCCAGCCATAGTCTGAAACTGTCTGTTTCATCGGCACTGAGCCATCGCTCTCGGTGATGACCGGACAACATCCCGACAATGTCTGGCATCACTTTGCATGTAAATATCTCCTGGATGGCAAGCACCAAGTCCGTGCCCACAATATCCCAACATATGATATTGAATTCTACTAGAAATCGATCCGGTCCCAGAGCCTTATTCGTTCCCAAGGAAAAGACTACCTCCCTGATCTCTGCTCGCGTATTAATGTGTTTTCGTGGTTGGTCACTAAGGGGGGGATAGAGGTGAGTAGGTCCTCACTCATGTCACTCGGATGTGAGGCAAGGAGCGAGCTATAATATTCAACGCCAGCAGTCACTAGCTGGGCGAGGTCCTGACTATACATCCCTAACAAGGTCGTGCAATGAGGACATGCTCTATGGTGAATCAAAGCGTGAAAGAAACGTGTGTTTCTATCACCTTCTTGCAGCCATTGGATATGGAATTTTGGGAGGTAGAAAATCTCATGTCGTCGCATCCTCAATCTTCTCACATAGCCTAAGTTGTCGCTCCCTCGCCTTGTCTGTCCGACCATCCTATAGTTGTCTCTCAATAGCAGCTAGCTCCATTTTATGTGCTTCAACTAGGGTGTGAACGTCGCTAAATACATGTCGATTCCACCATTTTAGGTTAAGGTTTTGCAATCTAACTGAAATTCTCCATAGGTGATGCTGAGATCGTTCCATGCCACTTGATGTGCACAAAACTATGAAAGTGTTTATGCTCCAACAACATAGCTTGGAATCAGAATGGAGGACGTCAGACTCGAGTGTTTGAATCCTAGAGAATGAGGATTGGTGATTGGTCCAAGTAATGTCTCGGTAAGAGCTTAATCGTGATAGTGCAGTACCATTAGTAAAGCAGCGATTGAGTCAGTCGTACAAACGTGCTGCATTACATTATTTTAATACATGGCAATGACAAGAATTCATATGTATTAATTTATTGACCTTGAAGACAAGTGGATTTAGAAAAAATATGGTGGAAGAATAAATAATATTTAAATAGAAGTCACATATACTCAAATAATCTGGAAATTATTATGATACATTTTATGCAGTCTTATTTCTACGCGGTAGGTTAGCTTCTTAAACTCATACCAAGTTCTTCAAAATATCATATATGGATAATGCTACCATAAAGAAAGGATGAAATGTGGAAATATTGGGATTGCTATATGGAAATTTAACCCAACTACCTCAATCATCAGGAATAGTTGAATTTGTGTTTCTTTCGAATCATGATAATTGAAGTTTTGAAACAAAATGCTGGGAATAAGTCAGAGATGGAAACCCAAGTAACTTAAAGGTGGGGAAAACAAAAAGCATGAAGGTTATATATGACATACCCACCTACATAGTAATGAACTAAACTCATCAACTACATACTTTGACTATTGGTCAACTCCATAAAAATTATTTGATGTCCATTCATACAAATATTTCTTAGTGATAATGCAAATGTTACTCATCAATAATAAAACCACAACAAGTTTGATGATATCAAGTATCATACACCACAACTCATCCCATCGTTTCTAAGTATCATCTGCAAATCGACTTTCTTTAACAATGTGAAAGATATGAAAAGAACTACTACTTTTCTCAAATTTCAACAAAAGCTTTCGATAAGGAAACAACAATTCCAAATTTATTCATGAGCTTCAAAAGAGAGTGTCTGGCCCCCAGATTGAGTGAAAATTCATATTTATTTTCTTAGTGATAACTCTTATTGATACTTCAGAAGTTGCTTGTTGATAATAAGAACACAATAATTTTGTTGGTAAAGTATCATACATTACAACTCTGTTCCATGGTTTCTAAACATCATTTGCTCAAGTATAAAAAGGAGTAAAGGAAAAAAATCAAAGATATAAAAATGATTTCTTCTTAAGTCAAGTTTCAACAAAAGTCATCGAAAAGGCAACAACAACCCCAATTTTTCTTTGTGAGTTTCCAAAGAGAGAGTCAAACATCCAGACTCAATGAATACCCACATTAGAATAAAAAACTTTGTAAACTTACCTCGACCATGTTTGACAATAAATCTGATGAGAGTAGGAGCGGTGATTGTGAGGAGAGCGAACTACAATAACGAGGACACGTGGGGAAGAGAAAGTGGGCCAGCTGCGGTGTACAAGACCGGGCGAAGGAATTGGAGGGTAGGAGGGCCAAACGGCAATCAGCATGCGTTAAAAAAATTATTAAACTTTTTTTTGTGAGGAACGATGGACGGGATGATTTTTAATCCCACGAGATGAGTCGGGCATCTCAAGTATTGAAAGATGCTTATGTCTACATCCGTTTGGGGTTTTTGTGGAATAAATCTTGACTATCAAATTCTTTATTAGTCTCATAATAATCATCTCTAGCAGGGGACGCGTTAACGAGGCATGTAGATGAATTATTGTAAAAGTGGGTCAGTATGATATGTGTCCAATGTGTCTCTCATGGACAGAATTGGCAAATGGCAATATTCTCAAAATTTTATTAAGGATGCCCTTTTCCTCTTTTTGCAGTATAGGCCCACACGCGTCTAATCGAGTTGATGAGTCATTGGCATTGGTGGAGATGTCTATATGATGATGTATAGTCAAACAGAATCAGGTCTATTTATCATATTAAATGTGCAATAACTTTGTGGCTAAAGATTTGATGCATAAATGTGCACGGATTTCAGCACGTTTCGAATCAATTAATCAACAGAATATTGGTTTGTATTTGTGTTTGTATATAGGATCTGTTATAATGGTGAGATTCAATAAATTAATATTGGCAGTTATAATTAAATATAACACCTAGACTAAGATGCAGTCCTAGCAATTGAAGGTGTTTCCTGTCTTGATTTCATTCTAGTCGTTTATCTTTGGTCCTGCCTTTTTAAAAGATATATTGAGACACTAATTCATAACGACTATAAGGGTATGTGTTTAATACTTACAAACTAATTATTGTAAAAAATCCTATTGGTCCATACAGTGCTGATTTGGCAGCTATGTACACAACAAGTTGATATATCGCTTAACATCCTCTGTCAATCACAACATTGTCTCGGGGATGTTGAGCTGTCCCATTAGCTTAATAAACCAAAATTTGGGGTGCATATGATCAATGCATTGGCTAACGGATCCTGAAAACATGGAAATCAATGTTGATTGTTCAGTCCTGACATGAAACACTATGCTTGGAGCTAAATATATCGCTCAAATTTTGTCAGGTCGTATGACCAGTGAGCTCTCAGTTATGACAATGATATACTTCAGTATTAACTATACCTAGATCAATTCTGAAGCACTGTTCGGTATTTCCTTGAAACATTCTTTGGTGCTTGATCTAACAACAGTTATTTGTCATTTAGAGCTACAGGAGATGAGATTCGTACCTATATACACCAGGATGGCTCCTATTGACTGTCTATCAATTATGTCTCATATCCAATCTAAATCAGGAAAACAACAAACACTTAAATATGAGCCTTTATGGATAGATAATATACATAGGATGCTGACTTTGAGATAGCAGAGTAAATGTTTCAGATCTAGATAGTCATTGTTGGTGGGCGAGTGCTGATGTTGACGCGTCTTATTCACAATTAGAGGCAACAAGTTATGCAGTAAATATGAGATAATTAAGACCAACCAACTGGTGCATGGTGTCTCATCGCCGAAGTAGTGATGTGGATAAGAGAGTTTGAAAGGGTTCGTAGTCAAGATGATGGTTTTCTAGTGTCCATATTTGAGGGATGAAAGAGAGAAGGAATATACTTTTTTATGGGACAAAATATAACCACAATCCTTTTTGACAAAACTGGTTTTAGTAAAAAAATGTGTAGGATTGAATAATTTAGTGAGAAATTTTGTTTGTTGTTGATGACGCAGACTTGTAATTTCATATATATTAAGATATACATCTCATGATATTAAAATTTGACGTGTGACGCAGACTTGTAATTTCATATATATTAAGATATACATCTCATGATATTAAAATTTGACATGTGGAACGCAGCTTCTATAACCCATATATATGTACATATAAAACTGTCGCTCAAGAAGACACATCTCAAATTGTGCATCAAGGTTTTCCGAGATTATGGTTCAAAATAATGGTTGCAAAGACAGCCATAAATTCTCAGCGATGAATACTCTGATCGTGTCTTAAATGTAACTTCATATAGAGGTTTATTTCTATGGACATAGTCTTCATTCCATATAAAGAAAACACACCAGTTGCAATGGCTTCCTTGCACAAATATTTGAAGCATGTATGATATATGGAACAAAGAAAGGGCATTTTCTACAATGTCTATTTTTCCTTTCTACTATTCCATTGTTTTCATGGTTGTAGGGAAATTCATTTATTTTTTCGATAAAAGTGTAGACATTAATCCTCTCGATCCCAGTCAAAATGTAGATACATTACTTTAGTGCTAAATTGATATTCAACTAGGTTTGAATATCCCTAAAGGTATATAGTCGGTCACTCTTACTTGTATGGCGATGAAGCAATGTAAATTTACTTAAGTTATTTATGAATATCATGTAACTATAATTACTTTAGTGTAAAATAATAGGAGAGGAAATATAAATCTGAGTGAACTGTTTTCAAATATTTGTCGTATGAGTCAGAAGTGTAACAAAAATAAGGTTTTTTAATATTCAAATGTACCGTAAGAATCATATATGAATTCAATATTAAGATGCGTAGCAGGTACCAAAATCATATGGTAACCTATGATATGTTCTGAAGTTGCAAATGTCTAAGTCTGGAATGCCAGGTCCTAGATGACGCATTTTGTCCAAGAAATGTGGCCTTTCTTAAAAAGTGTGTCTCCAAATAGTAGAGGCTATCTTTAAATAATCCTTAAAGGCAGGTCTGATGTGTTGTTTTGTTATTCATAAGGAAATAAGAGTTTTGGAATTAAAAAACCACAGTTTTATCCATGCATAGTTTCTGAATAATGTAATAAGTAATGATTAATCTGAGAAAAGTGTAACATGCCTTTCAAATAAAGAGTGATATTGGATTCAGAAATTATTGGATAGCAGATAAATATGATTTTTCGAAGCTGTACCAATACTAATTTGTTGATGATGACATTCATTACAATCATGTTATCATGGTACCAGCTTGCGTTTTGATCAGAAGTTTATCTGTTGTCACGGTACCAGATAAAATTATCTAAGGCGTTTCCAGTGTAGACTTGATATGTTGACATATTGGATGCCCTATTGGAATTCAGTTATTCAGAATTATAAAGGTTTTCTTCCAAATTAGGATATTCTTTGGTGTTATGTCGAAAATTTTATTTGGCCTTATATCCAAATTATAATACTTGAATTCTAAGCATGAACTTTATTTTTGAGAGGCATGGCCATGTGACTTTGCTTTATTTAATAAGGAATAATAGATAATAAAATAGTTTGATAGAGGAATTAAAATACTGATTGATCTCTTGTCAACCATTTATTAAACACTAAATACATGGAAGACCATTTTTTATAAGTTTCATAAATTGTGGAAGAAAGCAAGAATTGCTTTCTTCCACAACTGATGGTTGTCATTAATGAGTTGCTTGCGATCAATAATAATAAATGTTTCTATAATTTTTAATCTCCAAGATAAACCCTTGAGTCACCCAGACCAAAATGGCATCAAAGGTTCATCTTGTCTCCTCTTTCACTTTGTGGATATCCTTACTTCATTTAATATCATATTATGTCAAGTTTATTTTGTAAGACAGCAAGTATACTTGGCTTTAGCCTCTAACGGCGAAGAGAGATGCTCCATCCACCTTCCTACACGTCTTAAAATGAATTTCAAGCTCCCTTCCACTCCTTGTAGGTCAGACCACCCAGATCCTTGTGACTAGTTCAACGTTTCGATACACTTGTTTATATACACTTGTTTAATAATCTTAGCATAAGATACACTTGTTTATATATCTGACATATACAAAATATAATATGGGAAATGATGATTATGCTATGATGTTCTGACGTTCCTGCATACAATCTAATAGAGATAGTCAATGATAAAGATATTCAAAACGATTCAATTGTAAAAAGTATTCTGATATGATGTCGGTGACCAATAAAATAAGAATATTTCAATGTAGAGATATTCGAATGTGATGCTGGCAGTGTATTGATAATGATTGTCAGGACTGTTTGTTTCATACACTCCTTCAGATAAAATGAGTATAGTTGAGCAGCAAACTTACTCAGAAAGGAACAATTTATGATTTGCCTAGCCCTTATCGCGTGCACACACAGCGCTACTGATAGTTTAGTCAAGAACCTAGAACATCAACTTGGAGAAAATGGTGAAGCTTCTTTATGCTTCTTTCCCCTCCTTGCTTCTAGCTTTTCCGATATTCTTTTACCTGCACCATCAGTCTATTTCAACCATACAACTTGACTGATCTCTATAATTGTCATATAACAATGCTATAAAGATAGATCAACACTAATTAAATTTCAAGTCCATAGTTACACTTCAATGTCCACAATATTTAAGAGCTTTTCACTGGTATATCCTAGTTAAACATGTTTGATTAGAATGATAATTATTAATTTTAACTCAGTTCACTCACACATTTTGTTTTTTTATCTTGGATGTTAATTTAAATTATGTTTTAAGATTTAATTCACTCTAACTAATGCAGGAGTCTAATAATCTTAGCATCTCACTTCCTGAATCAGTTTTAAAAATGAATATTTTCAATTATTAACTTAAGTAGGGCAATTTACTGATGACTTTTCAATAACCAAATAAACATTATTGATCAACTGTTAGTTCAGGGAAAACAAATCAGACGAGTGTTATATAAGATCGAAATTCAGTTAGTCAATTCCATCTCGGATTAACGAACTCGGAAATTTGATTCACAGTTAATCGATATTCTCCAATAATTTTATACCTAACCTCAATGACCAACGATAGGTAATCTCAAATGTAAGTATTATACACTTAACTCACCGAGCTTGTAATTTAGGTCAATCCTCTCAAGATTTGATCCATGTATGATAAAAATTGACTTCAGATTAGTTAGTCTTAGATCTTTTTATTTCTGTCTATTTGAAAATACTCACTTACCTTCATCTTGAAAGGATGCAGTCGCTTGATTTTTTATGACAATTCTGCACCCCAGTTTTAGATTGCTTGGTGGTTCCTGCAATAAAATAACAACACAACCGCAAGGAGTACCCAATGGGAAAAACCCACAAATGTCATACTGGGAGAGTTCGATCCCAGGAGTTGATGGATCAGACGCCTTCTTTTCAGTCTACAGGCACAAGCGTGATTTGCTTTTATCTCAGCAGATCCAAGCTCTCAATGCAGCAGCACTTTGTTTCTTCGCCTTCAAAATTTGCTATTGCCGAAAGAGCTTTATTATCCTGTGACCTTCTAGTTTCCTTTGCAATGTTCTCCCCATTTCAAATCATTGTGCTATACAGAAATATCCCTGCATTCTCATTGTAACAGCTATTTCCTCGGAGGGTAATAAGGAGAAGAAATTTTATAATGATATTAACATAAACTATGGATCATGTAACAAACTTCTCATCAGAAGTGTTAATAATTTACATTCATTTCTTGTTACAGTTATCATAGATATAAGTTTCTCAACATGGTCCTAGTCACATGGATGTCTACAATTCATCAACATGGTCCTAGTCATAAAATTGGTCATAAAAGCATAAACAACTTTTTACTGGAAATTCATCAAAATGTCAAACCAAAATAGGATGATTGAATATCAATCTTCAAGAATAGGTGGGTAAGAGCTACTTGTAGAGTAGTGCCTAGGAAATTTTATGGATTAATTTAATTTTTTAATTCAAATGTAAGGAAAATATAGAGGTATATCTCTTAAAATGGGTGAGTAGGATATGTTGAAAGAGTTAAAGAGTTCAAGTACTATCTGGAACCAGAAAATATTAAGAGAAAATAAGTAGTATATGTTAGGAGATCCCAAATTCCACAATAGAGTTTATTTGATATTCTATATCTTCTACAGCACAAGTGTAGCTTAACCTACAGATTGGGTTAAATCTGCTGATGTAACACGATAACCGGGTCGACGGGCTCGTGCTACACCACAGGGTGGGGGGAGGAACGTCCACGTTATGATGCAACGACGTGACAATAAGAATGCAAATATGATTAAACGATGAGAAATACGTGCGAAGCCGACCGATCCGAGGCATAGCTCGGGTGACGACCCGGATTGGTGTGGTTGCCTGGCCAAGCTCCCCATGACCCGTGTGGTTAGCTCGAGGGCCTATGAAGTGGGGGATGATCTCCGTCCAGTGGCGTCCGTATTGTCAAAGACTTATCCTAACACGAGAAGGTGGCTAGCCTATATCGACGCCATGAGTGCCTCACGGCAGAGAAACATACGAAAAACCAGCACTGGAATAAATAATAATACTAAAAAGATGGGGGAAGGGGCGGGGAAGATGTAACCTGGAGGCGGTGTAGCGGCCGTGGCGAGCGGACGGAGAAGATAGTACGTTGAAGCCCATCAGTTGGTGTCGTCCAGATGGATACCCATGATGATAATTGCTGGTGTCTGTCTAGAGGCGTGTAGGAGGTCAAGAGAGCCGCGAAAGATCCGTAAGCCCCGTGCGCGGTCAGTGAGTCCGGGCCCAACTGGCTGGTCGTGTAAAGAGGCCTATGATGGTGGGGCGTGATCTAAGTCCCCGCAATTACTGGGCGTGGACAGGTGCGGAGATGACTGCGACGGGATCTAAGCACACAGCGGATGATCAGCGGCATACGAAGAAATAAGTCTGTGGACGAACGATCAGGGATTTCAAGATCCACGACCAGGTTGCAGAAGGACCGTACGCAAATCGCAGATGCACGGAAGCCGACCAAGGCGGTGATCTGGAGGGAGAGAACCCTCGCACCTAGAACAAGGTCGGACAAGCGACTGGTGAAGGGGTGGAAAAGTCTGTCCCCGCCGGTTGGGCTACGGTCCTGCCAGAAATTGGCGGGAGTTGACTTCAAGAGAGTGGTAGAGACTGAGAGGTCACGGACGGTGTCGAGGGATACGGCAAAGCCCCTCCGCCGGTGTTAACGCATGGAAGAATCCAGACAGTTCACCGGTGGGCCCACGTTGATCGGAAGTCGGCAATCCGGAGGGGTGCAATGAAACCAAAGGGACGATAGCTCAGCCTGAACGACCGTAACAGGGGGCACTAGCGTCCTTGAAAATAGAGGTCGGGCGGGCTGGCGTTGACTTCAACGATGGGGGTAGGCGAGTTCCCCCGGTTGGCAGACAGGGGGACCTTCTTCTCCGGTGGATTGAGACTACAAGCAACTCAGGTGCTACCCCCAGGAGGATGAAGAGGGCGAGGTAAACCCTAGGGCAGCTACTAAACGATGACTCTCATTCTTACAACAACATAAGTTCTCCTTCATTCAAAAAACAAGTCCTGGGAAAACAGTCGATGCCGCCCCTCTCTTTTATATTGAACGAGGAGGGGGGGGCGGAAATTGCGGGTACCCAAATGGGTCTCCTTTAGGGGAAAAGAAGCTTACTGGGCTTCTCCCCCTTCTAAAGGGACCTTCAAGGGGAAAATCTTGCATGGCTTCTCCCTCCCTCAAAAGTGTAACAAAACAAGGTTATATAAAAAAAAAAGATACAATTCCATGGGGGAAGGTCGTACACACGCACATGTGGCCTTCCCCGCAGTCTAGGATGACAAAATAAAATAAACGACGTGAGGTAAACCCCGTAAAACCGTGAAGGGTCTCTATAAGGCAGTAAAACAACACAAAAACAAGAAAAAAATACAACGCGGATGCAATTTTCAAACCTGGTAGTGAAAGTTTGGATTATTCATGTCGGCTCGGGCATCGCGAAGAGGTTGATGACGAATCCGTGCGTCTTCAACGGGATGGTCCTCCACCTACCCGTAGCAAAATAATGTTTATGTAAGTATACTAAATGAATGAATATTATGAATAATCATTAATGGGCAATAAAAGATACCAACTATATTTCTGCATAGTCCTATAGGGTCACACACCTAAGATTAAACAAACGTTTCAGGTATTTTTTTACTTACGGGATTTTTAAACAAAATATTTAATTAGCATATAAATAGGGAGTTGTCCCCCATTTTAGGCACCCAGACCAGCCATAGCTAGATTCCCCACTACCTTCCTTCCCATTTATCCCCTCACCCAACGGGGGTGTATTCTAATGGATACTATGTGGACCTCAAGCCAAATCCCACTATCATGTTTTTATTTAAGTTAATTGTATAAATATTAAGTTCATTATTGATATAGTGTGATGTTTATAATGAAGTTGATGCAGACATACAATAACCTAGTTAGTTAAGATGAGATCATAATATAGGGATATCTGGTCTTCAAACATGTATTCTGAATATTTCTATTAAATGGATAGTCCAGATTAACATCAACTTATCAGATAAGAATAACACTATATGATCCTACTTAAATGACAAGAATTGTTAGTCATGTGGCTATTAGTGTGCCAACATTAAGGAAAAAATAGTGGGTGGCCTTTGGATAAAGAGTTCACTAAATTGATCGAAAGAATTCCTGAATGGAATTACACCTTAACATTATTCAGGTTGATTTGTGTCATGATTGAATAAGTAATTCATTAACCTGAGACACCAAGGACAATTTGTCGATGAACGACTATATTTTGGCCACTACTTATGAGTCTCTAGCCACATGAATCAAATAAGTCATTGCTCAGATGTAGGAAGAAGTCCACAAAGATAATTGAGTAGTTACGATGGGATCATCTGCCCTCACTATAAGAGAATATTCATTAAAGGAATGTGATGAAGGTAAAACCATGTCTAGGGTAGTGAGCATACTAGAGAAGGCGTTCTCCAATGCTGCCCGTTGTGTATTAGTGCTAGTTGAATGATGAATTGGGGTTTGTCAACAATCATACGCTATGTCATTCAAAAGTCTTACGCAAGCAAAGGATTATTCATATATGGTGACGTAAAGGTTCTATGAGAAGGTCTTAATACTACTTGGTATCTTGTCGAGCACAAGGTGTAGCTTTGCATTGCACCGGCGGAAAGCGTAAATTGTCGATTAGGTAAGATTTATCCTTAATTAATTAAGATATGTTGGTATAGTTAATTAATAAATGACTAAAAATTGTTATTTAGCCACTAAAGTTATGAACTAGAATAATACATTGGTGCTAGACAACGGCGGTGTTGTCTTCTGTTCGAGTATCGAGACAATGCTCTGATACCAATTTGATGCTGGACAACGTATATGATGCGATCCTGGTGGTACCAAATCGATTGCTCGTTACGTAGATAGTGATGTCGGACGTCGACGGGGTCATTGTCTGACGGATAGATAAACCCTAAATGGGTTGTGGTAGTCGGGACAGATTGTGGCGGAGATGAGCCGGAGAGGAATCAGCGTGGCTCTACAGGCGAATTAGCGAAGGAGCTCTTGTCGGAGGCTAGAGGAGAGGAGACGATTAAGTGACCAACGATGGCGATGAGGCTGGAGGAACTCTGCCAGACCCGTCGGGCAAACAAACAATAGTCGGATCGGGCGGGTCATTCAGCTAGTGCGAGCAGCAACGATCATTCACCTATAGGGGGATGGAGTCTGGCTAACGTCTGGTAGTCAGTGGCAGGGCAAGCCGCCAGCACTAGCAACTAGCAGCTTAGACGTCTCATGGAGCCGCGGCTAGATCCAGTCAGGTCATGTTCTAGCAATCCACGCAATACGCTGTTATCTGCCGACGGTAATGGGATACAATTCCGGGGCCGAATATAGTGCGACAATGGCAGCTAGGTCCTTAGGTAAACCAGCCATGATCCGTGGTGTCGTGCAGATTGCTGTCGGAGAACCGCAGCAACCAAGGAAAATTCCCGATGGCTAACCTGGGGTTCAGCAATGGCAAGACCCTCTATGGACAGGCTAAGGCTTTGGGCGTGTCCGGTCGAGAACAGTAGCAAGCAGGACGCAGTCCCGAAGGAAAAGCGGGAATCACGGTAGTGCAAAATTCTTCTTCGATCAGCTGACGCCCAAGCGACCAGCAACAAAGGGTAGACTATTACCGTGTGTGTCCAGCAGTTGACGATGGTGACGGAGGCTCAGATGACAGCTTCGACGAGTCCATATGGCGTGCGCCATCATACATGGGCGTATGATGACGGACTATTCAGTCAAGCACATCACGACTCGTTACCAGCCACCTTGCGGAGCCCGAGCCAACAAGAAGAACCCACATTTCTGCTACCCGATTTCAGAAGCTGGATTTATGTCGTCTGAGTGCGTGTCTTGCCCATTTATGGTTGTATGATGGCCCATTCCTCATGTACAAGCACTATGCTCATGTCGTTTAGTTCTATTTTATCGTTTATTTACTGTTAGGAGGCCCACTCCTGCTTGTGTACGAGCCTCCACCGTGCGTGTTTGGTTTGTTCTTTGTCATTCAGTCTATATCTTCAGGGGTGGGAGTCCATGATTGACTTATTTTCCCCCTAAAGAATCCTTTAAAGGGAAAGCCCGATAAGCTTACCCCTTAAAATGGCCCATTTGGGCACCCCACTGGTTCCCCTATTATTACTACAAGTGACGGGGGGAAGGTGGGATCATGCGTTGTTGTTTTGGAAAATTTTCAATCGTTGTTTTAAAAGAAAAAAGATAGTCTCTGGTTCTAGGGTTTTCTGTACTGTCGTCCACCCTTCCTTTGGTGGAGGAAGATTGTATGTTATTAAATCTGCAAGACGACCAGAAGAAACTCGATGAACTGTTGGCTAGTAGGGTATTCCGTTGATCCCTTTCACCAGAGGAGGAAGGTTCCTTTTGTTCGTGATCTCTCAATCCTGACGGTTGTTGAATACCAGATTTCCCGTCAGTCCAACCGCCGAGGCAACATCAGGCAGGGTATTCTTCCACCGCGGACTTGCATCTTTGTTTGCCGGGCGACGTAGCCGAACACCACCATGTGGTTCACATCACCCACCGCTCCTTATCCTTCGATCAGGCCTGGCCCTTCTGCGGAGGTCCGTTCATGCTCGACAACTCCTCCCCTGGTGTTCGTAACATCAATCGTATTTTCTGAAGGCCTCTGTTGCTCTAAGAAGACTTCGCAAAGGAAGAAGAATAAGTCGTCGAAGAAGACGAAAAAATCGTTGAAGAAGAAGAAAAAGGACTTGTCGGAGGAGAAGAATCTTGTTATTTTGAGGAGTCCTGCTTTTTTTTAGAAGAAACTTCGAGAGGAATAGGCAACGTTCCACATCTACTATGAGTTGATTGAGCCTGTCGGAGCGGTCTCGTTAGTTCGGGCGTCCATTGGGGATGAGATTTTGCCGCCGACCGAGCCTCATCCTGGCCATTAATGTCTCAAAGCTATTGTCTTTTGTGACTTATATGATATGACAAAGAACGGGCATCCTGACTGATCGGTCTTGCACGTGTGTGTGAATCCTCTCGTGCTATCACCTGATCTTATCTGTCATTGATCGGCTCTCGGCAGATAATAACCGTCAGTGCCACGGCGGACCTCTTCCAAAGACGCCGTATCGCGTTACATCTCCTTGCCCGGTCGTCTGTACAATTCTTTCATGTGATCCACCTCCCGATAGATCCGTGGTTCAAGCATTCTCTCTCAACTACGGAGGGTCAACCGGATCTTGTCCCGCCAAATCGGATCTGTATTCACGACGTATCAAAGAAGACACTGCCTTCACTCCTCCATTTTGGCCTAACTATCCAGCTGACAAATATCTTTCTGTTCGTACGTCTTCCGCTAGAGACTTGACTGGCATGATCCATTTCGACCAGCCGGGCCAAGACTTGTGATAAGACCCTAAAATAAGTATTTAATTCACATAATTAGCCCAAATTATTCATTTAAGGAGTTTAAAATAAGGCTGTTATTATATATTTACATGTAATTAATAATTCTGTTTTTTCCCTCATTTTCTCATAATTTTATGAATTTTTTATAACTTATTTAAGCTTCGAATATATTCTGTTTAAACGACAATAGTAGGTTTAAAATTTAATTTTGATGTTAATCAATTTGGGGACAAATTTCTGAGTTTTCTAGAATTTTATGAAAAATGATAGGAATTTCTGGGAATTTATCCGACGAAAAAATATAGTTTTAACTAGGAAAAGATATTTATAAGGGGAATATGAGTTTTAAAGCAATCTCTAGACTTGAGATGGATTTTCTTAACATTTGGTTGTAATTATGCCCTTAAAAGCAGGTCTCGGTCGTGTATGCAGGCTTAAATATACAAATAAAATAGTTACAAGGTGTTATTGCAACCACTCCGGATTTTTTATGAGTTTTTATGGAAATATTGAGGAGAGTGAAAGTGTCAGGGGCATATAAATATATACATTTGGGTGGCGTCCTTTTGTATGCGCACATTTAATAAGGGACTTTTCAGGAAAATTCTAGGGAATTCTCTCTCTGGGCGGTAAGTTCACATCCTATGCGGTGCATACACAGTGCACAGACGTTTGATGCCATGGCGATTGGTGATTGGGGTGTGCCAGTACAAGCGCACACAATTGTGCAAAGCGCATTGTACAATCTCTATTTTTTCTTTTTTTCTTTATTTTGATTTCATGACATGGGTATGTGGCGCGGGAAAATGAACCTGTCATTTGAAGATCAAACTGTGTCAGCCAATCAGCCATCGACACGTCATTGCGTGTAAGAAATAAAATAAGTAAAGAAGTAAATATTGATCCAACGGCTTAGATTGGTCAATTTTCATTTACTAATAACTTTTGATCTTCAAGTTTGATTGAGATAATATTTAATGAATTTTCTCGTTTGACGGCCTCTTTATATTTGTATGGTTGGATCATTCAAATCAACCCTACATTGATGGATACAAATTAACTACTGATTATGGGTAAAAAATGTCATTTTTATCGTTAACCTAAGTATAAAAGGCGAATTTCGAGAGGAGGAGGCCATTCTGGAGGTAGTCTTTCACAACTACAAGACATGTAGGAGCTTCATCCTAGATCAACCCTATTAGGTGCTTTCTATTTCATTGTATTTCAATTTTTGTTTTCTTTGGATTATGTTTTAGTGAAGTGTGTGATTTTTCCTCTTAAATTGGGTCTGGATTTCTAAATTGCTTGGCTTGAGCGACATGTTCAAGCCCTTACAAGAATTGAGAAAAGAGATCATCAAATCAACCTAGCTATTCCATTTGCATATTAAGAGAAAATTATAAGAAATATGTTATTTCTATGATGAAATAGCTTGTCTTTATGATCTAAGAGTTAGTGAATTTTGACACCAATCCCCAATTCAAACTAAGATAAAATAATATTTTCTTCTTATCATGATGGAGGACAATCCAGTTGATCAAGCCCCCACCCATCTCCAGCCACCTCGCGGAGTCCGAGTCGACGTGAAGAACCCCTGCTTCCACTATCAGGTTTGAGAAGCGGCATCATCGTCTCGCTGTGTGTCGCGTGTCTTTAAGTAATTTTTCATTTTCTTTGGCTTTGGATGGTCGTGAGGCCCCTCCTGCGTGCATTTTTAGTTTAATTTTGATTAGTGGTCAGCTCTAAAGGGAGGAAATCCATGTTGGGCTTCTTCTCGCCCTAAAGAGCCCTTTTAAGGGGAAGCCCAAGGAGCTTTCCCCTTAAAAGGGGGCCCAATTGGGCCACCCACAACTGCCACTCCCTCTCTGTAAGAAGGGGGAGGGGTGGAAGTGGGAAAGAGGCTTGCTCATCAGAAAAATTCTAGATCTCGTTTTTGTTGACAGTTTTTTCTTGCCTTGGTGGAAGTATTGAATCGTGTTGAAGAAGAATGCTCGTGAATTATTCAAAATTTTCTAACTTCCCTAGAAGAAGTTATCATCATCTTTATTTTCGGAAGAAGAGGACTTTCATATCAGGAGAGGTTATCATGAAGTTGATAAGCTGTTTCATTCATCATCTACCAAACAAAAAAAAAGGACTATCTTTGTTTTGTCTCCGCATGCAATTGCCAGAAGCATTCTTCGTTCACCATTACACCCCAATTCTTCCACCCACTATCCTAACGCACAAAAAAGGAGAAAACCAGCCATTCAATATTTCAATATTTAAATCATTCCTTCATTCCTATGGACATCGGAAAGCTATGTCTTTTCGGAAGGAACTGTTTTTTTATCAACGACCACTTATTTGGCCGAATCTTGATCATTTGTTTTTATGTAATCACTCGTCTATTTTGGCAGCATCGACATTTGTAGTCGGACACCGCTGCTGGTCGATCCGAGAACTCGACACCCTTTCAGATTATAACGACTGCACATTCCTTTCTGTGGCGCTTGCAGAATCTCTACCCGCCGGCCAAATTTCTATTAATCCTCTGGTGAAATTGCTCGTTCTTTATACTTCCCCTGCTGTGACCATCGCCCAAGACAATTCTTTATTGTCTTATTGTGATCGTGATCAACTAGGAAACGACCATGAGGGGACCCTAGGTCGATTGCCTTGTTGTGTGGGGGAACCCTCTCCGGCCATAATTTGACCCCTCTCGGAGATTGTCAATCCCCATCCGCTGATTCTGCGACAGAGTCTGATGTTCGTTACAACGAGCTTCTTCACTAGGGACTCCTGCTATCGAAGCCCAACATACCAACCCCTGCTTAACCTAGGATCTTAACTCACAAGACGATTTCAAGATCAAAATACTAAAGAGTTGCCTACATCCATAGAGTGTCGGAATCACATCCATCTCGTCTTCCTGTCTCAAAAATCTACTGGGGTCGGATTTATCTATTCCATTGCAAATGCCACGGTGTTCTCAAGCTCGAGCAACATCTTCAGGTCATTTCCTCTCCCCTTGTTCAGTATTATTATCTCTCTTAGTGTGAACTCCTACGTGTTTAGGATTAGCTATTATTTCGTAATAGAGTTTATCATTAATAGTGCCGGACTGATGTCGCTTTCAGTGATGGTGTGGATGCTCATGGACGAAGAATATGCCCCACCACAGTGTCCCTTCAATTCGATTACGAGGATCATTGGGAGCTTAATCACGTCAAAACCTGTCGTGTGTCGTCTAGTTGCTTACATTGCGGATCAACCAACAATCAACGTACTTTCTTGTTAATTTTTTCTTCAAAACTGCACACAACATTTCACGTCATTTAACATTGCATTCAGTGTTTACCCCCAGGATGTAACACAAAGTGTCAACTTTGACTGTCGTCTTACACCATATCCCCTCTAAATTAGCCCTTTTGATCGCTTTTAATGGAATCGAATAAGTCAATCTAGAGCTCCTTATTTCTTCTACTCTTCCTACCTCTTCTACCCCCCTTTATAAATTCTTCATCTAATTAGGGTGGGTTGATCTTCGTTGAAGATCAAACTAAGTGCAATTAGGGTCAAATTATTCACGCAGATCACAATTTAATTACTTTACTAGCTTCCCTTGTACGATACCTCTGCTTATCATTATACATCTTAAGGTTTTATAAATTTCATTATATAAATTAAATTTAACAACGATGAGGGATTATAAGATTGCATAATTTACCCCTATTATTGGCTTATCAACCTGATTGCACCTTCTGTTTGATATGTCGTATTTTATTGCAGACTTTCTAATGCCTAGCCACAGGTCAGGCTTCTATCTTCCCATACTACCATGTTAGTTATTTTGTTCAGTGACGATCATTAGTTGCTCGTCCCCTGGAAAGATTTTAAAGATGCTTAATAGGACTAGCCACTATTATTTTGATAAGTAAATTTCTTTAACAGTGTTAGTTTTGTTTGATAACATCAAAGGTGCGAACAAATTTGGATCATCCACTTTGTCAGCCTTAGAACTGATCACGTGGATCATTGGGAGCTTAGTTGTGCCTCGATTCGACTTTGTGACATCGATTGAGTTACGCCTTACTTCAATGAAATTCCGGTGTGCTTCTCGTTGATTTTACTACGCAATCCTGTTATTTGATCTGGTACCATCACACTTTCTCGTCTGCCTTCCCGTGGTGCAACACAAGCCGCTCAAACTCGCTCGTCGTGTTACATCATATTGGTATCAATGTCGATAGTGCTAACCTTTGCACTTAGCACTGTCAGTCAATTTTTTTTTGTGTTTGCACTTAACCGCACGCATCACATATCTTGAAATTCATGGCATGTGCATTCATACATATACTTGTTATCTAATCATCACATGGGCTACTCTTATGGCCTCGTCGCATTCACCTACAACAAGTTCTACAAGCAATGCTCCTTCGTAACATACCCCTACTCTGGCTGTTCCACATGCCACCCAGCAGTTTACACCGCTACCCACATTATCCTTCGCTCCGTAGTCTGAAACTTCTATAGTCCAACATCGGGCTCCCAAGATCGTCCTCACACAGACCTCACCCACAGCACTATTGCATCACTCTGTGATGATACCTCTGAGCTCTGCACCTTTACATGGGGCTCTTGATCATATTTTTGGGAACTTACTACATTCCATAGTGTGGTGTAGCTTCACAACTTGGGCTCGTCTCACCTCTAAGTCAAAATTTGACTCCAAATTGATGGTGAGCCGCGCTATGTGACACGTCCCATGCGAGTTTGTTTTCGCCCAAATACCACATAAGCCTCCCGATCCCAAACCCTTAGTCATCCGTTATAGGTTCTTAAATTATGGAGTCACATTTGTGCATCATGTGAGAGATTTACATCATGGCATTCATACTCACCTCGTCTTGCAAAACGTACGTAGGTTAGCTACACTGAGGGAGATCTTGTCATGGTCAGGTCGAGCCCCAAGAGATACTCTCCTGCGGTCGCTACAAAGCTTCATGCTCGTAGTGCCAAGCCTTTCCTGATAGTCCTTATGGTCGGTAAGAACGGCTATGTTGTAGGTCTCCCACCTGATTGGGGGATCTGTCTGACCTTCAACGTTAATGACCTGATCTGATATCATCCTATGTCACCCATCACTGAGCGTGAGAGTCCCTCGAGCCTTAGTAGTGATGTGAGCAAGAGACACCATGTATCCCCTCCTGTCCTATCACCAATAAGGCATGAGCACTAGAGGAGATATTTAACACTATAGGGAAACAAATGGACCGCAAGTTCCTGGTGCATTGGCAGGGTTGAGCGTCTTCCAACAACACGTGGATTTTAGAGGCAAAACTTCTTTGGCCACAACCAGAGCTCCTTTAGCCTCTCGAAGATATCATGGGCAATAACTCGTCATAGGCCAGTTCTTCCCCCCTCAGAGAATGATGGAGGACCATCTAGTAGAGCACGTCCAAACTCATTACCAGCCACCTCGTGGAGACCGAGCCGACAAGAAGAACCCACATTTATGCTACAAGGTTTGAGAAGCTGCATTTACGTCGTCTGATTACATGTCGTGTCCATTTATAGTTGTATGATGGCCCATTATGATGCCGGACATCATCGAGGATGTCGTCCGGTCAGCACCAAGGGCGTTGGCTCAGTACCTAGATTGTGGTGCCAAACGTCGATGGTGTCATTATCCGATGGATAGATAAACCCTGATGTAACACGACCTGCCGGGATCGAGCGGCTCGCGTTAACACCACAGGGAGTGGAGAGCAGAACGACGGAACGGCAGCATGGGACAAAGGCTTCGGTGATTCGGTGGGCCCGACTTTCGGTAGAAAATGGTTGATGGTAGCGGTGATGTCAGCACGTCCTCGGAGTGATCTCGACGAGGAAGTGAGATGACGACAACGCCCCCAAGCTGCAAATCTTGGATCTCTAAGAAGTGCCCTCGGAGTAATCTCGACAAGGAGGCGGTGATGATTCCGAAGCCCCCAAGCGGTGATGTTCAGCTTGAATCTTTAAGAACGGCCTCGGAGTGATCTCGACGAGGTCGCGAGGTGGTGTCTCGAGGAGTGATCTCGACATAAGAATGCATGGTGATGACTCACGGAGTAATCTCGACGTGAGGGAAGGTAGTGACTACGAACTAACTACGAAGGCAGCAGCATAAGGCGGCTGCATCTATATCCTATCGGAGGGCTTCGACGGATACAACTAACTACGAAGCCCGTAACTAGGGAGTCCTTACTAAGTGGGCTTGTGACTGTGAGGGTTCTAACTAACTACGAATGGACAGTAACAGACGAGGGTATCGGCGGCGGCGGGGTCGTCAACAAGTCCTCGGAGTGGTCTCGACGAAGAAATGTTGGTGACAACAACCATCGAGAACTGAGAATCTGGATTCTTCTGGTTTCATCCCGGAGTAATCTCGACGGGGCGAATGAAGATAACTGGACGGGTCCGAGCCGGTCGTGGAGCTAAGTAGGCAGAGGAGAACGAGGGCAGCTGAGGCGTTGGGTGGTGGTCGGTTGGTTAAGGGCGGCCAAAGGTGAGCGGAGGTGGCCCGGTTGGTTGTATGTGGCCGGAGGAGGCTGGAGGCGTCCGGAGAAGGCGATGATGTCGGCAGACGACGATGCACTGGCTCGAGGTGGCCAAGGCGACCGAGAGGCAACCAGAGAGGCTGGCACAGGCCGAGGACGGCCGAGGGTGTTCCGGAGACCGGAGGCGGCCGGGCGGTCGACAGCGGCCGGCGTGGTCGAGGCGGCCGACGGCGGTTGGCGGCAGGGCGGCCGTCGCTGACTGTGGTGGCCGGGCGGTCGAGGCTAACCGTGGTGGATCGGTCGGGAAGGCCGTGGAGGCCACGGGGGGCCGCGGAGGCCGTGGCGGCCGCGACGGTCTCGGTGGCCGTGCGACCACGGTGGCCGCGAAGACCGGGGCGGCAGCGGCGGCCGTGGAGGCCGTGACTGCCTGGCGGTGATGGCGGCTGTGGCCCCCATGGCGGCCGTGGAGGCCGTAGCCGCCGTGCGGCCGCGGGCGGCCAAAACGGCCAAGGGATCCCATCGCGGCCAAGAAGGCCGGGGATGTCGAGGAGGGCGGCCGAAGGCAACCCGAGGCCGCCGAGGAACCGAGGCGGCCGGAAGACGGCCTGGGGGAAGCCAGGAATAGCCATAGTCGACCAGAAAATGGCCCAGGCAGCTAGAGGCTGCCGATGAGAGTGACCCAGGGGCCCATGGACGCCAAGGAGGCCTCGGCGGTGATGACGGCAATCCGCAGTGATCGAGAACTCGTGGCGATCGGAGAAGGGCCGAGTGCGACTGAGGAAGGCCAGAATCACCGACAAGAATGACCTAGGACTTCCATAGCTGCGGAGGGGGCTGAGATGGCGGCGCCGGCGAAGGCGGCGGCGGCGCTCCGGCGACGAACGGTCAGGATGCCCTAACGCCCAAATCTTGGATAGCAATTTTGTAATTTTGCAGAACTCCCAAAAATCACAAGAAAACTATCAACTAATCCTAAAAATTCCTAATCTACTAAAGGGGGCTACATTTTGAAAATCCTTTTCAATTTCACCCATTTTATTACAAGGGGCAAACTTCATTTTATAGGGAAGAAATATACCCAAATCTGTTAGGGGAGATACAAACAAACAAACAAAACAAAACGAAAAAAAACAAACAATCAACAAACAACAGAAAAATAGATATTTTCCTTAAGGCATGATGGTCCCCCATCAAACCCTTTCAGGCAATGTAACTACAATGCAAATGGGTGCACCTGCCTTCGTACTTGCAAGCCCGACTCGAGGGACATGCTAAGCTCCAAGCTCCAAAGGGATCACTGACGAGAGCAACGGTGGCCTCTCAAACCTCATCGGAGGGAACGACGACGTCTATGGGCCGAAGATAATAAATCCGTAGGGCTCGCACGTAACAGACGGACTTGTTCGTATCAGTAAGATACTCAATTGTGTTCGTAGTTTTTTTTGTAGTTTCCTCTCTCACCTAGCTAGCCCGAGCACGGAGGAGTAAAGACAAAAGTATACAACAAAGGATAATATAACGAGCAAGCGGGAGGATGACGTACGTCATCGGCGCGTGGCTTGTCGTGTAGATTTCTCATCAATTGGTGCATCAGAAGCGGGTGTAGGGGAGAGAAGCAGGAGAGTGTCGGCGGCTCAATTGGCAAAATGGCATAGGAGTGGTTGGTTGGAGGTCAGAGAAGAGGGTGGGCGCACCGCGTCGACTCGTCTGGAACGTCGACCAAAGTCTAGTGAGTACGGCGGCCAAACAGGTAGTGAGCGGTGGGCTAGGCTAATCTGTCCCAGCGTATGCGTGGCATAAGGGGTGATCGACAACAAGCAAATGATCCTCGACAGTGCTCCAGCTGGGAGTGACAATCAAGGTTCTGTAAATCCCAGGTTGGGGACGCGAGGTTGAAGACATCAAAGATATTCCAATTGGAGTTGCTAGTTGGCAAACCAGTGTTATCGTCTGATCGATAGTGCCCAATTCAGATCACCTAAGTCAAAAGAGTAGTCTAAGAATGCCCCATGCTACAACTGATGGGGTTGTAGATGGGATGCACGGTCATCCGATTGTTAAACGTTGGCTATATGCGTTACCAAGCAGCAGCTTAGGGTATGTGATTGATCGTGCAAGCTACGGGATGCAAATCAGACTCTCTCACGTAGAATGGACAAAGTCATTGACTGGAAAGTAATGTCTGCCCAACTAAGTTCTCTAGCGGTAGCAAGGCCGGTCAAGAATGGTAGCTGATGATGATCACTCTTCCTGATCGTAGACGACACTCAAGGGGGGAGAAGGGACAGCGATCTGAACAAAAGGCCGTGCAAAAATAGGCGTTTGCACACGCGAGCACTCAAAACCCTTAGGGGGCCTTCGCAGGTGGATAGACCACGATCAATTTGAAGCGGCCCGTGGCTTGATGTGCGATTGCGATCGCTCCAGTGATTGTGGCCGCTATAGCGGTTGTGGCCACTTTGGCAGCAGTGGCTGGTACTAGCGGCTATGATCGTTGCTGGTGGGTGCGGCCACTCCGGCGGCTATGGCCACTCTGTCGGCTACGACAATTGCGGGCGACTGTGGCAGCTCTGGCAGATTCAGCGGCTGTGGTTGGCTGCGGCCACCGCGGGTTGCTGCGGTCGTTGCTTGCAGCGGCTCTGGCAGCTGCGGGCAATCCGGGGGCTACAGCCACTATGGACGACTACGGCAGCTCCGGCGACTGTAGTCACTGAGATGGCTGCGGCCTGCTCCGGCGGCCGTGACCATGGCGGGTGGTAGTGGCTGTGGAGCATGGCGGCGGTTGTGCTCTAGGCCGACGGTGACCTAATGAACCTTGGGATGGCGCTGGCATTGGCGGCGCTGGAGACGGCGGCGCCAGCGATGGCAACGGCGGCACTCTGACGAAGTCACAAAGGATGCCTTAATTTTCCATTTCCTCGAGTGGCAATTTTGTAATTCTCTCAAACTCGAAAACTATAAAAAAAGACTTAAAAATAACCCAAAAAATACGAATGGACTACATTGCGACTCTTTTTTTTTTCTTGACTTGGTTCTTCTTTTTACAATGGGCACCCCCCCCCTCTTATAGGGGAAATATGGGCATTCCTCCTCAGGAAAAGGAAGAAGGCCCAATAAGTTTTAAAGAGGGCCCAAATTAGGGGAAAAAATACAGGTACACGCTGAGCATGTGAAAATACATAGAAGATATGTCCTTAAGGCTGGATGGTCCCCCATTAGTTGATAGAGTAAAAGAAGTGGTTAAGTTTTATCAAGTTTCTCAGTCATGCACTAATCTTTATACAATTGTGTATGAGCCTGAGTGAGGATGAAAACAATAAAGAGCGAGTCATGAAACAACCGCTCTTTTTTTTATTTTTTGATTGGCAAAAACACGATGTCGGGTACGGCCAACCTTACGGTTGTGCCCGTAGACCGATCCATGCGTGCCCTAGATGCCAACCAAGGGGGGTTTTATATATAAGTGGAGTGGTTATAAGTGTTTATATGCGTGGAACGAGTATCCCAGTTACACTCGGATCCCACTCGTCCACGCCCATGTTGAGAAAAGGAAAAGATACATAAATGATACCTGACAGGTGCTCGGATATGTGCTCGCGACGACGTCCCACCAGATCCCCCCACGATAAAGATGATGGAGCAGTATTGAAGATGTCCTCGCCTCCGTCAAGTGGTATTGATGAAGTGCATTGCGAGGTGGGCACAGTCCATCCCTTTTGTTTGAGATGATCAGTGGATTAGGCGGGAGGGTGAGCACTCCCACCTCGAGTGCTCCACGGGATCCTCCATTCTCGCGGGGCCCCCGTCGAGAATGTCTGACACGTGCGGAGGGTCGGCAAGCCGAGACGGTCGACACGATAGCATCCCCGTGCTGTCGGAGGGAGCGCCTCTCAAGAAAGAAAAAGAGTAGAAGGGAGTCGTGTGTGTACCGCATGGTTGGTAAGAGCATCTATTGTCTGGCTGCCTTCTCGCAGCTGGTGTCGAACGCTAGTTGTGCGAGAGCGGCACCGCATGATGTCCTGCCATACCCGTTGTAGCCGCCACTGGGAGCATGTACCAATATGAATCATGTCGACTAACACGTGTGAGTCCGATTCTACAATGATATTATGAAGGTTTCGTTCCTCGCAGAGGAGTAAAGCATCATGTATCGCCATAGCTTCGGCTAATGTATTAGTCTGTATTCCATAGTAAGAAGAGAAAACGAAGAGAATGCTCCCCTTATGGTCTCGGAGGATTCCACCTCCCCCTGCTGGCCCCGGGTTCCCTTTTGCCGCACCATCCACATTCAATTCGAGGATGCTGATTGGCGGTGGGTGCCAATGGACGACCTGGAGCTGAACGTGGGTGGGGGCAAGGGTCACCGTAATGCCCCAGGAGCGAAGGAATTTACACACGAGGGCTGAGCTGTAGGCTCGAAGGGGGATGAGATGTCGGATGCGCTATGTCCATAGCTTGACTCGACGCATGATATCCACGGCGTGCATGGGCGAACCTACAAAACGGGAAGAATTTCGCCCTTTCCATATCTCCCATAGTAAATAAGCTATGGTGATGTGTAGGATGGGGCTACGTTTAGAGCATGTTGGTGAGAGAAATACCTTGCCAAAACACTCGAGCGGGGTCAGTGTAGTGTGAAGGAGTGGACGCCAATGGTGTGTGATTTGGCACCAACGGTCGAGGGCTGTCTCACTATGGGAAAAAAGATTTTCCATGGTCTTAGTATGTGGGTATGTGGGACAACAGTGGTAATGAGAACTGAGAGAGTGACTTATACGAGTAACTCGATCATCGGTCGAAAGGCCACGATGTAAGAGCTTCCATAGAAAAAAGGAGACTCGAGGAAAGATCGCCGGATGTCAGATGCGGCGACCCCAATGCTGGATGGGGGATTTCACACTGAAATGCTCCCAAGAAGATTTGCACGAGTAGGCGCCGTCGAGCATGAGCATCCAAATGGCACAATCAGGACTAGACCCGATTGGGATACTCTAGACCTAGGATAACATAGATGAAGGGAGGCCATGCTCCTCCAATAGGTGTTTCGTGTTGCCCCTAAGCAATTGGGCCATTGTAAGTTGCACTCGGTGTGGTACAAACTGTGGGTGGCGGGCGAACGGCTCGTCAGTCTACCAAGTATCAAACCAGACGCTAATCTCTCCTCGGCCAATATGCTAGTGTGTGACCTGGGCGATCTCAAGTCAATGGCGCTGCCACATCCGCCATCTCTGATGACCCCGGATATCGATCTCTCGACAGGCCCACTCGCCATATTTGGCAGAAATAAAGCTACCCAATGGAGTGTGTGTGGTGCGCATACGCCATACTAGCTTCTTTTGAAGCATGTCTTGGACGTTCGTGAGGCTTCTGATCCCTAGACCCCCCTCGGTCATCGGCTGACATGCTTTCTCTTAAGAAACCCAATGGTGGCGACGCTCTCCCTCATGGTGACCAGACCATACAAAACGTGCGCATAGTCGTTCCACTGAGCGGAGGGCTGTGAGAGATAGCGAGTGGACCGCAAGGGTGTGCACTTGGATACTCATGAGGACATGTCGAATAAGTTCCATCCCTCTAGTTTCTTTCTAAGTTTCCCCAACAAAGCATCAAAGTAATGATGCCTAGCGGGTCCCAAAAAGATAGGGCATCCAAGATAGTCGAACGGAACACTTCCTCGTGAGTAGTTGGTGTAGTGCTGAAGTATCTGAGAGCGCTTTGTAGTGGTGGAAGGACCAACTATAAAGCTACTCTTCGAGGCATTGACGAGCTGGCCTGAAGCTTGCTCGTATGCTGTGAGGACACTCATAAATTCCTTAATGGATTTTTTAGATCCATTAAGAAAGAGGATGGCATCATCTACAAATAGAGAATGTGAGAGGATTGGACAACCCCTTTTTGTGAAATACGGTTAGATAAGACCGTGGTCGATCGCACATGTGAGCGATCGGCTGAAGACCTCCTCCATCAATATAAAAAGGGTGGGTGAGATAAGATCACCTTTCCGTAGACCTCTCATGGCCGTGATGAAGCCAGTGGAGTTTCCATCCATCAGGAGAGAGAAATGATTCCCTCTAATGCAAGCATCATTGAGGTCGATGAACGCAGTGGGGAACCCAAAGCGACGCAGCACTTGGATAAGGAAATTCCACTCGACTCGATCAAAAGCCTTCTCCATATCTAGTTTGATGATGACATTCGAGCCCCGAATATGAGTGTCTAAGGACTGGGCTAGCTCTTGAACGAGCATGATATTGTCATGGATTTGTCGACCCTTGACAAAGCCACAGTGTTCAGGCAAGATAAGTCGATCAAGGAAGTTCCCTAGTCTATTTGTAATGATTTTGGATGCAACTTTGTAGCATACATTACAAAGACTAATGGGCCGAAAGTCTCTGAACGTAGTTGGAGTGTCCACTTTTGGGATGAGCGCCAAAAAAGTGGATTTCCAACTTCAAGGGAAGACTTTGCGTGTGAACACCTCCTTGATAGCAAGCACCAAATCTTTGCGTACGATATCTTAACATGCAGTATAGAATTCCACTGAGAATCCATCCTGTCCCGGGACCTTGTTCCTAGCCAAGGAGAAGACGACCTCCTTGATCTCTGCTCGAGTAGGAAGGGCTGTTAGGAGGGCGCTTTCTTGGTCAGTCACCAAGTGGGGGATAGAGGCGAGAAGATCCTCGCTCACTATAGTTGGTTGTGAGGAGAGGAGAGAACCATAAAATGCCACACTTGCTCCTGCTAGCTGGGCGGGGTCTTGACCATATGTCTCTAGTAGGGTTGTATAATTAGGACGGGCTCGGTGACGGATCGAGGCGTGAAAGAAACGTGTGTTTCTATCACCTTCCCTCAGCCATTGGACATGCAATTTCTGGATATAGAAAATCTCCTGACATCGCATAGCATCCTCAATCTGCTCTCTATGTCGAAGCTAACGCTCTCCCATGTCGTCTGTCCAAATATCTTGCAATTGCTGCTCGACATCAGCTAGTTCCGTCTTGATTGCTTTCACCGGTGCGTGTACATCACCGAAGACATGTCGATTCCACCTTTTCAGGTAGAACTTGAGATTCCTCAATCAATAACTTAAGTTCTCCGTAGGTGATGTCGAGATCTTTCCGTGCCAATGGCTGCGTAAAAAAATGATAAAAGTTGTTATGTTCTAACCACATGGGTTGGAAGCGGAATGGAGGACGTCGGACTTGATGACTCGAGTCTAGGAGTAGGAGGATCAGTGAGTGATCCGAGAAATATCTCATTAGGTTCTCAATCGTGATGGTGCAATGCATCAGTGCAATCCTATTAGTGAAACAGCGGTCGATCCACTCGTACATACGCGCATTTGCCTGACGCCCATTACACCAAGTTCCCTTCTCACCGAGGGTAGGAGGCTCCACAAGTGATGTCTGGTAAATAAAGTTGTTGAATGCTTGTATGGAGCGTGCCCTAGGTGGGCGACCTCCCTGGCATTCTCTGACTGTGCGTACGCAGTTAAAATCCCCAGCTGTAAACCAGGGGAGATCAACAAGCCATGAGTGGGAATGGATATATAAGGCAAGTTCCTCCAAGAGGGCCTCCCGCACTAGCTGTCTATGTGAGGCATAAACTATGGTAAGGATGTAGGGCTTCAGGGAGTACGGTACGTCAAAAGTGGCGTACTGAGTCCCTTCGGCCCGTAGTACCAACGAATAATCCTGCTTCCAAAAAAGCCAGAGCTTATTCGAGGGAGGACAATAAACATAATCCATTCTGAGTTTCCTCAGAATTGAATGGGAGCAATCCGATGTAATCATCGTCTCAATAAGTCTAACTATTCCTAAGCTGTGCAAATTGATTAGGGAGAGGAGATGTGATGGGGTTAGAGGATTGCCGATCCCTCTACAATTCCAAACAAGACTTGGGATCATAAAACTATCGACTCGCGTGGCGCACCCTCGATCGGGTGTTATAGATGCAATGTGTATGCGGAGTATCCGAGTGATGACCTAGAGGGGGGGTGTCCATGTCCGACTCCTCAAAGATGGAGGCGTCATCATCCTCCTCGTCTGTGAGAGCATGACCACTAGTATCTCTACGTGTAGCCTCTAAACTAGGGAATGCGGCTTGATGGTGAGTCAAGCAATCCTCTCGATCAAAGGGGATATGTGATGGGTGGAGATCGGGCAGGGAGGTGAGAATATCAGACGGGGGAGGGGTGTGGCAAGGGTGGGGCGGTAAGCTAGGGATGGGGATGGGTGGAGAGCGAGGGGGGGAGGGTGAGCGAGGAGGAGGGGATGGAAGATGAGAGGGAGGTGAGGCTGGTTGAGGGAGCGGGGCGTAAGGGAAGGGTGGGCTGTAGGTGGAGATGAGCGAAGTAGAGGGGAGCAAGGTGGTGGGGATGATGAAGATGGAGGCCGGTGTATGGATGAGGGGTGAGAAGGTGTAGAACGAGGAGGCGATACAGAATGGGGGACTAGTGAGGGACGGGTGGGTGTATGGCCGGAAGTGCTAGGGATACTCGAGAGACTCTGTCCAACTTCCACGTAGTCTCCAGCAGGGCTGTCTAGGACATCCAAGAGGGAAAAAGTATTGGAGATACTTGTGGGTGCCCGCACATCCTTACCCTTACTCGATATGTCCGAAGGAAGGGGTAGGGTTTGTGGGTGCTTATCAGCCCCCTTCTTCACCCGTTGTGAAGCTAAAGATGTAGGCTTGGCCGAGACAGGCCTAACCGACATAGGGTCCCTAGGTGGGAAAGTGGTAGTGGTAGATACCCCCTGTGGTGTGGGGCGTGAACTCAGAGCCGGTCTCTGGGTGGGGCGGCGCCCTTGAGAAGTAGACTTTGCTTCTATGATGTAGTCGTTATAAGGCAAAGGTGGGAGGTACTCCTCTGAGGGGGTCAAGATAGTCTAGGACGCCCTTTGGCGACACTTATGAAATGTGTGATCCAAAAGGGTACAATGTGTACATAACTCCGGAAGGTTCTCATACACAATAGGTTGGCGAATCAGCTCATCCCCATTACAAATGAGGATCATGCGATGAATGGGCTCTAATAGGTCTATCTCTACCCAGACCCTCGCATATCCGGGCCGGTTGAACATATGTACGTCTTTGTCAAGACGTATAAATGTTCCGACAGCACTGGCTAGAGACTCTAGAGCCGTGGGCGTGAAGAGATGTGGCTGGAGTCCTGGGAAGCCTATCCATACTGAAACCGTATGGGGGCAATATTCTCGTGAGCTGCTTATTTGCTCCGTAGTCCATCTATAACTATGCATCACAGAACCGCTAATTGTCCACGTGGTACGGCTCCATGCCTTTCTAAAGTCAGTTTCCAGTTGGAAGCGAATGAAGACACTCCGATGGTTACGTGCACCAATAACCACCTGTCCGGTGAAGTGCCCTGGCAGTAAATATACCTGCATGATATCATCGATAAGTGGATGCTTTGTAGCGAATCGCCTGATCAATGTGTATGTGAATGGTGCAGCCATTCGCGAGACCTCCTCTTTGGAGAAGGCAATCATTCTCACCCCCTCCGAATCCGTAAAACCCCGCTTTGGGGTCGTGTCATCGTTAAGGGGGGGGGGAATGGAGGCTTGGGGAGTGGTTGAGTAGTCGTCGTGTGCGTAGGTCCTACCACTCTTGCTGCCCAAGTCGTCGGTGGTGCGCGTTCAATGTGCTGCCTCTCAAGAGCATGTCCTTGTTTCTACGAGACGTTCTGCTCCTCCGTGCTATGGCCGGGTCGCCGCTGATGGTGGAGTCTCTCTGTTTAACTTGGTCAAGGTTTACCAAGTCGACCGATTGCACTCGGTCAGAAATGATCGAGTTGGGTGGCTCGACTCGGTCGGGATGACCAAGTTAACCGATACGTCTAGGTCGATGGTGACCGAGTCTACGGGTGTGACTCTATCATCGGTGACTAAGTCAATAGGTTCTTGTCGGTCAAGGTTGACCGAGTCGACTCCTGTGACTCTGCTGGCATTGACTGGGTTGACCTAGTTGACCAGTTCAACTCGGTGAAGGTTGACCGGATCAACTGTTTCGTCACGGTCCTTGTTGACCAAGTCGGCTGATTGAACTCTGGCTGCGTTCACCAAGACAACCTGTTCGATTCGGTCAGGGTTGACCAAGACGACCGGGATGACTCCATCATCGTTGAGCATGTCAATCCTCGTGATCCGGTTAAGAGTGACCGAGTTAGTTGGCTCGTCTCGATCGTGCTTGACCGAGTCAGCCAATTCGACTCGGTCATAGTTGCCCAAATCGACCGGTGCGACTTGGTCATGATTGACCGAGTCGACCGGTTCAACTCGGTCATGGTTGACCAAGTCGAGCAGTTTGACTCTGTCAGGCTCGATCGACTCGAACCGTTCGGATTGGGCTTGATAGACCCATTCGACCAGATCGACTTGGTCATGGATGACCAAGTCGATCGAGTCGACTCGGTCTGAGTCAGCCGAGTCGAGCCGATCGACTTGGGCGCCCTTGACCAGATCGACTCAGTCTGATACAGCCGAGTCGACTTGGTATTGTTCAACCGAGCCGGCATGGGATGACTCAGTCGGGTCAACTTGGCCGGTCTCGGCCACGCCAGCTGAGAAATGAGTTGTCATCTGCGTGGATAGATCTGGGCCTTCCAATAGATAGATCAGAGGGGCATCGGATGACATAGATCGCGTGGAAGAGTCAACAATTGCGGGCGTTAGAGGAGGTGAGCTTACCGGCAACGCATTGAATGCGTTGTCGGTGGCTGTAAGAGTCGCTTTATCGTATGGTGACGTGGCCAATTCGACGGTGGAGATTGAACAGATCTGAAAGCCAGATCCAAAATCCACCGACGGATCTAACGTGACGGAGGGGTCCTTCTTGAGCTGTAAAGGTGCATTAATTGAGCCGTCAGCATTTACTGCCAACGGCTCAATTTTTTGGACCGTTGCACGGTCCACCGAGGGTCCATCGTGTAGACTGTCGCGATCGCGACACGTGGCTGTCACAATTGTCCCGATGGCTCCATGGACTGCTGGTTCGGCAGCATTAAATGCTGCCGAGATTCCTTTTTTTGAGTTTTTTGACTTTTTGCTTTCTTTTTGTTTTTTAATAGTTGGGTGGCCGTTGGGTGCATCCACGCTGGCAGATCTGCTAGCGTGGACGCTCCCAATGACCCATGTTGGCTGTGACGGGTGCACTAATGCATTAGTGGACCCGTTGCTGGCCACCACGTTGCCGGCCATGGCCCGCTGGCTTGCTGACGTGGCGGCAGCGTCCAGCAAGAACTCAGCTGACTCTGTAGCCCGCATTGGATTGCAAGCTGCGAGTTAGCTTATGGCGATATGGAATTTAGGATCAAATTTTTCCTTTAAAAAGAAAATTTCATATGAAATGAATAAAATACAATGATGCGGCTTGTCGAGACGAACAATTAGAGTAAAAATTTGATATAATTATCGCATCTAAATCACGAGATATATGGGAAATAAAATTCGGATAGAAAACTTACCTCTTGGATTCAAAATCCTGCAATCTGAGCTATAGGAATCTGTTTATGATGTTCTTGTAGCCGATTCCTATAGACTAAGGCCTTCTGAATCCAATGAAACAAGAATCACTTCTATCAGAGCTTTCTTACAAAAGTAATGATGAAATCGCCCGTCTTTGAGAATAGGGATTTGTTTTACAATCGGATGACGAGATTCTGAGTTTACATTAAACTTCGACTCTTGTTATCCCATCATGAAACAACCACTCTTGCTTGTATATATTTTTGGATAATATTAATTTAGTGAGAGAAAGTTTAAAGAGGAAATTCAAAGTCTTCTAATAATATGATATAGTATTTTGGGTATTAAACTTAATTTATCAACATTTTATATAAAACATTCACTAATACAAAAAACTTAGAAACAAATGGGGGAGCTAGCTCTTTAGTAGAGCTACCTAAGGAATAATCATTGGAATGAAGGTTTACGAGACAGGACTGTAGTTTACCCCACACATGGGAGTAGAAAAACTCCCATCGAATGATGGAGATAGCGGTAGTAGTAAAAAGCATGAGGACCCTGACACCCTCCACGATAATAACTCATGAAAATCATCAAAGAAACCAAAACTAAAGCGTATTATATGGCAGCTACTCTGTAGTCATCTGCCCATCAAGTCACCTTGAACATTTTACTCTTAAAAATCACATTCGAACAAGCAATTCAATTTGCTAAGATGAATTCAGAATGGAAGAGCAAGAAGGGTGGAACGAGGCAGAAAATTTCAGCCTCAATTCTATATAGTTCGTCGGAATTGTACTTCTCCATACAAACAATTTGGAAACCCAGTTGTTTTTCCATCCTTCATCCATATTATGGATCACCAGCACGGAACAAATAGCTTGGTAAAGAATTAAATCATAAACCATACTTGAGTATGATTTTCTTATCTCGCTAACACATGTACATGACGTCATTAAATAGTGGTAATGATGGCCATCAAAGATAATGATTAAACTTTGTGCCCAACCATATTTGGCCATGTGGTCTTGAAAAGGGTAGAACCAAATGTGGTTTATGGTATTTTATTCATTATATCAGCTTATATAATTTCATTTGGTCATTTTTCCTGAGATATTTAATGGTTTAGATGCATTTTTTACAAGGGTACTTTTAATCTATTCTCCATATGGCCCAAGTTAATCAGGTTTCATGAGCTTTTTTTTATTGAATCAGTATTTATATTTGTCCGCTTTGCATTATAAAGTCAAAAGGTTTGTAATAAATGGTGTTTTGATAAGCAAACCAAATCATTGATCACAACCAAATCATTGATTGGCAATAGTCAAGGTCTACAGGGTTGCAACAAATAGCGCATAAGAAGTCACAATATAGTACCTATATACATGCAGAAAGAAGTTAGATAAATAAAAAAATCATTGATGAATAAATACAAATTCATTGCTACAAAATCTGCAGAAAATCTACAGATGGGATAGTTAGAATAATATTCAAAAATATATTTATTGGATTATGGCACAATACCATATATATAAATGTATTTCGTAATAATGCTCATCATAAATTTGTGATTTCAATAATACACTTAACACGTTAACTGTAATGAGATGAAACTTTAGCTGAAGGAACACAATTCGAAATATAGGAACATACGCATTGTATAAACTTTTACCTAATATGCTGATTAGTGGTGCAATAGGTTTAAGTCTTACCTAATATTTTTCGTAACAAAGTTCTCTTAAAGTGTTTAATGATGTTATTTACTTTCCCATTAAAGATCTATATCAAATGATTGGGTTAACTCATTGAGAAAAAAAATTACTTTTGGATTCAATTTGGGAAATCCGTCCCGATTAAAGTTCATACATTCACACAAAAGTGCACCTTCAAGAAAGCAATCGATGATTTCGTTCAAAAAATTGATTCCTTCATTGAATCCTGTGAATGATCCATGAGACCCGCTAGACGATGTTGAGTTAATTGCATTACATCATGGGAATGAATCCAAATTTTTTTAGAGGACTTCATGACCAGTAGAAAATCATGGTGGATTTAGGGAGTTGGGATATAACTTGATAAACGGGAGATGTGTTACATCTCATTGGAAGCTCCGTATTGTTAGGGGAAAATGAGAAGGGGGAACAAAAACATTGTCCTTAAGTTAATCAAAATTTTATTACAACATTGTTAAAGTTAATAGCTTTAAATTTCCTCGGTAATATGATAGTTACGATTATCCAGGGATGAAGCCAAAACATGAGAATGACATAAAAAAATGAGCTAAAATTAAAAGAAAACATTAAAAAAGTTGGTTCTAGTGGCCAAGGCAATGAGCTAGGCGCAGCCACACACAAGCCATCTGCATGTAGGTGAGCTTAGAGCACTCAAACCCACCCGCAACTAGCAAGCACTAGGCACAAGCAGGAGATCCAACAGAAGTGTAGCACTCAATGAAGGCGAACATCCTCGTTCACGTCGTGCGACAGGTAATTTCATACAGTAATGAAACTAAGTGGTGTAGTGGTCCTATAAGGATGCACGTACAGGCCACGACTTGTTGGGTTTGCCGTGGTCCAAGTTCTGGGATTTGGTAACCAATGATGGTGATGTGACCTTCTGACTCTTGTCAGAGTGAGGATGGTGACTATGGCGCTGAGGGTAATAATTTTGTTGGCGCACACACATAACGGACGTGCTCAACCAGTACCTAGGAATACACTAAAATCGTAGTTTTCAGAATGTAACTGTATATAGTAGCCGAGAAATATTCTATAAAATGTAATTTAACTAACAAGCAAGAGGGACAATGCACCTCATTGTTGGTGTCACCCATCGTTGGGGTATTCGTCGGTGATGGCTTGACCGGGCAAGTGCAGCGGAGTTGTGCTAGAGACGTCAAGGCATCACTGGACTAGTGTCAGGGCATGGCACAGGAGGCGTAATGCGAAAAGGTGAAGACAAATGGTAGAGGGGTGGGGCGGTGGAGCGCCACCAGCAAATGGCCGTAGCTTGGCCCATGCATCCTTGTGGATCCGTGCAGCTGGAGCGCGTTCGGTGACATTTGCAGTGTGGAGCGCAGGCATTGCCTAAAGCTCAACAACATGAACCAGCGGCGGGGGTTGTCGGCATCACAATGCACGACATGAGTGAGGGCGCGAGTGGCTGTTGTGACGGCAGCGGTGTCGGCACACTACGGCACGCCCGCCGCGGGTGCAAAAGCTGGTTGCGATGGCTGCACGCAAGGGTAACGATGGCTGCAGGCGGCGCCAAGAATAGCGTGGTTGAGTGCGCGAGCAGCAATTGTGATGGCTGCATGCAACGGTAGTGGCCGCTGTAGCTGATGTCGAACACAGCGTGGGCACGGGATTGAACGACAGCGACGAGGGCTGTAAAGAGCGGTAGGGGTGAGTGCACAGGCCTGATGAAAAGTGCAGCTGATTTGGATTCGCAAAATGGCATTAGCGGACTAGTGATGTACGTGGACGATGGCATGTTGCGTGAACGGTGCATGACCCTGGTAAGCAGCGTGGCAGGATGTGGTGGGGAAACGGCACCATGGCAGTGGCAACATGCGGGACTAGCAGTATAGCATGGGTGCGACAACAATTCTGGGTGAGCGGCACACGTAGCATTGTGGATACGGTTGAGATAGTCGTCGTCGTAGTGGGCGCAAAGAGGTCATGTGTGGGCGGCATACATGGCTGGCGGCATGGCTCAACGGAGTGAGTGACACGCAGGTGTGGGTGGCAGTGCTCCGGTGTCACCTTCTTCCTTTCTCCTTTCCTCTTCCCTTCATCTCTCTTCTTCCTCTCCTTTATTATTCCTTCATGAGACCTAGGGTTTGCACGATAACTCAACACACTGAAAATCCCAGTCTATTTTTTTTGGGCCCCATCATGTCGTTATATAGAGGCATGAGGGGCCCTGAAAAAGCCCTTGCTAAGGACACTGTCACTTACAAAACTATCATGTACGTTAAATAAAACAGGATAAAATAAAGCAGGACATCATGAAAAATGACAACATAAAAACATGAGACTCAGCGGGTACACGAACACGGTCACATGAACACAGTAAAATGATGAACATAACAAGCACGTGCCGTAGAAAATGAAAACGTTAGAATGCGTGGGTTTTGATCAAGACGTTTGACCCTCCTCCTCTACAGGACTGCAGTTTTGGATCAAGGGGGGACCAGTGTAGGCAATTTGACTGCCAGCTAAAATGATAAACCAGAACTAGAGTTAAATAAGTCCTTTTAATGCTCTTACTTATGCAACAATATTTATTAAACTTTCCTTACTAATAATAGGGTAAGTAAGGGTCGAATCCTCAAGGAGTAGGTAATGAGAGAGTAAATTGTAAACCAAATATATTTTGGAATAACCTTTTTTTGCAAATTTATATACTGTGAACTTCTAACTAATCTCTAACTAGAAAATCAACTAAATGATAGGAAACTCGTCAAAACTATTTTAAATAAATAAAATAGTATATATGTTGTAAGTTCTAATAATTTATTCTAATTTTTTTGAATTTTTCTAGAGCATGAAATCAACTTTAAAGACAAAAAGAAGCTTAGGCCGCGATTCCTGCAGTAAAATTGCAGCAAAAATGAGTAGTTGAGGAAAATCACTGTAACGTTTGCTAGAATATGAATTTCTGAGTGCCATTTGATGTGCTGGAAACCTTACATTCTAGTTTATCTTCTAGATTATTTTCTAGACAAATTGGGAGAAAAGTTAAATTAAACATCCATGAGATCAAACAAACATTTTGGTCATGTCCCCAAGGGCCAAGTGGTGCTCTTTCTTCTAGAATCTTGATCAACCTTGCACTCCGTCTCCCACATCCTTGTATACCAATAATGGATCAAATAGGTCTAATATATTAGGACTGCAACAACAAGTAAGGGTCAGGAATCTAACATCATATACAAAGAGAGGGGAGAAGAGAAAAAATAGAAGTCGCCCAACTCTCCCATTTAATTCCAAGGCATCGTAAGGCTAGGATTTTTTGATTTCCAGCGTGGACCAACGTGCGCTCTTCAGACTTGAAGACAGACTATTCAAACTCAAATTGTGGGTTAGTTCCACAATTCTTGACTTTAGTTTACCCAGTCTTTAAGGAGTTTTGAGTGGACCCCTAGAATGGGTTTCTTCTGTATTGGGCCTCCTCTCATAATCCATTTGATTTCTAATTTCTGACCATCTGTATCTAAAATTTATCATTGTATGTACCTAAGTCCCGTTTCTCATATAAAACTCCAAGAAGATGTAAGAAGTCCAATTCAAACTAAAGAGTCAAGTGGTGTAATCTCGAAATTCAATCAGAAGTATAAAAAAAAGAGTTTAAGAAACTAAATTAAAAATTATCATTTTATCCTTAAATGGTGAATAATGCTAGTGAAAATCAAAAAAATTGTAGTAAAAATTAAGTATAAAAGCATTTTTTTATCTAATTCGACGTTATCACAAGACCCCCAATACCAGCCGAATTCAGAAATGGCCATGGGAGATCAATAAAGGGGCGTGGTAGCCCCTTAATTTTCCATCTTCCGACCAATAATCTTTAGAGCAGTGGGAGACACATCCACATCTTCTCCACCCAAGCTGGAGTCCGTGACAGCTTCAAGGAGGTTGGCCGACTCATAAAGGCCCCATTTCTCCTTGGTTTAATGCTAATGCAGAGGAAAGTGGGCACACTCAAAAAGCATAGTTCTGTAAATGTGATTCGCACACCCATCCAATGCCCATCTGAATGAGTGTGATTTAGATGAGCTTTCAAACTCCATAATGTAGATCTAGTTGTTTTTATTTATTTCAGGTCAGTAAAGTTAATTTTGAATTATAGCCAGAGTAAGATCTCTATTGAGTTTGCTAGATCAGTTTTGATCCGGCATTCTGTAGTTAACGGGTGCACTTTTGGAGCTTTTCCTAAGTTCTCCAATTTTCCTTATGTATTTAATAGTATATAAAACTGCTTATAAATATTTATATTTTTCATTCCTTCAATTACATTCTGTTGTTCTCCCCCTCATTTAATAAAATTATTGAAAATCCTTTAAAACCAGTTAAATTATATAGATATATACATCTTTACATCACTAACCTATCTAAGGTTAGATAATATATATTTCTTTTCACAATATCATAATACCTCACAATTATCATTCACATTTTAAAAAATAATCATATTCATTATCTTACTAGCTCTTAATATACATCCTTACTATATATCTATCTCCTCTCTTACATGTAACCTTATATTAATTATAATAATTTATCATTCCAAGAATACCATCTACTAATTATAGTATTATTGTTAAACTCCCTTCACATTTTTCCCCTGCAACCTAATAAAATCCCAATTTCATTTTTTCCATTACCTTAATGTAACTATATACCTATCTCTAAAGCACAGCCATTGTGGAGACGACCTCACTCCCATTTTTCTTATTTGAGTGAGTTTGAATAATTATAAATTTTGTTTGATTTGGAAAAAATCAATTACACCTACATGAAAAATAACAATACTGATGGAGGACGATCGGGAAGATGGCACGACGGGACGCCACCAACCACGCCGAGCAGCTCGAGTCGACGCGTGCCACCCGGGGTTCAAGTACCCCGCGTAAGCACTTTATTTTTCTTGTGTTTATTTCTTGCTTTTTTTGTGTTTCTGGATTTTATGGACTGGGCCAATGTTGGGCCCCGTCCTTCGTCTTTCCCTTTTCGTTTTATTTGTATTTCAAATTTGTAATGAGAGGTCGAACCACGTCTCGCGACGGTTCGTCCTCTCCCCACATTCACTTGGCACCCATCCGCACTATATAAGGGGATGGCATGCCCAAGGAACATTTGGAGTCATTTTGTTGAAGAAAATCACAACGGTGTCTCCCCACCATAGGACGTAGCGTAGGAGGTGTGGCTAACCTCACCCACGTCGAGATCACTCCGTGGTGTAGAGCCTTCGTCTCTCTCGTCGAGATCACTCCGAGAGAACGGGTTTAATCGCACCGTCGAGATCACTTCAGAGCGAGAAAAGCTTTCGAGAAGTCGTCACGTGCAGCAGCAGAAGAAGCCTTCGTCGAGATCACTCCGAGGGCAACGGATTCTGCCGGCTCGTCCATGACGCTCACTTTCCACAGGATTGCCGAGGATCCCATCCCAGGCCTTCCAAGGTACCATCGTCATCGTTCTTGAATAATTCTTGGGTTGTTCCTTCTCAAGAACCCTCTTCTTGACACCTCTTCCCCTCCCTCCATCCTCCATCATACCATCGTTTCCACGCCCTCCCCATAGCCATCCTCGCCCTACCATCCACACCTCGCCCTCCACCGTAATCCCTGCCCTGTCGACCACCCCTACGCATCTTTCCCACGTTTCTTGATCTGCAACCACCCTCACCCCTCGATTCTTGAATTCTCGCAGCCCCTTTCCCCTTTGCCTCCGCCCTTTCTTTCACTCCGTCCCTCCTCCACCGCCGTTCTCGCCTTGCCACCCTTTCGCCTTCTGCCCACCTTGATCCCCTCCCAGCTGCATCATTCTCTTCTACTCCGCCATCCCTTCCTAATCCCATTCGCCCGTCACCCATCAACCTTTCCTTCCTTCCCTCTTGCCCTCACCATCTCCCTTCGTCTTCTCTCTGCGGCCCCGCTTCCCCCGGCGCAAATCATCCCCACGCGCGCGCGCACGCCCCGCCCGCGGCCAGCCGCACGCGCGAACGTGTTGTCGCCCGCCGTCCTGTCCGCTTTATGCGCTCTCGGCACGCACACACAGTTCGCTTGCGTGGATTTGTCACGCCCGCCCCGCCCAGCATCCGTACGCCCGTCGCCTGCGAACATCCTCCGCACGCTTGCCGCGCTGCCGGTGAGCCGACTGATCCGAGTGCGTGGCGCTTTTCCTCTTGCCGCGTGCATGCCGCGCTCCCTTGAACGATACTGCTCGGCGCTCTGAGCTACTACGCCGACACGAGCTGTACCGTCATCTTCTTCATCGTGATTGCCAACACTAGCCTAGCGGTCGACTGTTTGGTGCCAACGACCCCGGAAGTCAACCTTGTCTGAGCCGCCGCCTCCGACAATACCGTTTGCTCTTCATCAACGATACGGGAGTTATCTTTACGTCGTGGACTAGCGACATCCCGGTACCACTTGTCTCCTCTCCATCATTACCAGTATTATTACTACTTGTAGTCCCGTCTTCCGCTATCACGTCCTCTGCCTACTCTACACTACGAATCTCAGGTAGGATAGCCATCTTCGTTGATTGTAGGATTTTCTTGTGGTTGAAGGGTTAACCACTACCTTAGACGCCGGACACTCCAGGGTCGTCCCTGACCCCTCTCGTCGTAGTCGTCTAGTAGTTCTTGCGGGTCATTGGGAGTTTGATCCTTGTATCACCTTCCCTCACCGACTGGCGTGGCTCACACCCCTTTCGTTGATCCTTTCGACTGCTCATTCGTTATTTGTTTTTTCATCAGTTTGCATTTCACACATCCATTCATTCCTTGTGACGTAATACGAGCCGACCGATCCTGGCAGGTCGTATTACATCAAATACTTATTGTCTCCATCACATATCAGATGTATAATTAGGTAAATACTTATGGGTAGATGGGATACACCATGCAACTAAAATGATTTGTCCCTGAATATTCACATGATAATAATCATTAATGCAGAAACAATATTTCCTAATACTTTACTTCTACTGGTCAGGCTAAAAATACGTTTATGAATAGACAAGTAAGCTCTTCCAACACCAAAGATAAATAGATTGAATTAGGTTGGTTGTTGACAGTTTACAACAAGCTCATGAATATAAGATTACCAGCCTAGTCATAATGTCTACATGCACAAGAGATATGTGCAAAGAAACAGCTAGTTCTAAGCTGAGGGGAAACCATTGAATTGTGGTGTTCGAAATATATGTGGCCTGCATACTCCATATCGATAAGATACATGCAATGAAAAACTAAATTAATATGAGATGACTGTATGGTGAAATTAGTCATGGAGCACATGCTCTAAATATTCCAATTTGAATGATACTCTGATAAGCTCAAATTATGGGTAATTTTACTGGTTAATTACTGGTTAATCATGTGAGGATTGAGCTTATGCAACAATATTTATAACCTCACAGCCTTAGGGCGAGTAAGGTGTCGATCCACAAGGAGACGGTAAAACGAGAGCGATTCTTTTTCCAATCAGTTCAGTTTATCAGATTTATGTATCAATACTAGCAATCAGAGGGATTATCTTCAGTAACACTCAATGAATTTCCTCAGAGAAGACGTATGAAAAGATCTCTATGTAAAACAGCAAACTACTCCTCAAGATTAGTGCATAGAGATTGATAATCGACTCTGTTTACTTGTCTACAGGCTCACACCTGTAGGTTTGGCAATTTGCCAAACACCTGGCGGGCGTCCCTGTAGGCGTTACTGCCCGCGGCCTCAGCTGCGTGCAGACGCGCCTGCAAGAGCGCCTGCGTGCTGCAAGTGCGCACGCAGCTTAGCTGCGCGTGGCCTGGCTGCGCGTAGCTGCTGCTGCGCGCTGCTTGGCCGCGCACGGCGGTTGCTACGCGCTGCACAGCTGCACGCGTGAACGTTGCTGCGCGCGGCGGTCGTTGCGCGACAGGAGCTGCGCGTAGTTGTGGCTACGCGCTGCTTGGCTATGCGCAGACTCTCATCGCGCGCCGAGCTGCGCTGTTGGGCGTCGCGGCGCGCCTGGCTGCTGGCGGCCTAGGCTGCTAGCAGCTTTGGCTGCCGGCAGCTTAGGCTGCTGGCGGTCTTGGCTACTGGCCTCCTGAACTGCTAGCGACCTAGGTTGCGGCCTTGGTCGCTGGCGATCTCGGCTGCTGGCAACCTTGATCGTTGGCGACCTGGCTACTGCTTCAGGTGGGATTTCAAGTTTGATTGTGAAGAACAACAGTGGATTTTTGTGGGAAAACGAGAGGAAGAACAGTTTGAACGAACTGAAACTTGAAACCAAATTAAAACAGAAACAATGTCAGTTGGAATCGTTGGAAGATCACTGGTGTGAAGCTTCCAACCCAACCTAGATTGTCTAAAATGGAGAGAGTTACACTGCACTGAAACTTGGGCAATCGCTCCACCTTGTGTCACGATCCTTGCGGCGAGGTGGAGGTCGTCCAGCCCAAGCTACTCCTCAGCTTGCTCCTTCTCTCTAGCTCCAATGCTCATCAGCTCTTGGAGGGTCTGCAGAACTCCTTCTCCAAGCCCTAGCTTCTTTGGACAGAATTTCTGGACCAACCTAAAATGAACTCTCAAGAGAGTATTTATAGGTTTCTCTTAACTCATGCCCAAGCGCATTTTTGTAATTTTCCTTCTTTGAATTTTTGCCCGCTCCAGTTGATCCTCGTCTTCTTCCTTGATCGTCTTAACCTGTCTCTGAATGTTTACTAACCATAAAATGTTAAATATAATCCACTTGATTCAAAGAATCAAGTGGGGTTAGTACTTTCATAAAATGATGCATATGCATGATACTCACATGAATTAACACGATAATTTTAAGGAATTAACACTCAAAAGATTAAATATTTGATGACATGTTTGAGAGTCATCATACTCCACAGGTGCATTCTCATTTCCACAAAGAATAATACAGTCCTAATCCACTGAGATGATGCCTATAACTGGTCCCGTAGCCATTAGTGTGGACAATACTCTCAACTAATGTTACTCTTTTTATTATTACTATAAGTCTTTGTATGCAGATTGCTATTCTTAATCCAATGTTGGTGATTTTTCTGGATCAAAACAATCAATCCCTTGTTTAATCTATCGTCATGAGGGAGGACTTTCTTGCGAGGTGACATCTTTATAGGATGTTAGAATTAGTATTTTGTTTGTACCATGCTTCACACTTAACTCACACCCTATATTCTTCCCTCTAGATAAAAAATTATATTATTTTTTGCGCTCACCTGTATAGAATAAGTTTTACAAGGAATATGGCTACCCCATTGGTTGGTTAATTCATGATGAAGAACTACTTTGTGGTGGTCTCAGAGTAATAAGATAGCGCTTATCAGCCAAAATAAGAAAACAATAAAATGGAGTGAAACACATCAATTGATGTAAAAGGAGGGAAGAGATGCTCCGAATTTCCATTGGATAATTACACTACACAGTGATAGGATGACTTGGTTCAGGTTATACTTAGGACAATTTTGGGCATGGTGAGTGATAGCCCAGGTCATACTTAGGACAATTGAGGGATTTACCTTGGCATTCAATTGCATTCCAAAAGAAAACTCTAAAAAATTTAGTTTTAATTCGTAGGAGATTAAGATTTCCCTTTTTATTTCTGATTTAGCAAATTCTCAAAACCAACCAAAACTTAAATCAAAAATTTCTTCCGACCTCTCTAATTGAATTCTTTGATCCATCCAATTGGATCAATTAATTCAATCTAGAGCCCACATTTCTTCTTTTCATCTCATCTCTTCTACCCCCCTCTCTAAATTCTCACCTAATTAGGGTGACTTGATCCTCATTGAAGATCAAATTCACTCTAATTAGGATCTAAAACACCAAAAATAAAATCAAATTGAAATTCCTACTTGCCTCCCTTGGACGACACTCATACTTATCACTATACATATTAAGTAGAGTTTTATAAATTTTATTGCATAAGCCAAAAATTCACAACGACAAGGGCTAAAAAATTTGCGTAATTTTCACCCCTATTTTGGCTGATCACCCAGTCCATGATCGTCCTAGCCGTTACTAAAAACGGTCTTCCTAGAATAATAGGAGCTAAACTAAGGCTTCCTGAAATTTTTACGTCGGTCACTATAAAATCTACAGGAATTTCACAATTTTCTACAGTAATGGTGACATCAGTCAATCGTCCTTCAGGTTGCCTAACAGTTCCGTCGGCTAAAAGTAGGTCCATATGGATCTCCTCAAGCTCCCCGAAGCCATATTCCTCATATAATGCCGTCGGAATGATGCTAATGCTTGCTCCCGTGTCTAATAAGACTTTTGAGAAAGTCTTTCCTCCTATGTCACAGGTGATAAAAGGGGCACCAGGATCCCTCTTTTTTATAGGGATGTCATTCAAAATGCTAGCCCCATTTTTGGAAAGTTTCACTACCTCCTGATAAGCTCGATTTTAGTGGTTTCTACTGGTTATTTAACAGTTAATATGTGTGAGGATTGAGCTTATACAACGAAATTTATAACCTCACAGCTTAGGGTGAGTGAGGGTCGATCCACAGGGAGACGGAAAAAAAAACAGCAGAAGAATTCTGTCGATCAAATTAGTTCTTTTAGATCTCAATACTCAAGTATAAACTCTGGTAAACGATCTTCAGTACAAACGACAGAGCTTTCTTTAAAAGTCTCGGTGCAGCAAATCTTCAGTAAGGCTTTCCTTACTGAGGATTCGCCTTTGTCCTTTGGGGCAATTTCACAAACACCCAGCTGGTGTTTGTGCACGCGTGAGCGCCTGCGCGGGCGAGCCTGCTCGCGGCGCTGTTGCGCGCGGGCGACCCTGCTCGCGGCGCTGCTGCGCGCGGGCGACCTTGCTCGCGGCGGTGCTGCACGCGGGTGAGCTTACTGCACGCAGCGCTGCTGCGTGCGGCGTTGTTCCCCGCGGCTTGGATTGCTGACAACCTAGGCTGTTGCCTGGGTTGCTAGCAGTTTGGAAGTTCTGCAGGGATGGATTTCACGATCTGATGCGAGAACAATGGAAATTTTGCTAGAACAGAATGGGAAACGATTCAATCAACTATGAAATTCAAAATCAAGCATAACCAAAGGAACAACAGAAATTGGAAATGCTGAAGACACAGCTTGTGATCTTCAACCCAACTCTGATTGTCTTAGAAGGGAGAAGAAGATTGTACTAAAACTGAAACGCTCACGCCTTCTCGTGTCACTCCTTCAGGGCAAGGCGACGATCGTCGTGCTCCAGCTACTCCTCAGCTTGCTTCTCTCCCAGCTCCAATGCTCATCAGCCTTGGAGGGTCTGCAGAAATCCTTTCTCTCCAAGCCCTAGCTTCCTTGAGAGAAATTCTGGACAACCTAAAATCAACTCTCAAGAGGGTATTTATAGGTTTCTCTTAAGTCACGCCTAGGGGCATTTTCGTTATTTTTGCATCTTTGAATTTTTGCCCGCTCCTCTTGATCCTCGTCTCTTTCCTTGATCTTCTTAACCTATCTCTGAATGTTTACTAACCATAAAATGTTAAATATATTCCACTTGATTCAAAGGATCAAGTGGGGTTAGTAATTTTATAAAATGATGCATATGCATGATATTAGCATGAATTAACATTATAATTTTGATGAATGAAAGCTAAAAAGTTTAATTATTTGATGACATATTTGAGAGTCATCAAACACCCCCCAACTTAGATCATTACTAGTCCCTTAGTAATGAAATGCAGGTGAGAATAAAAGATGATCTCAAGTTGACTTTCGACTTCTGATAGCTTTGATTCATGCTCTTTTCAAGGAGTATTTTCAGCAATTGAACTTGACCAGCACAGGAGAAATTTAGGATCTATCTCAGCCTTCTACCTCAACTAAGTGTACTTGATCTACGGCGTACATATAGTAAGTACATAGTATATGGAGTAAGATCGAGTTAACACCCCAAGCGCACTACTGAACGAGGCGTAGAGAGTGGTGCTAAGGCTAGCTCAATACTATGGCTATAATAGCATCGGCTCAAACACATGGGATACAGCTTTTCCACCTTTATTTTCTTTGGCATTTGCTGCTTGTTGGTCATTTTTGATGACAATCAACTTTAGTACTATGATGCAAGCTTTTGCTCGTTTATGTGCAGTGCAACTTTCACTTTATAGTTGGGTGGCACTTACCCATGTGCCGTCCTTAGTAGACTGGCAGCTTATTCCCCCGATGAAGTTTTGTATCCTTCTTGGTTGAGGGAGCTTCACTCACGTCATAATAATATTGTTGATGAGCTAACACTAACCCTACTCTCCACTAAAGCTAAAACTTTTCGTGCATGTAAGTGCTAACTCAACCCGAGGTGGATGGTGAGGTGAGATACGTCTAATGGTCAGATATATGGCTGTAATAGTATGGATCATAGTGCACCTAGCTAGGCTTACTTCACCTAGGATTTCCTAGCTGGCCACTCTTGCACTTCTACCCTTTTGAAAAGAATCGAATTATCATGCATATCATTGGACAAGCATCTCCTAGGATCATCAAATATCTATGGTTTGTGAATGCAAAACGAAAAAAATAAAAATTTAATGGATGATGCATGCAACTGTACTCCCCTTCCCCCCAATAAAAAGGCATGTTCCTACATGACAAATCATAATTAAGAGAAAGGAGAAAGAGAGATCAAACCATGGAAGGAAAGGCGGCGATCAGCATTCGTGTTGTCTAGTGACGGTGTACCTAGCTTGGATAGGAGTTGCTGCGCACGAAGACAGAAACAAAAACGAAGAAACAAAAACAAAACAAAGCAAAATAACAAAACCGAGGAAATAGGAAATGGAATCAAAAAACTAATCAGATCATGAGCTATCGTGCGGTGGCTTTTCTAAAGTAATATTCATGGGGCTATTAAGATCTTCGTCTTCTAAGTAGGGTTTGAGCCGTTGCCCATTCACAGTGAAGTGTCTTTGAGATGTAGGATCTAAAATGGTAACCACTCCATTCTCAAAAACCTGCTGAACAAGGAAAGGGCCATCCCATCGCGTTTTCAATTTTCCTGGAAAGAGTTTTAATCTAGAGTTGTATAGCCATACTTTTTGATTCTCTACAAAAGTTCTTCTCCTCAAGCTCTTATCATGAAACATCTTCATCTTGGCTTTATAAATCTTCGAATTCTCATAAGCCTCATTTCTTAACTCTTCCAACTCATTCAATTGAAGAAGTCTATGCTTGCCGGCTCTATCTAAATCTAGGTTGAGTTTCCTAATAGCCCAAAGGGCTTTGTGTTCTAACTCAAGTGGTAGGTGACAAGCTTTCCCGAAAATCAAGCGAAATGGAGACATGCCGAGAGGAGTTTTGTAAGCAGTTCTATCGGCCCATAATGCCTCATCTAGTTTCCTAGACCAATCTTTCCCATCCGGACGCACTATTTTCCTCAAAATTTTTTTCACCTCTCTATTGCACAATTCAACTTGTCCATTGGCTTGAGGATGATATGGAGTAGTGACACGATGATGGACACCAAACTTCTTGAGGAGAGTTCTAAAGTTGTAATTTGTGAAATGGGAACCTCCGTCACTTATAATGGCTCGTGGGCATCCATAATGGTAAAAAATATTTTTCTCGATGAAATTGGTCACTACTTTGCTATCATTTGTTTTTGTGGGAATGGCTTCTACCCATTTGGATACATAGTCAACTGCCATCAATATGTATTCATATCCATGAGAAATAGGAAAGGACCCATAAAATCTATTCCCCATAAATCAAATATTTCAACTTCTAGGATGGGTTGTAGGGGCATTCTATCCTTCCTATTTATGTTGATGGATGCCTGGCATGCTAAACAAGTATTATAAAATTTTTGGGCGTCATGAAATAATGTAGGTCAAAAGAAACCCGATTCAACAACCTTATGAGCTGTTACCTTGGCCGAGTAGTGCCCCCCTCCTGGTTTCGCGTGGCAGAATTCTAGGATGCTTCGTTGCTCGCTCTCGGGGACGCATCGTCGTAAAATTTGATCTTGCCCTTGGTGAAACAGCTCAGGATCTTCCAGAAGTAAAAATGTGCATCTTTTAGTAGCTTTTTCCTCTCGTGAGACGTCCAACCTGTAGGAATTTGTCCTGAAACAAGAAGGTTGACGATATGCGCATACCAAGGAACTGATGTTTCTTGCGCAGTTAGAACAAATTCATCAGGAAATGCATCATTAATTTGCTCAGGTGGGGCGCCTATGATTCGGGAGAGGTGGTCGGCTACTACATTTTCACACCCTTTCTTATCTTTGATCTCTAAATCAAATTCCTGTAATAACAGCACCCATCTAATTAACCTAGGTTTAGCCTCTTTCTTCGTTAACAAGTATCTAATAGCTGCATGATCAGAAAAAATAGTTATTTTACTACCTAGTAAATAAGATCTAAATTTTTTTAAAGCGAAGATAATTGCCAACAGCTCTTTTTCGGTAGTAATGTAATTCAACTGCACATCCACTAGAGTTCTGCTGGCGTAGTAAATGACCACGGGTTTCTTGTCAATTCGCTGACCTAACACTGCACCTACTGCAAAATCAGAAGCATCACACATTAGTTCAAAAGGAAGGGTCCAATCAGACCCTTGCAAGATAGGTGCGTTAACTAAAGCTTCTTTCAATTTATCAAATGCGTTCTTAGCCTCTAGTGTTAGTTCAAAATCATTATTTTTAGACGATAGAAGATTTGTAAGAGGTTTAGAAATTTTAGCAAAATCTATGATAAAACGTCTATAGAAACCCGCGTGGCCGAGGAAACCCCTAAGGGTTTTTAGGTTGGTTGGAGGTGGAAGGCCCTGGATGATTTCGATTTTGGCCTTGTCCACTTCCAATCCACGGTTGCTGACCGTGTGTCCCAGCACTACTCCCTCCTGCACCATGAAATGAGATTTTTTCCAGCTTAGGACAAGGTTGGACTCAATGCACCTCTTCAATACTTTGGTGAGGCTTAGGAGGCAGTTTTCAAAGGTAGATCCAAATACTGAAAAATCATCCATAAAGATTTCTAGACATTCTCCTACTAAATCAGAGAAAAGGGCATTCATACATCGCTGAAATGTGGCGGGGGCATTGCATAGCCCGAAGGGCATACGCCTAAAGGCATATGTCCCTACGGGACTCGTAAATGTTGTTTTCTCTTGATCATCAGGATGGATGTTCACTTGGTTGTATCCTGAATAACCATCAAGAAAACAAAAATGTTGCTGCCCTGACAATTTTTCAAGAATTTGATCCATAAAGGGTAGAGGGTAATGGTCCTTCTTGGTCGCCTTGTTTAGCTTCCTATAATCTATACATACTCTCCATCCAGTGGTCAATCTCTTCTGCACCTCTTCCCCTTTTTCATTCACTTCTACTGTAATTCCAGACTTTTTTGGCACCATGTGTACGGGGCTCACCCATCTACTATCGGATATGGCATAAATTATTCCTGCATTCAACCACTTTATTATTTCTTTCTCAAGAACTTCTCTCATGTAAGGGTTGAGTCTCCTTTGATGCTCTCTACAAGGTCTGGATTCCTCTTCTAAAAAGCTCCTATGCTCACAGATTGCAGATGGAATTCCTCTAATATCATCAAATGTCCAACCTATGGCATTCTTATGCTCCCTAAGTACTTTGAGCAATTCATTTTCTTGTTCGGGAGTGAGTGATGAGGAGATGATTACAGGTAAGGTTTTCTTCTCGTCTAAATATGCATATTTGAGGGATGAAGGTAGAGGTTTGAGTTCTAGGCCCATCTCGACTAAAGGGGAGTCCATGATCTCGTCATTTATCTCTCTACCTTCGACATGTGATAAGTACTCTTTAATCGCGTCCTCTCCCTCATCCTCTGTTCACAATTTTAACTCCTCATTGCTTCCTAAGGGACACTTCATCATTTTTGATATATCAAGTTGAACTCTCTCCTTTCCAATTTTAAACTCCACCGTCCCCTTCTCCCAATCCATAATCGTTTTTGCCGTAACTAAAAATGGTCTTCCTAAGATAATAGGAGCTAAGCTAATGTTTCCTGATATCTTTACATCAGTCACTATAAAATCTACCGGTATTGCACAATTCTCTACAGTGATCATGACATCGGTTAACCTTCCCTCGGGTTGCCTAACAGTTCCATCAGCTAGGAGTAAATCCATATGTATTTCCTCCAATTCTCCAAACCCACACGCCTCATATAATGCCGTTGGGATGATGCTTATGCTTGCTCCCGTATCTAATAAAACTTTAGAGAGTGTGTTTCCTCCAATTTCACATGTGATAAAAGGGGCTCCAGGGTCTCTCATTTTGATAGGGATGGCATGAAGGATGCTAGAGGCATTTTCAGATAATTTAACTACTTCCCTAGGCTTCCTAATGGTGCAAGAGTCCTTAAGGTACTTCTTTAAGGAGGGTGCACACCTAAGCATGTCTTCTACAGTAACAGTCATGGTGGCCTTTTTAAAATTCTCTAGCAATCGGTTTTCATAATCAAGGATAGGTTTTTTTCTATTTAAAGCGGAAGGGTAGGGAACATGCTGCCCACTCGTAGAAGGTAGAGGCTCCTCCACGTAGGGAGAATCCTCTCCTTCCTCTCGTGGTTCATTCCCCTTCTTAGAATTCTCTACAGAATTCTGATAGGGATCCTAAAGTTCTTTTCCATTTCTCAATTTTGAGATTGCTAGAACTTCCGGATTGTCTCCATTTGTCTCATCGTGAATGGAGTGTTGCACATGATGCAAGTTGCATGGATTTACTAATGGTTTCGTGGGAAGTTTATACGATGTGCACGGGAATTCTGGAGTTATACCTTGGTGTTCAGGTGGTGCACGTCTGAAGCTCTTGATGACTCTAAAATATGTCATCAAATAATCAAGTTCTCAAGTTTAAATTCATTACAATTATCTTGTGAATTCATGCTAAGTTCATGCATATGTATTGTTTTATGAAATCACTAACCCCACTTGATTCTTTGAATCAAGTGGAATATATTTAACGTTTTATGGCTAGTGAACATTCAAAAACAGGTTAAGAAGATCAAGGAAGAGAGGAGGATCAACAGAAGTGGGCAAAAATTCGAAGTGGCAAAAATTACGAAAATGCCCCTGGGCATGACTTAAGAGAAAACCTATAAATACTCTCTTGAGAGAGGAGTTTAGGTGTTCAGAATTTTCTCTAAGGAAACTAGGGCTTGGAGAAGAGGATTTCTGCACCCTCCAGGAGCTGATGAGCTTTTGGAGTTGGAGAGGAAGAACAGACTGAAGATAGCTTGGATTGAAGAACCACGCCGCCGCAGGGACGTGACACCCGACGTGGGAAATCGCAAGCTTCAGCCCTGTAATCCCTCTCTTCTCAGACAATTTTGGTTGGGTTGGAAGAGTCACAAGATCTTCCAATGTTTCCCAACTGAGGATTGTTTCGTTTAGATTTGATTTCAGTTTAAACTTTGTTCCTTTGTTGTTCAAATCGTCTTCCCCAAATCTTCCAAAAGAACAGAACTCCTCCGCATCTCCACCACGTCGTGTGCAGCAAAGCCGCCCAGCCGCTCGGCCGTGCACAGCCGCCGCGCAGCACGCAGCGTGCACCAGCGCTGCAATCAGACGCAGCACACTACAGCCGCGCAGCCGCGACAGCAGGCGCCGCGCACAACGCAGCGCGCAGCCGCGCACAGCCGCGCGCAGCCGCGTGCAGCCGCGCAGCCGCGCCAGGCGCAGCGCGCAGCCGCAGCCGCACAGCGCGCAGCAGCCGCTGCACAGCGCGCGCAGCCGCGCAGCGCTGCGGCACGCAGCCGCAGCACGCAGCCGCGCAGCACGCAGCGGCGCAAGCAGCCGCGCGCAGCACGCAGCCGCACGCAGCACGCAGCCGCGCGCAGCACGCAGCGGCGCCGCACGCACGCTGCGCGTGCAGGCATCCGTGCATAGGCAGCCGCGCGCTGCATAGTCAGCGCGGAGGCCGCCAGCACGCAATACCTTGCGCGCAGGTTGTCCCTGACGCATAGGGTGTTCGATCCTTTGCCCCAAAGGGCAAAGGATCTGTCTACAGAGAAATTCTCTGTAGACGGCTTGATTAAGTTGCACTTTAACGTACTGAAAAGGAATTTCCTGCTGTTTTCTTTTGCTCCCTGTGGATCGACCCTCACTCGCCCTAACTTGTGAGGTTTATAAATTCGTTGAATAAGCTTAATCCTCACACATGTTACTGATAAATAACCAGTAAAAAACACAGTAAAATTGAGCTTATCAACTGGCGCCGTTGCCGGGGAGCACGGTATTACAGTAGAAAATTCTATTTTCTCTGAATCTACAGTTATCTCTAAACCTACAGTCATTTTGGTAAATCTACAGTCATTTTTGTGAATCTACTATCATTTCTCTAAATCTACAGTCATTTTTGTTGATTTTTCTAGAGCTGCAGGACTTGACAATCCTCAGGTCATTGTTATTCTAACCGTTTGCTGTAGATTTATGGTAGTAACACGCTCAAGAGCTGGTGAAAAGTCTGCAGAAAAAGACATTAGAGACGCCACTCCGGATTCTATAGTGACAGAACCAGAAATTCAGCAGAGAAATATGGCTGAAGAGATGCACCAGCAGAATGAGAGGAGGAGGACTATGCTGGATAGGTCCACACCGTCGGGAAGCTTGCGTCAAACCGATGTAAATCTGAACATCGGTGACGGTATTTCCTTTCGATATGACAATGCATTAATTCATTCCTTACCTGAATTTAATGGACTGCCTGCTCAAAACCCATTAGAATTCCTTGATGATTTTCACATTAGGTGTTCATCTCAAAACGTTCCAGGGATATCTACAGAAATTTTAAAAATGAAATATTTTCCTCTAACCTTAAAAGATAAAGCATTTTCCTGGTACCGCAATTTAGGAATCACTTTTAATTCATGGGAAGAGATGCAGGGAAAATTTCTGCAGAAATTTTACCCTCTCTCCAAAACTAACTTTTATAGAAGGGAAATTCACAACTTCCATCCTCATGATGGTGAGGCGTTTAGTGAATCATGGGAGAGGTTCAATGATCTGTTGAGGAAGTGCCCTCACCATGGAATTGAACAATGTCAACTAGCTCAGATATTTTATGAGTCTCTCTCTGATTTTATGAAAAACAAGGTAAACCTCGCCACGGGTGGAACGCGTTTTATACTGCATATGAGGATGAAGTCTTTGATATTTTGGAGAGAGTTGCAGAAACTGATTTGCAGGAGATTGGAGCCAATCAGAATGGGAGGAATGTGCAGCCCAAGAGAGCAGGAGTTCTGCAGGTCAACGCCAAGGAGGGAGAGCTACAGCGGGCCTAAGGGAGACCAACCAGAAATTGGAGGAGCTCACCTCTACCTTGAAGAATGTCTTCCTAGGTAACTCTCCCATCATTAAAGCTAAGATCTGCTCTCTGTTTTAGCAGGAACATGAAGATGGAGCTTGCCAAGCCATGGAAGAAGAGGTGAAGGCTTTCAACCAGCCGCAACAACCGTGGGCGGGTCAAAAGCGGTCAAATTTCCAAACGGAGGCCTTCCACCAAGGAAACAAGCCGGCAGCTCAACCCCCGTTCCAGCAGAGACAACAATTCCAGCACAGGCCTCCACAACAGTATCAGGTTTCATCGCAAACTCAACCTGATTTCTCCACATTAACTCCCGTCATTTCAGATATGATCGAAAAGCAAAATCAAAAGTTGCGGGCGGAAATGGAGATGCGGATGCAAGTGATGATGGAGTTTCAAACGAAGCAAATGCTGGATGCTCAAGAGCAGATGAGGAAGATGCTAGAAAGCCTCAGACCTGTCCAATCTGAACACCAAGGTATACCGTTAGATTCTCCTTGCACATCTTATAAACTTCCCACGAAACCGTCCATCAATCCATGCAACTTGCATCATGTGCAGCATTCCATTCATGATGAGACGAATAGAGATGATCCTGAGGTTCTAGCCATCTCAAAATTGAGAAATGGGAAAGAACTTCAGGATCCCTATCGGACTTCTATAGAGAATTCTAAGAAGGGAACCGAACCACAAGAGGGAGAAGGAGAGGACCCCCCCTACGTGGAGGAGCCTCTACCTTCTACGAGTGGGCAGCATGTTCCCTACCCTTCCGCTTTAAATAGAAAAAAACTGATATTTGATTATGAAAACCGACTGCTAGAGAATTTTAGAAAAGCCACCATGACTGTTACTGTCGAAGATATGCTTAGGTGTGCACCTTCCCTAAAGAAGTACCTTAAGGACTCTTGCACCATTAAGAAGCCTAGGGAAGTGGTTAAATTATCTGAAAATGCCTCTAGCATTCTTAATGCCATCCCTATCAAAATGAGAGACCCCGGAGCCCCTTTCATTACATGCGAAATAGGAGGAAACACCTTCTCTAAAGTTTTATTAGATACGGGAGCAAGCATAAGTATCATTCCGACCGCATTATATGAGGAGAGTGGGTTTGGAGAGTTGGAGGAAATTCATATGGACCTACTCTTAGCTGACGGCACTGTTAGGCAACCCGAGGGAAGGTTAACCGATGTCATGATCACTGTAGAGAATTATGAAATCCCTGTAGACTTTATAGTGACAGATGTAAAGATATCGGGAGACATTAGTTTAGCTCCTATCATCTTAGGTAGACCATTCTTGGTTACGGCAAAAATGATTATGGATTGGGAGAAGGGGACGGTTGAGTTTAAAATTGGAAAGGAGAGAGTTCAACTGGATATATCGAAAATGATGAAATGTCCTGTAGGAAGCAATGAGGAGTTAAAATTGTGTGCAGAAGATGAAGGAGAGGATGTGGTTAAAGAATACTTGTCACAAGTAGAGGGTAGAGAGCTAGAGGGAGAGATCATAGACCCCCCTTCGGTAGAGGTAGGGCCAGAATTGAAACCTTTGCCCTCATCCCTCAAATATGCATATCTAGATGAGCAGAAAATCCTACCGGTAATCATATCTTCATCACTATCCTCTGAACAGGAAAAGGACTTGCTAGAGGTACTTAGGGAGCATAGAAATGCCATAGGTTGGACCTTTGATGATATTAGAGGAATTCCATCTTTGATCTGTGAACATAGGATATTTTTAGAAGAGGAAGCAAAACCTTGTAGAGAGCATCAAAGGAGACTCAACCCTTACATGAGAGAAGTTCTTGAGAAAGAAGTGATTAAGTGGTTGAATGCAGGAATAATTTATGCTATATCCGACAGTAGATGGGTGAGTCCTGTACACATGGTACCAAAGAAATCTGGAATTACCGTGAAGTGAGAAAAAGGCAAGAAGTGCAGAAAAGATTGACCACAGGGTGGAGGGTGTGCATTGATTACAGGAAATTAAATAAGGCGACAAAGAAGGATCACTACCCACTACCCTTCATAGATCAAATACTAGAAAAACTGTCAGGGCAGCAATATTTTTGTTTTCTTGATGGTTATTCAGGATACAACCAAGAAAACATCCATCCTGATGATCAAGAGAAGACAACATTTACGAGTCCCGTAGGGACATATGCCTTCAGGCGTATGCCCTTCGGGTTATGCAATGCCCCCGCCACATTTCAGCGATGTATGAATGCCCTATTTTCTGATTTAGTAGGCAAATGTCTAGAAATATTTATGGATGATTTTTCAGTATTTGGATCTACCTTTGAGAACTGCCTCCTAAGCCTCACCAAAGTATTGAAGAGGTGCATTGAGTCCAACCTTGTCCTAAGTTGGGAACAATCTCATTTCATGGTGCAGGAGGGAGTAGTGCTGGGACACACGGTCAGCAACCGTGGATTGGAAGTGCACAAGGCCAAAATCGAAATCATCCAGGGCCTTCCACCTCCAACCAACCTAAAAACCCTTAGGGGTTTCCTCGGCCACGCGGGTTTCTATAGACGTTTTATCCTTGATTTTGCTAAAATTTCTAAACCTCTTACAAACCTTTTATCGTCTAAAAATAATGATTTTGAACTAACACTAGAGGCTAAAGATGCATTTTATAAATTGAAAGAAGCTTTGGTTAATGCACCTATCCTGCAAGGGCCCGATTGGACCCTTCCTTTTGAACTAATGTGCGACGCTTCTGATTTTGCAGTAGGTGTAGTGTTAGGCCAAAGAATTGATAAGAAACCCGTGGTGATCTACTACGCCAACAGGACCTTAGTGGACGCACAACTGAATTACACCACCACCGAAAAGGAGCTGCTGGCCATTATTTTCGCTTTAGAAAAGTTTAGGTCTTATTTACTAGGTAGTAAAATAACTGTTTATTCTGATCATGCAGCTATTAGATACTTGTTAACGAAGAAAGAGACTAAACCGAGATTGATTAGATGGGTGCTTTTATTATAGGAATTTGATTTGGAAATTAAAGACAAGAAAGGGTGTGAAAATGTAGTAGCCGACCATCTCTCACGAATCATAGGCGCCCCACCTGAACAAATTAATGATGCATTTCCTGATGAATTTGTCCTAACTGCACAAGGAACATTCGTTCCTTGGTATGCACATATTGTCAACTTTTTAGTTTCAGGACAAATTCCTACAGGTTGGACTTCCCACGAGAGAAAAAAGCTACTCAAGGATGCGCGATTTTATTTTTGGGAAGATCCGGAGCTGTTTGACCAAGGACAAGATCAAATTCTCCGACGATGCGTCCCCGAGAGCGAGCAACGAAGCATCCTAGAATTCTGCCACGCAAAACCAGGAGGGGGTCACTACTCGGCCAAGGTAACAGCTCATAAGATTGTTGAATCGGGTTTCTTTTGGCCTACATTATTTCATGACGCGCAGAAATTTTATAACAGTTGTTTAGCATGCCAAGCATCCATCAATATCAATAGGAAAGATAGAATGCCCCTACAACCCATCTTAGAAGTGGAAATATTTGATTTATGGGAATTGATTTTATGGGTCCATTTCCTAGTTCTAACGGTTATGAATACATCTTGATGGCTGTTGACTACGTCTCCAAATGGGTAGAAGCCATTCCCTCCAAAACCAATGACAGTAAGGTAGTGACGACTTTTATTGAAAAACACATTTTTATAGATATGGATGCCACGAGCGATCATTAGTGATGGAGGTTCAAACTTCACAAATTACAACTTTAGGAATCTCCTCAAAAAGTTTGGTGTTCATCATCGAGTCACTACCCCATATCATCCTCAAGCCAATGGACAAGTTGAATTGTGCAATAGAGAGGTGAAGAAAATTTTGAGGAAAATAGTGCGTCCAGATGGGAAAGATTGGTCCAGGAAGCTAGGCAGCGTTATGGGCTTATAGGACAGCTTACAAAACCCCTCTCGGCATCTCTCCCTTCCGCCTTATCTTTGGCAAAGCCTGTCACCTACCACTTGAGTTAGAACACAAGGCCCTTTGGGCTATTAGAAAACTGAACCTAGATTTGGATAGAGCCGACAAGCATAGACTTCTTCAATTGAATGAGTTGGAAGAGTTAAGAAATGAGGCTTATGAGAATTCAAAGATTTATAAAGCCAAGATGAAGATGTTTCATGACAAGAGCTTGAGGAGAAGAATTTTTGTGGAGAATCAAAAAGTATGGCTTTACAACTCTAGACTAAAACTCTTTCCAGGTAAATTGAAAACGCGATGGGATGGTCCCTTCCTTGTTCAACAGGTTTTTGAGAATGGAGCCGTTACAATTTTAGATCCTACGTCTCAAAGACGATTCACTGTGAACGGGCAACGGCTCAAACCCTACTTAGAAGAAGAAGATCTTCACAGCCCCATGAATATTACGTTAGAAAAGCCATCGCATGATAGCTCATGATCCGATTAGTTTTTGTTTTTACTACATTTCATATTCTCTCTGCTTGATTACTTTCCTTGTTTTGTTTTTGTTTCTGCGTTTTTGTTTCTGTTCTCGTGTGCAGCCACTCCGATCCACGCCCACCTAACACGTCACTGGACAACACGCATGCTGATCGCTGCCCTTCCTTCCATGGTTTGGTATTCCTTTCTCCTTTCTCTCATTTATGATTTGTCATGTAGGAACATGCCTTTTATTGAGGGGGGGCGGGGCGGACATTTACATGCACTATCCATGAAGTTTTTTCGTTTTGCATTCACAAACCATGGATATTTGATGATCTTAGGAGATGATTGTCCAATGATATGCATGATAATTCGATTCTTTTCAAAAGGGTAGAAATGCAAGAGTGGCCAGCTAGGGAATCCTAGGTGAAGTAAGCCTAGCTAGGTGCACTACGATCCATACCACGACAGTCGTATCTATTACCATTATACTTCTCTCACCTCACCATCCACCTCGGGTTGAGTTAGCACTTACATGCACGAAAATTTTTAGCTTTAGTGGAGAGTAGGGTTAGTGTTAGCTCATTGGCAGTATTATTATGACGTGAGTGAAGCTCCTGACCCATGAAGGATACATAACCGTCGGGGAATAAGCTGCCGGTCTACTAAGGGCGGCACATGGGTAGTGGATAAGCGCCACCAAACTATCAAGTGAAAGCTGCACTGCGCATAAACAAGCAAAAGCTTGCATCATAGTACTAAAGTTGATTGTCATCAAAATGACCAACAAGCAGCAAATGCCAAATAAAATAAAGGTGGAAAAGCTGTCTCCGTGTGTTTGAGCCGATGCTACTATAGCCATAGTATTGAGCTAGCATTAATGCCACTCTCGCCTCGTTCAGTAGTGCGCTTGGGGTGTTAACTCGATCTTATTCCATATACAATGTACTTACTATATGTACTCCATAGATCATGTGCACTTAGTTGAGGTTTAAGGCTGAGATAGATCCTAAATTTCTTCTACGCTGGTCAATTTTAATTGCTGAAAATACTCCTTGAGAAGAGCATGAATCAAAGTTATCGGAAGTCAAAACTCACCTTGAGATCATCTTTTATTCTCACCTGCATGTCATTACTAAGGGACTAGTAATGATCTAAGTTGGGGGGTGTTTGATGACTCTAAAATATGTCATCAAATAATCAAGTTCTCAAGTTTAAATTCATTACAATTATCTTGTGAATTCATGCTAAGTTCATGCATATGTATTGTTTTATGAAATCACTAACCCCACTTGATTCTTTGAATCAAGTGGAATATATTTAACGTTTTATGGCTAGTGAACATTCAAAAACAGGTTAAGAAGATCAAGGAAGAGAGGAGGATCAACAGAAGTGGGCAAAAATTTGAAGTGGCAAAAATTACGAAAATGCCCCTGGGCATGACTTAAGAGAAAACCTATAAATACTCTCTTGAGAGAGGAGTTTAGGTGTTCAGAATTTTCTCTAAGGAAACTAGGGCTTGGAGAAGAGGATTTCTGCACCCTCCAGGAGCTGATGAGCTTTTGGAGTTGGAGAGGAAGAACAGACTGAAGATAGCTTGGATTGAAGAACCACGCCTGCGCCGCAAGGCGTGACACCCGACGTGGGGAAATCGCAAGCTTCAGCCCTGTAATCCTCTCTTCTCAGACAATTTTGGTTGGGTTGGAAGAGTCACAAGATCTTCCAATGTTTCCCAACTGAGGATTGTTTCGTTTAGATTTGATTTCAGTTTAAACTTTGTTCCTTTGTTGTTCAAATCGTCTTCCCCAAATCTTCCAAAAGAACAGAACTCCTCCGCATCTCCACCACGCCGTGTGCAGCAAAGCCGCCGCGCTCAGCCGTGCACAGCCGCACGCAGCACGCAGCGTGCACCCGCGCAACAGACGCAGCACACAGCGCGGCAGCGCGCAAGACAGCCCGCGCGTGCAACCGCGCACAGCGCGCCCGTGCCGCGCAGCGCCGCGGCCACGTGCGCGCACAGCCGCGCAGCCGCGCGAGTCGCGTGCGCGCAGCGCGCAGCACAGCTGCGCGCAGCGCCACGCAGCGCTGCGCACGGCCGCCGCAGCACGCAGCCGTGCGGCCGCAGCACGCAGCCGCGTGCAGCACGCAGCAGCGCGCAGCACGCAGCAGCGCACTGCTGCGCACAGCCGCACGCAGCACGCAACCGCGTGCAGCACGCAGCCGCGCGCAGCACGCAGCCGCGCGCGGCAGCACGCTGCGCAGGCATTCCGCATAGCAGCCGCGGCGCCGCATAGTCAGCGCAGAGGCCGCCAAGCCGCGCAACACCTTGTGCGCAGTTGTCCCTGCGGAAGGTGTTCGATCCTTGCCCCAAAGGGCAAAGGATCTGTCTGAATAAATTCTCTATAGACGGCAGTTAAGTTGCACTTTAACGTACTGAAAAGGAATTTCCTGCTGTTTTCTTTTGCTCCCTGTGGATCGACCCTCACTCGCCCTAACTTGTGAGGTTTATAAATTCGTTGAATAAGCTTAATCCTCACACATGTTACTGATAAATAACCAGTAAAAAACACAGTAAAATTGAGCTTATCAGCTCTCTAATAGCTTCCTCATCTGCTCTTGAGATTCCAGCACTTGCTTTGTTTGAAATTCCATCATCATTTGCATCTTCATCTCCATCTCCGCCCGCAACTTTTGGTTTTGCTTCTCTATCATATCTGAAATGACGGGGGTAAGTGAAGAAAAATCAGGTTGGTTCTGAGATGGAACCTGATACTGCTGTGGAGGCATGTGCTGGAATGGTTGTCTCTGCTGGAACGGAGGTTGAGCTGCCGGCTTGTTCCCTTGGTGGAAGGTCTCTCCGTTTTGGAAATTTGGCCTCTTTTGACCTGCCCACGGTTGTTGCGGCTGGTTGAAGGCCTTCACCTCTTCTTCCAAGGCTTGGCAGGCTCCATCTTCATATTCCCTGCTGAAGCAGAGAGAGCAGATCTTAGCTTTAATGATAGGAGAATTACCTAAAAAGACATTCTTCAAGGTGGAGGTGAGCTCCTCCAATTTCTGGTTAGTCTCCCTTAGGCCCGCTTGTAGCTCTCCCTCCTTGGCGTTAACCTGCAGAACTCCTGCTCTTTTTGGCTGCAGGTTTCTCCCATTCTGATTGGCCCCAATCTCCTGCAAGTCAGTTTCTGCAACTCTCTCCAAAATATCGAAAACTTCATCCTCATATGCGGTATAAAATGTTCCACCCGTAGCGAGATTTACTTTGTTTTTCATAAAATCAGAGAGAGACTCATAAAATATTTGGGCTAGTTGACATTGCTCAATGCCATGGTGAGGACATTTCCTCAACAAATCATTGAATCTCTCCCATGACTCACTAAAGGCTTCTCCGTCATGAGGATGGAAATTGTGAATTTCTCTTCTATAAAAATTCATTTTGGAGAGAGGAAAATATTGAGGAAATTTTACTTGCATCTCTTCCCAAGAATTAAAAGTGATTCCTAGATTACGATACCATGCAAACGCTTTATCTTTAAGAGTTAGAGGAAAATATTTCATTTTTAACATCTCTGTAGATTTTCTAGGAACATTTTGAGAAGAGCATCTAATATGAAAATCATCAAGGAATTCTAAAGGATTCTGTGCAGGTAATCCGTTAAATTCAGGTAGAGAATTGATCAATGCATTATTGTATCGAAACAAGATACCTTCACCGATGTTCAGATTTACATCGGTTTGTCGTAAGCTTCTGGACGGTGTAGACCTATCCAACATAGTTATTCTCCTTTCATTCTGCTGATGTATCTCTTCAGCCATATTTCTGTGCTGAATTTCTGGTTCTGTGACTGTAGAATCCGGGGTGGCGTCTCTACCAATTTTTTCTGCAGACTTCTCACCAACTCCTGAGCGTGTAACTACCATAGATCTTCAGCACAAATGTTAGCAGAACAATGAGCTGAGGATTTTTAAGTCTTGCAGCTTAAGGAGAATCAAGAAAAGATTACTGAACAATTAAAAAATAAATTCCTACTGTAATACCGTGCTCCCCGGCAGCGGCGCCAGTTGATAAGCTCGATTTTAGTGGTTTCTACTGGTTATTTAGCAGTTAATACGTGCGAGGATTGAGCTTATACAACGAAATTTATAACCTCACAGCTTAGGGTGAGTGAGGGTCGATCCACAGGGAGACGGAAAAAAAACAGCAGAAGAATTCTGTCTATCAAATCAGTTCTTTTAGATCTCAATACTCAAGTATAAACTCTGGTAAACGATCTTCAGTACAAACGACAGAGCTTTCTTTAAAAGTCTCGGTGCAGCAAATCTTCAGTAAGGCTTTCCTTACTGAGGATTCGCCTTTGCCCTTTGGGGCAATTTCGCAAACACCCAGCTGGTGTTTGTGCACGCGCGAGCGCCTTCGCGGGTGATAAGCCGAAAATAGGGGTGAAAATTACGCAAATTTTTAGCCCTTGTCGTTGTGAATTTTTGGCTTATGCAATAAAATTTATAAAACTCTACTTAATATGTATAGTGATAAGTATGAGTGTCGTCCAAGGGAGGCAAGTAGGAATTTCAATTTGATTTTATTTTTGGTGTTTTAGATCCTAATTAGAGTGAATTTGATCTTCAATGAGGATCAAGTCACCCTAATTAGGTGAGAATTTAGAGAGGGGGGTAGAAGAGATGAGATGAAAAGAAGAAATGTGGGCTCTAGATTGAATTAATTGATCCAATTGGATGGATCAAAGAATTCAATTAGAGAGGTCGGAAGAAATTTTTGATTTAAGTTTTGGTTGGTTTTGAGAATTTGCTAAATCAGAAATAAAAAGGGAAATCTTAATCTCCTACGAATTAAAACTAAATTTTTTAGAGTTTTCTTTTGGAATGCAATTGAATGCCAAGGTAAATCCCTCAATTTCTCCTCTCAATCCTAATCAGGGCTTGTACATGCCGCTCAAGCCAAGCGATTTAGAAGTTCAGATCAGAATAGAGATGAAGAAACAAACAACTTAACCTAATTCATTCAAAATGCATAAAAGTTCAAATACAATCAAGGAAAAAAAAGTACCAGATAACTTGATCCAAGCTAGAGCTCCTCCCTGTCTTGCAGCTGTGATAGAGCACCATCCATAATGAGCTCCCCCTCTCGAAATTTAGCTTTTATACTTAGGTTATAGGGTAAAAATCACCATTTTACCCCCGTTTAGTACTTAATATTTATCTATCAATGTAGGCTAGATCTGAATGATCCAACCATACAGATAGAAAGAGGGGATCAAGACGAACAAATCCATAAAAAAATCATCTCAATCGGACTTCAAGATCAAAAGTTATTAATAAATCAATTTTAAACCAATTTAATCCATTGGATTTAAAATTGATTTATTTATTAGGTTCGTTTTTAAACACGCAATGACGTGTCGCTCTCTCATTGGCTGGCGCATTTTGAATCCTCCTTTTTGCAGAAAAGTCCTTAAAAAGCCTGGAATTGCTTTTGGACGCCGCCCAAAAGTAATTGCGTATATGCTTGGCGCACTCTCTCTCCTCCGATTTCTCCTAAAACATTAAAAATATATATTAAAAATTGCAATAAAACCTTGAATGATTTTAAATAGGATCTTTACGCCTGCCGTGGCGATCGAGAGCTGTTTTCAGGTCTTTTGCAATGAAACGTTGCAAAAAGGCCCCGAAAAGTCTAGAAATTGCATAAATACATTTTTTTCTCTTATAAATATGCCCTTTTTTCATAGAATAAATGCATTTCTTCTTGAAATAAATCCCAGAAACTTCCTAACAATTCGTAAAAATTCTAGAAAATTCTAGAAAATTCCTGATTAATTCCATGTTGATAAATGTCGAAATAAACTTTTTAATGTGCCATTTTCATCCAAAAATAATTATTTCGAGCTTCAATAAATCCTTAAAAATTCATATAACTAACAGAAAATTAGGGAAAAATCAGAAATTACTTGGAAGCATTATTTTTGTGTAAATATATGATAACAACCCAAATCTAAGCCTTTTAAATGCATAAATCATGCTAATAACATGAAATAAAGACCAAAATTAGGGTGTTATCATATACCCCGCTACTTAGACATTGCTAGTCCCTTAGCAACATCTAAGTACTTTGCTGAATTATCATCTCTTTCATCCTGTAAGTCAGAAAACAAGTGTGGCAAGTGTTAAGTGTATCAATCACAAGCCGAACTAAAACACTAAATGACATTTTGAGCTCCGACCTTTTCAGGAATGTGGGGTTTCTTTCTCCTTTGCTTGGATGCCTAAGTGGATGAGAAGGGAGTGTACTTGTTTCTAGGTATAACGCTATACTCCTCAGGTAAACTCTCTCCACTCATGTGCAGCTGGCCTCACATCTCTAGCGAGCAAGATCACTCTCCCGGGGTGACGGCCACCTAGTACTTGCCTCTCCATTAGCCTTTTCTCTTTCCTAAGAATAGAAGAAGCCATTTCCTCCTCCTGTTGAGCACAGAATATTGAACACAACGAGAAGAATATATGATAGAGTTTTGATGGGGGAGAATGAGACTTTGTGAAAGAATTAGGGTGAGCATGAACAATGAGAGATTTATGGTCCAACGGGTGCGGTGCTACCTTGGATAACCTACTCCCAAGATTTTTAGAGGAAGTGAGGGAGATAGAAGAGATGAGACCAATGTGATGGTATAGAGAATAAAGACCATCTTGCCCTGAATTGAAAGTCAAAACCAGAAATGGTGCAAGTCAAACCCCTCCTTTCTCTTTGTCTTCTTCTCATTCCTCTTGTCTTTTTTTTTTCAAACTCCTTTTTTTTTTTTGCTTCTTTTTTTTTTTTGTATATCAAACAAAGAGGATAACAACAAATGAAACACTTTCCATGACTTAAATGGTTTTCCAAACATCTTGTCACAACTAGCATGAGTGTTATAACAATCACATTGGTCTAGGAAGAAGAGATAGAAGAATAAGATTTAGATAATGTAGAGTGAATTATGGACAGAAAAAGAGTTGAAGAGGCAGTATCGGAGTGATACCGTGGAAAGGGAGATAGATGTACTTGGGAGATAGATATATCTTCGGTAGTGGGAGCAAGGTGGTGGAGTCAGGTTATGATGGATATGGCGTGAAGTGTGTAGAACAATGAGGTGGATGGAGATGGTGGATTCTGTTCATAGGACTTGGAGAATGACTGCCCACTATTTTGGAATGAAAGTAGGCTAATGGTGGGACGAAATACATAAGTGGGATCGGCTATTTTGAGCTGATTGGAATGGGGGATCTCAATTCACTCATCACTCTCCTTTGAAGTATGGAGCTTCTACCCTTAGACTTTCCATCATCTAATCAACCACTAGACGACCTCCCCAATTTGACATTGAACCCACATTGCTCAAAATCACTTGTGTTGCACCTCAACATGTTCCTGATCCGCTCTAGGAGCTTAACTTCTCTACACATGTTTCCAAACCACTGGATGAAAGAAAATTAATTCATGTATGTGCATGTTAAATATCGTTAAAAGCAGGTTCAATTCATGTAGTATTCTTTAAAATTAATCACATGAGTCAACGTTTTCCATATAAAATGAACTAGCTCCCCCCCACTAAAACACGGATGGTCCTCAATGCATAACGATTAAAATAACGAAAAGGAAAATTGAGGGAGAGAATTGCAAACAGTGGGGATGGACTTGAGGCTTGTTGTTTAGATGATAGATGTAAAATCTTGAATACGTCATGCTGCATTTGACAATCTTCCCGTGAGAGCTGTGGATACGAGGCCCTATTCCTGAAACAAAACAAAAAACAAAGCGAGCAAAATGGACAAGAAAATAAAACTAACAAGAAAATAAAGTAAGGATAAAGATAAAACTCCAAGGGATTCAAACAAACGGTACTAGTATGGATTTAGGGATCCATAACGCCTTACGTGATAATTTCTTAAAGGGTTCTAAGATGGATTTAGGAATCCATACTTGGTGCCGTAGATTTGGGATCGGAATGACCGTCGACCTTGTAACGGTTGATTGCCTAGGAGTCCATTTCATTTTCTCATGTATTTTATTGCCCCTTGAGGCTTCCTCTTGTCTACAAACATCCTCTTCATGCCAGCATTTGTCCTTATTCTATTATTTGTTGTTCTTTTGTTCTTCCTATTTGGCATGGAGGTTGAGGGAATATCAGCAATATCTTTATGCAAAGTTTTTTTATTATCCAAAATACATTCCTCTGTGCTCCTTCTCATTTTGCACTTTTCCTCTTGTAATACCTTGATACTGTTCTGTAAGTAGTGATTAATTATTGTCAAGGCCACGAGTCGTATTTGGGAATGCAAACATGAGGGTTTACAATGAGTTTGGATAACTGAAGTAGTAGATGGTGACATGGAACCTTTGTTTTCAAGGAGAGAAGTAGTTGTTGAGGCATGATTGTCCTCGTCAATATTTTCCTTAGAGATTTCCTTATCCTCTGCCCTAAAGTGTCCACTTCTACGCCAAGGGTCAGCTAGCTTAAGGGTAATTCTCTTATCATTTTCTCTAAGGATAACTTCCTTAAACTCGTCTATCACCGCTCTTGCTAATCTTAAGAAAGATCTCCTAAAACAATAGGTGCTTTCTTTGTCGTTCCTCTAAGATGAAAAATCAGATTTAAATCGACATCCATTAATATCAACACATGCATTGGTGATTTGGCCACTAGGAGTGATATGAATACCATCATCAAAGCATATGAGTTGGGAAGATGGCGTCACCTTACCTATAGGGTGTCTCTCTAGGACAGTTGAAGGGATGATACTATGGTTTGAGCCTAGATCTATAAGCACATTGTGGAATCTACTTCCTCCAATATCACACACTATTCTAGAGTCCTTTGGCTCTGTAATCCTCCTCGACTCTCGACTAACTTTAGGTACCTCCCCGTCTAAAATTTCGGATTGAGTTGGGGGAAGTTGGAATAAAGGCTCCTCCTCCCTACACACTTCCCTACTAGGCTCTAATATTCTAGAGTTCTCCATCTTCTCTAATCTTTCATGTAAGTTCACCATTTGATCCTTCATTAGTGATAGCACTGATATGATCGTGGGATCTATAGGAGCTTGTGTATGAAGCTTAGGCACACTAGAACTCCTAGGAGAGCTATCACCCTTAGAATCTATTGGTTGTGAGGGAACTTTACTTCCAATTTCCATAGATAAATCTATTGTAGCATCATCAGTTGTTCTTCTAATAAATTCATGATCATAAGATGCTCCCTCTAAAGATAAAGGATGAGTACTATAGTCGTGGAAAGATCGAACATTCTCATCTACTATTTTGTTATTTTCCTCTTCCGTCCTCTTTAATTCTCTGTTTGAAACATCTACCCTCAACTCATCTCCATGAAGGCTTTTGTATGATCTTTCTCTGAGTGTTAAATATTCCTCAAATGAAGGTGCCTTGTAATGGTCCCCTATTGTTCGCCGTGTTTGATTACTAGAGTGTCCAAATACGCTCATAGGAGGTGAAGATGTCTGGGTACTATCTGTCTCTATTTTGCCCTCCCTTGCAGCTTGCATCGCAAGCTCTTTCACTGTCATTCTAACCTTTGGCTGCATATTTTTCATTTACGTAAATCTAGAATCACTAATCAAGGATTAGATAAATAGGATGACAAAAAGGCACTAAAAGGATAATTATTCCCAAAATCAAACGCTCATTGCATATAGATGTTCAAGAAAATTAAAATATGATATTCTCTATTGAAGTTAAAAAATTATCAGAAATTTAGAGTTATTAAAAATCAAAGAGAGAAATCACTAAACCAAATAACTCATTTAAGATTTCAAAATACTTCATAGGCACTCAATTGATAAGAATCAAAACCAATTAAATTCCTTAGCGTTGCTTCCCCGGCAACGGCGCCAATTGAAAGCCGAAAATAGGGGTGAAAATTACGCAAATTTTTAGCCCTTGTCGTTGTGAATTTTTGGCTTATGCAATAAAATTTATAAAACTCTACTTAATATGTATAGTGATAAGTATGAGTGTCGTCCAAGGGAGGCAAGTAGGAATTTCAATTTGATTTTATTTTTGGTGTTTTAGATCCTAATTAGAGTGAATTTGATCTTCAATGAGGATCAAGTCACCCTAATTAGGTGAGAATTTAGAGAGGGGGGTAGAAGAGATGAGATGAAAAGAAGAAATGTGGGCTCTAGATTGAATTAATTGATCCAATTGGATGGATCAAAGAATTCAATTAGAGAGGTTGGAAGAAATTTTTGATTTAAGTTTTGGTTGGTTTTGAGAATTTGGTAAATCAGAAATAAGAGGGGAAATCTTAATCTCCTGAGAATTAAAACTAAATTTTTAGAGTTCTTTTGGAATGCAATTGAATGACAAGCTAAACCCCTCACTTACTCCCCTCAATCCAAATCAGGGCTTGTACATGCCACTCAAGCCAAGCGATTTAGAAGTTCAGATCAGAATAGAGATGAAGAAACAAACAACTTAACCTAATTCATTCAAAATGCATAAAAGTTCAAATACAATCAAGGAAAAAAAAGTACCAGATAACTTGATCCAAGCTAGAGCTCCTCCCTGTCTTGCAGCTGTTATAGAGGACCATCCAGAATGAGCTCCTCTCGAAATTTAGCTTTTATACTTAGGTTATAGGGTAAAAATCACCATTTTACCCCGTTTAATACTTAATATTTATCTATCAATGTAGGCTAGACCTGAATGATCTAACCATACAGATAGAAAGAGGATTAAGACGAACAAATCCATAAAAATCATCTCAATCAGACTTCAGGATCAAAAGTTATTAATAAATCAATTTTAAACCAATTTAATCCATTGGATTTAAAATTGATTTATTTATTAGTTTCGTTTTTAAACACGCAATGACGCCTCGCTCTCTCATTGGCTGGCGATTTTGAATCCTCCTTTTGCAGAAAAGTCCTTAAAAAGCCTGGAATTGCTTTGGACGCCTTAAAAGTAATTGCGTATATACTAGCGCACTCTCTCTCCTCCGATTTCTCCTAAAACATTAAAAATATATATTAAAAATTGCAATAAAACCCTGAATGATTTTAAATAGGATCTTTACGCCTGCCGTGGCGACCGAGAGCTGTTTTCAGGGTCTTTTTGCAATGAAACGTTGCAAAAAGGCCCCGAAAAGTCTAGAAATTGCATAAATACATTTTTTTCTCTTATAAATATGCCCTTTTTTCATAGAATAAATGCATTTCTTCTTGAAATAAATCCCAGAAAATTCCTAAAAATTCGTAAAAAATTCTAGAAAATTCTAGAAAATTCCTTGATTAATTCCCATGTTGATAAATGTCGAAATAAACTTTTTAATGTGCCATTTTCATCCAAAAATAATTATTTTGAGCTTCAATAAATCCTTAAAAATTCATATAACTAACAGAAAATTAGGGAAAAATCAGAAATTACTTGGAAGCATTATTTTTGTGTAAATATATGATAACAACCCAAATCTAAGCCTTTTAAATGCATAAATCATGCTAATAACATGAAATAAAGACCAAAATTAGGGTGTTATCAGCGGGCAAGCCTGCTCGCGGCGCTGTTGCGCGCGGGCGACCCTGCTCGCGGCGCTGCTGCGCGCGGGCGACCCTGCTCGCGGCGCTGCTGCGCGCGGGCGAGCTTGCTGCACGCAGCGCTGCTGCGTGCGGCGTTGTTCCCCGCGGCTTGGATTGCTGGCAACCTAGGCTGTTGCCTGGGTTGCTAGCAGTTTGGAAGTTCTACAGGGATGGATTTCACGATCTGATGCGAGAACAATGGAAATTTTGCTAGAACAGAATGGGAAACGATTCAATCAACTATGAAATTCAAAATCAAGCGTAACCAAAGGAACAACAGAAATTGGAAATGCTGAAGACACAGCTTGTGATCTTCAACCCAACTCTGATTGTCTTAGAAGGGAGAAGAAGATTGTACTAAAACTGAAACGCTCACGCCTCCTCATGTCACTCCTTCCGGGCAAGGCGACGATCGTCGTGCTCCAGCTACTCCTCAGCTTGCTTCTCTCCCAGCTCCAATGCTCATCAGCCTTGGAGGGTCTGCAGAAATCCTTTCTCTCCAAGCCCTAGCTTCCTTGAGAGAAATTCTGGACAACCTAAAATCAACTCTCAAGAGGGTATTTATAGGTTTATCTTAAGTCACGCCTAGGGGCATTTTCGTTATTTTTGCGTCTTTGAATTTTCGCCCGCTCCTCTTGATCCTCGTCTCTTTCCTTGATCTTCTTAACCTGTCTCTGAATGTTTACTAACCATAAAATGTTAAATATATTCCACTTGATTCAAAGGATCAAGTGGGGTTAGTAATTTCATAAAATGATGCATATGCATGATATTAGCATGAATTAACATTATAATTTTGATGAATGAAAGCTAAAAAGTTTAATTATTTGATGACATATTTGAGAGTCATCACCTCCCTTTTCTTTCTATTAGTACAAGAAACCTTAAGATATTTCTTAAGCGATGGTGCACACCTAAGCATGTCCTCTACTGTGACTGTCATTGTGGCTTTTCTAAAATTCTCTAATAACCTCTTTTCATAATCAAGCACAGGTTTTTTCTTTGTTAGGGCAGTTGGGTAAGGTATGTGCTGCCCACTTGTGGGAGGTAGAGGCTCTTCAATGTAGGGGGGCTCCTCTCCATCTTCCTCCCTTGACTCCTTCCTCTTCTTAGAATTCTCTACAGAATTCTGGTAAGGATCCTGAAGTTCCTTTCCATTCCTCAACCTTGAGACTGCCAGAACTTCAGGATCTGATTCACCCATTTCGTCATGGCTAGAATGTTGAATATGATGCAAATTGCATGGATTTATAACTGGTTTTGTGGGAAATCGATGAGACGTGCAAGGGGGGTCTGCAGGTATACCTTGGTGTTCAGAATGTGCAGACCTGAAGCTCTCTAACATCTTCCTCATCTGCTCTTGAGACTCCAGCATTTGCTTCGTTTGAAACTCCATCATCATTTGTATCTTCATCGCTATCTCCGCCCGCAACTTTTGGTTTTGCTTCTCTATCATATCTGAAATGACGGGGGTAAATGAAGAAAAATCAGGTTGGTTCTGAGATGGAACCTGATACTGCTGCTGAGGTCTGGGCTGAAATGACTGTCTTTGTTGGAATGGAGGTTGAGTTGCCGGCTTGCTCCCTTGGTGGAAAGTCTCTCCGTTTTGGAAATTTTGCCGCTTTTGACTTGCCCATGGTTGTTGCGGCTGGTTGAAGGCTTTAACCTCTTCTTCCATGGCTTGGCATGCTCCGTCTTCATGCTCCCTGCTAAAGCAAAGAGAGAAAATCTTAACTTTCACTATAGGCGAGTTACCCAAGAAGACGTTCTTCAAGGTGGAGGTGAGCTCCTCCAATTTCTGGTTAGTTTCTCTTAGGTTCGCCTGCAGCTCTCCCTCCTTCGCGTTAACCTACAGAACTCCTGCTCTCTTTGGTTGCATGTTTCTCCCATTCTGACTAGCTCCAATTTCCTGCAGGTTAGTTTCGACAACTCTCTCCAAAATATCAAACACCTCGTCCTCATATGCGGTGTAGAAGGTTCCATCGGAAGCCAAATTAACCTTATTCTTCATGAAATCCGATAAGGATTCATAAAAAATTTGGGCTAACTGACAGTGTTCAATTCCATGATGAGGGCATTTCCTCAGCAGGTCATTGAACGTCTCCCAAGATTCACTAAAAGCCTCTCCGTCATGAGGATGAAAATTATGAATTTCTCTTCTATAAAAATTTGTTTTGGAGAGAGGGTAAAATTTCTGCAGAAATTTTCCCTACATCTCTTCCCAGGAGTTAAAGGTAATTCCTAAACTACGATACCAGGAAAATGCTTTATCTTTTAAAGTTAGAGGAAAATATTTCATTTTTAAGATTTCTGTAGATATACCTGGAACGTTTTGAGATGAACACCTAATATGGAAATCCTCGAGAAATTCTAAGGGATTTTGGGCAGGCAATCCATTAAATTCAGGTAAGGAATTAATCAATGCATTGTCATATCGAAATGAAATACCATCGCCGATGTTCAGATTTACATCAGTTTGACGCAGGCTTGCCGACGGTGTCGACCTATCCAGCATAGTCCTCCTCCTCTCATGCTTGTGATGTATCTCTTCAGCCATAGTTCCCTGCTGAATTTCTGGTTCTGTAACTGTAGAGTCTGGAGTTGCGTCTCGTGCAACGTTCTCTATAGATCTCTCACCAGCCCTTGAACGTGTCACTACCATAAACCTTCAGCAGAATGTTAGAAGACAATGAGCTGAGGATTTTAAAGTCCTTCAGCTTAAGAGGATAATAAAGAATGACTGTAGATTCAGAAAAATTAAAAATCCTACTGTACTACCGTGCTCCCCGGCAACGGCGCTAGTTGATAAGCTCCAATTATGGGTAATTTTACTGGTTAATTACTGGTTAATCGTGTGAGGATTGAGCTTATGCAACAATATTTATAACTTCACAGCCTTAGGGCGAGTAAGGTGTCGATCCACAGGGAGACGGTAAAAGGAGAGCGATTCTTTTTCCAATCAGTTCAGTTTATCAGATTTATGTATCAATACTAGCAATCAGAGGGCTTATCTTCAGTAACACTCAATGAATTTCCTCAGAGAAGACGTATGAAAAGATCTCTATGTAAAACAGCAAACTACTCCTCAAGATTAGTGCATAGAGATTGATAATCGACTCTGTTTACTTGTCTACAGGCTCACACCTGTAGGTTTGGCAATTTGCCAAACACCTGGCGGGCGTCCTCAGAGGCGCACGCCCGCGGCCTCAGCTGCGTGCAGACGCGCCTGCAAGAGCGCCTGCGTCCTGCAAGTGCGCACGCAGCTTAGCTGCGCGTGGTCTGGCTGCGCGTAGCTGCTGCTGCGCGCTGCTTGGCCGCGCACGGCGGTTGCTACGCGCTGCACAGCTGCACGCGTGAACGTTGCTGCGCGCGGCGGTCGTTGCGCGACAGGAGCTGCGCGTAGTTGTGGCTACGCGCTGCTTGGCTATGCGCAGACTCTACTGCGCGCGGCCGGAGCTGCGCGCTGTTGGGCCGTGCGCGGCCTGGCTGCTGGCGGCCTAGGCTGCTAGCGGCTTTGGCTGCCGGCAGCTTAGGCTGCTGGCGGTCTTGGCTACTGGCCTCCTGAACTGCTAGCGACCTAGGTTGCGGCCTTGGTCGCTGGCGATCTCGGCTGCTGGCAACCTTGATCGTTGGCGACCTGGCTACTGCTTCAGGTGGGATTTCAAGTTTGATTGTGAAGAACAACAGTGGATTTTTGTGGGAAAACGAGAGGAAGAACAGTTTGAACGAACTGAAACTTGAAACCAAATTAAAACAGAAACAATGTCAGTTGGAATCGTTGGAAGATCACTGGTGTGAAGCTTCCAACCCAACCTAGATTGTCTAAAATGGAGAGAGTTAAACTGCACTGAAACTTGGGCAATCGCTCCACCTTGTGTCATGATCCTTGCGGCGAGGTGGAGGTCGTCCAGCCCAAGCTACTCCTCAGCTTGCTCCTTCTCTCTAGCTCCAATGCTCATCAGCTCTTGGAGGGTCTGCAGAACTCCTTCTCCAAGCCCTAGCTTCTTTGGACAGAATTTCTGGACCAACCTAAAATGAACTCTCAAGAGAGTATTTATAGGTTTCTCTTAACTCATGCCCAAGCGCATTTTTGTAATTTTCCTTCTTTGAATTTTTGCCCGCTCCAGTTGATCCTCGTCTTCTTCCTTGATCGTCTTAACCTGTCTCTGAATGTTTACTAACCATAAAATGTTAAATATAATCCACTTGATTCAAAGAATCAAGTGGGGTTAGTACTTTCATAAAATGATGCATATGCATGATACTCACATGAATTAACACGATAATTTTAAGGAATTAACACTCAAAAGATTAAATATTTGATGACATGTTTGAGAGTCATCATACTCCACAGGTGCATTCTCATTTCCACAAAGAATAATACAGTCCTAATCCACTGAGATGATGCCTATAACTGGTCCCGTAGCCATTAGTGTGGACAATACTCTCAACTAATGTTACTCTTTTTATTATTACTATAAGTCTTTGTATGCAGATTGCTATTCTTAATCCAATGTTGGTGATTTTTCTGGATCAAAACAATCAATCCCTTGTTTAATCTATCGTCATGAGGGAGGACTTTCTTGCGAGGTGACATCTTTATAGGATGTTAGAATTAGTATTTTGTTTGTACCATGCTTCACACTTAACTCACACCCTATATTCTTCCCTCTAGATAAAAAATTATATTATTTTTTGCGCTCACCTGTATAGAATAAGTTTTACAAGGAATATGGCTACCCCATTGGTTGGTTAATTCATGATGAAGAACTACTTTGTGGTGGTCTCAGAGTAATAAGATAGCGCTTATCAGCCAAAATAAGAAAACAATAAAATGGAGTGAAACACATCAATTGATGTAAAAGGAGGGAAGAGATGCTCCGAATTTCCATTGGATAATTACGCTACACAGTGATAGGATGACTTGGTTCAGGTTATACTTAGGACAATTTTGGGCATGGTGAGTGATAGCCCATGTATATCTGGGTTGCTCTTACTGTGGCTCAAAGTGGATAGGCTTTAAGAGGACATGAAATGGGCCCCTCTTGATGGAAAAAGGCAAAGAGAAGTTCATATACATAACCCTCCTAGTATGCCGATTGACAATCTGTGAACTAGGGGTATAGGTTATTCATACTAAGTATCACTAACCTAGGTGGAGTGATAAGTTCCCGAGGTTAAACAATAAATTTATATTCCTCATGGACATAGGAATGATTTTCATACCAAAGAGATTACAAGACCAAATCTGAATGGATTTAAGCTAAAAAAGAGTCCGTAAGAATTTAGAAATTATATTCAATTTTATTTTGATTAAATGGAGTGTAAAGGACAGTAAATTATGACTTTCCCCGTTGAACTGATTTTTAAAAAGTGTAAAAAAGATTCATGTAAGTTCAGGATATGTGTTAGTTTTTTTTAGTTATTTTTCTTGATTTTGAGTCTGGTTTAATTTTTCAGATTTAAACTAGAATATATTCAGAACAAAATAACTACTACTTGAACAAATCTTCATCACAATGAATTTGAACAGCATTTGAAACATTGTCTTTCATCCCACACTTGTGGAATCTACAAGCATTATGAATGAAATTGGGTGTGTTATTGGGTCAAGAACACCCGATTCCCACAGGGTATGTAGGTCTAGAGCGAGAAAGAACTCCAAATATTGATTTTTACCACAAGAAATCAAGATTACTCAATATTTGCTAGATGTTATTTCGCCCACACTTATGGGATCTGCCAAGTATTGAATATGGGATGGGGTGTGATCTTGGGTTAAGAACACTCAAATCCCACAGGGCAGGTGGTATGGAGAGAGAAAGAACCACTAATCTTGAGTTCTATTACAAGAAATAAAGATTAGTCAAGCAGGGTAGAGAAAGAAAGAATTGGCTTACCTGGCTGGTAGGCCCTCAGTCCACCTCCACAAGCACTGGATGCTTCCCATTTCTTGGATCCTTTAACAGCTCAAACGTAGAGAGAGATAGAGGAGGACTTCTTGGGAAAGGCATTAGAGAGAGAAGGGTTTCTCTCTCACACCCAGGCCTTGTCACATCACCATCCACTTGGTCCTCTCTAAGTCTCACAATTCTAAATAGAGTAAGAGTAAGAAAAGAATCTTCTCACCCTTTCACTAAAACGCACAATGAAAATCCAGGATGTATTTAAGAAACGAGTCTAAAGCATTTATACACATGCCGTAGATAATGGATCAATTTGATGGGTGGGATTTGGGCCAAGCCCATAGATCTTTTAGTGACCCACTAGAAGATATGAACCCTTTAAAGTGGTTTGTTGGAGCTCCTTCTTGGGTCTTCACTGAAGAGGGAGGCCCATTCGCACAATGAGCTCTCCTTTGGCATTACGAAGAGTCCCTTGGTCCTTTCATTAGAGCAATTTTTCTACTCCTGAAAAAGGTCCCAAGTTCTCCCAAAGAATGGGTTAGATTTAGCCCACTTGGCTGATTAGCCTGTTAGGTCACATTGAGTACATAAAACTATAGTTTAATACTATTTAAAAGATGAATATATGTGGGGAGTTCTAACATGACATTTCACTTAAGGCACGTGTTCGAAGTTAGGACTGAAAATGAAATTTAAATAAAATGTGCGTTAATGAACTATTATTTAATACCTTTATATTGATTTTTCACCAACCCCTTTATGTGTCCACACAATTGCTGGAGTGATGGATCTCCATTAGAAATGCTTCCATCCTCCTGAAATACCATGATGATATTCTCAATATATAGTCTCAGTTGAGGGTAAAGTTCTAACAATGGGAAGAAACATGGGGATGCCTAAATCAGGCTGGCATTGGCACCTAAAATGAGGGCCTCTCATTAATTTACAATTAATTGATAGGTCTTCGTAAAATTTTTTCTTGCTCATGGAAATTCACAAAGGACAGTTGATGTTACATATATGATCCTCTAGCCGAATGTACCAGCCTTGCCTTTAACTTTAATATCCCAATAAAGTTGATCTCCCAACATTGTTCATTAACTATACTGAGTAGTTAAGGATAGACTCCATTTAGTCAATAGATTTAGTTCCCAACCAGCTGGCTTTTAAACTACACCTTATGTTCTAGAAAATGTATAGTAAAGGAACTCTTTTATTGATTTGTTGACATTATTGGTTATGCTATATTTAAATTCTTGTATAGGGAACACTAACAAATGATTGACTCAAATCTGAGTGTGTCATTTCAGTTAGCATTGAAGCATGATACAGATAATTTTTGAACATCTTTTCCAAAACATATACTACCATTGATTCAAGGGATAGTCGTCTTAAAGTTAATATTATCTTCTAGAAAAAGCAGATTATCTCATTATATAACTACATCACTTGCGCACTTCTTGCTATATATGAACTAAGAATAGTTTAATTCCCCCAATTAGGAACTCGTTACGTACAAGCTCCTCATCTGATGTTTTACATGTGTCAACCTACATGCATCCATGAACCAACCTACATGGTCATGACATGATCATTGAGAAGTTTTTTGTGGGTCACATCTTAGGACTACTTGCAGAAATATGACATGGCTAATCCTGATTGAAGTTTCTGGTTACCACCATTCAGGGACTCTTATATAAGAATTAAGTAAACTACTGCACTAAAGAACACTCATCAGCTTTCCTTAGGGTCTATAATAGTGACACGAGTATCTAGTACACTAACAATATAAAGAGGATCAAATAATCTTTATTTTTCCATAGTTTGATGACCATCTTTACTATCTGAGGGTGCCAAATTATGCGTGCATTTTCTATATTGTTCTGATTTAATTTGCACAGGTTAAAAAAAAATATTAATTATACAAACTCACTAAAATACATACGGTCGGAGTGAGGTTAATAGGGGACCATCGCACTAGCAGAACAACAGTTCATGAAGAACCTCATCGCGAAGCTCAAGCCCACGCCCATGACCTAAACTTCAAGTACATGGCCTAATGACGGGTCGTCATGGTTGATTTTATTTTCATGTATTTCATTTTTCTGAAAGATTGAATGTGCCATCGTGTTTGGGCCTCGCCCATTGTTATTTTACTCTTACATGCATTGTTGTGCATTTAGGGAAATCTCTTGTTACGAGATGGTTTCTCCTACCAAGGCTCACTTGGGTGTCCTCCGTACCCTATACAAAGAAAGGCATACCCAAGGAACCAAGTGGAGTTCATTTGAAAATGGAAAGAAATTTTCTTCACCTGGGGTTTCGCCTCCTCCTTTTGGGAATTATCATGATCAAAGCCATAGTGCCAGCAACCGTTAGATTCACTACCGTCGAGCAGAGTCTTTGCGTGAAGAACAACCATCGGCACCATCATTTTCTTCATAAGCATCGTAGCTTTCTTGGGTCTTTTTGGACCCTCCTTCAAGGAAGACCAGTTCTTGTATGCCTCAACAGTTCCTTTTATTTTTGTGGAGCCATCATCCAAAAAAAAACTATTCTTGGATGTCTGTGAATAAACTCAAAATGGGTCATGTAATTATACATATTTGAAAGTCATTTTGGGATAATTTCATGTTTATCTTGTCCAATTTTACAAGATTTTGCATCAAATGCACTAAACAAAGGAAGTTATAGGATAATACATTTTTAGATCATTTCCATGCATGTTCTACAATTGTTAATATTCATTAGTAAAAATATGTTTAAGATAGCATAATTGTTAATGCTCTATATAGTATTTCAGTTTATGTGTCTTTGGCGGAGAGGAAGTCGATGTAAAAGAAAGAATAATTGAAGGGGGAAAGAAAAATAATAATAATAAATATAAAAACATTATTCGGTCTGCTAGGGAGCCAACAAGGTGCACCAATGCCCAGGCCAGCCACACAGCTGGCAAGTGCGCAGGGTGCTCAAGCCCACCCGCGGTCCTTGGGGGTAGCGCGCCTGGAAGGCAGACCCAACCGCTAACGAGTACAGGTCCACACAAGAGGCCAATAGAGAGATTGAGCGCCCAAGGAGGTATATGGTATTTTTCATTCAATTAAAAAAAGTTTCTTAAATTTATATAGTGGCAATTGCCTCATCCTAACTTATCTCACAGGCCAGGCAAAGTTCATGAAGCGATCGCAGCTCGATGGGCCGTAATGTTAAGAAAACAAAAGTAAACGAAGAGACCGGGCTTTGAGCCAAGCTGGCGCAAAGCGCATGTCTTTTTGGGCATATTTAAAGAGACGAATAAGATCTTATTCATCCAATCTTATTTAAGAAATTTGGATGGACAGATTGAGCTATTCTACTTCATTATTATTCTTTCTATTTCAGGCTCTCCGATTAGCTAGGGAGCAAAACATGGATCATAGGCCCCAAGGTGAGCAAATCAGAAGAAGATGAGGCATTTGATGGGGATGGGGGTGCACCGTAAGGAGGTAATTCCTGCAATTTAATAACAGCTGTTCGACGCTAATAAGTACGGTCAAACAACTAGGTCAGTTTCGCCCAACCTCGACCCAGGCCGTTGACTCCATTAGTCGAAGGTCCTTTTTGGTCAGCGAGGGGGAACTATCGGGTGATCCAACAGCCTGGGAGGATCCCAGGGCCGTTCCCTCCATCGGATGGCCTGGGAGATCCCTCCCAAGCCATTAAAGGGGACCCGAACCCCCTGAATTATACATATATTTACTGTAATCTACAAGCAGCAGAGATCCCTTTTGGCGGCAGCGAGCGCACGAGAGGCGTGACACCTCCCCGAACATTCTTGGAGCTCAAGATGGCGCCATAGGAGGCTGAAGAAGATGAAGACTTGTGCCAGCACAAGAGATAAGCAAAGGGAAACCGCCTACCGACGCTAGGTAGCGGCGATCGGTGCCGCCAGCCCCTTACTTCAATTCAGGGCGAGTTGTAGTTTTCTTTCACTTCGTTTGGATGAAAACCATTTATAGTTTTTCTGTTAGTTTGAATAATTTTAGTTCAATCTAGGTATTGCTGGAGTTTTTTATCAAACATTTTGGTATCATGATTTCATTTGGACATTTCTTCGAACATCTTGTGTGTTCAATAAACATTATTTATATTCTATAAGTTTGACTTTCAAATCATATAAAAATTGAGAAACATATTCATCTTCTATTTTGTCTTATTTTGGGCATTCTGTCAAACACCTCACAGGGGTTTGACAGAAACACAGTTTTATCAGCGGATTTTATTTTGAAATTTATATAAAACTACATAAAAAACTTACTATTAGTTAAACAATACATAGCTGTCTTCAAATTTGGCCTCCTATTGAGCATTTGGTTGAATACCTTTTGTGTATTCAACTAAATCGACCCACTAATTCTCTAAATCGACTGTAAATAAATTTATAAACTATATAAAAAACATATAATAGCCAAGAAACCTATGTAACTCTCTTACTTCGACCCTCCTTTCGAGTATTTGGTTGAACACCTCTAGAGTGTTCAAGTAAATAATACTTTATTTCGTTGAGTCGACTATAGAAAAAGTATATAAAAGATATAAATTTTATAAAAATAACATTTAAAAATACATATACTAATTTTAAGGAGTATTCTATACCTAGACATCTTTTCATATGACTATAAATACTCATTAATCTCTATTACTTCATCTTTACACCTTCATATATCAATATAATTATCGAACCACTTACTAGGTATATTATGTTAGATACTTACTTACCGTCTTTCTATATATCTTCTTGATATAAATACTATTTCTATCTTACGTATCTAAAGTAAATAGTCTTATTATTTTCTACTCTTATTGAACTACCATTCTTATTAAGTTTTTTTCACTAACTATATTGTTACCCTTCTTAAATATAATTCCAAATATCTTTATTCTCTATTATTCTTAGTATCTATAATACATCTATATATAATCTCAGATATTTTGTCATCTCTAATTATCTTATTAAAATGATACTCTCTATAGTTTCTAATTATTTAATTGTTCTAAAATTTACTGTCTCTAGATTTATTAGTATATCTTCATAACTAACAACTCGATTATTGAATTCATATATAAAGGCGAGTCCCTGTGCATTTGATCTTACTCATGCTACAAACTTGAGTAAGTTTATATTTTTTATCAAATTTATTTGATTTAGGCAAATTAATTTTACAACGACATTTAAAATTACCGCCCCAAGTTGCCTCTGTCAATTGGGCGCCATTGCTGAGGACTAGCGCCCCTTAGGTTGATTTGATTTTTTAGTTGTTTTATTATTTCAAAATTTCACATATTGGTGTGCTCTTTGCGCTCCCATTTTTTGTTTCATGAATTTATATTTTACCTTCATAAAAGATGTACTATTGAAAATCTTAGTTTCAATGTTTCTAGTTAAGTTTAAATTTTGGGTAAGAATTTTATTTGTTTCAAAAAAAATACCAAGGAGGTGAAGCCATTGTAGCTGTCACGTGCCATCAACCAACCCAATCATGAACAGGCCAAACCACTGGAGGCCAAGCAGCACATATATTTGGTTCTTCCTACCCCCACTATTAGTGTTTTTAATGATCATCCTCCACTTGCATGATTGATCAATATGGTAGTGAATTGTTGTCATACCACGTGCTGCATTGCGTGCTCCTTTAAGCGCATACACACAGAACCCACTAAAACATCCAAGTCCATGATTTCTTAGATGAAAAATGGCCGAGGGATCTAGCATCTCTTGAGTAGTGTGGTGAACCACCTGAGGAGGAAGAGAGGTGAAACTAGGAATCTATCACCACGATCATAGTTGACATTCCTTGGTGTCTCACTTGAGAGTATACGGTGAGTTAGTGTACGATTTCCTGTACTATTCACTGAATGAACATTACCAATCTGAACTTTTGAGCCTATTCTTCAGTCATTGATTCTCACCATATAGACTTGAGATAAGATGTAAATCTCTCATCCCAAGCCATAGCCCCTAAACGCACATCTTCATCATGCAAGTGATAAAGCTTAAACACCTATGAAAATGGGTGAAAGCTATGAGAAAGAATAAAGAAGCAGGATATAGAGCAAGGGCCAGAGAAATGTGTGATCTATATGTCTCGTATATTTTTTTAAAAAACACCGGACGACAAAACAAGCCCAAGCAAAAATAGAAAGGGGAAATATGAAAACTAAAAAGAAGTTGAGAGGCATCAAGCTTATTTATCCACATATTTTTGAATAGAGTGGACGATAGTATGCGTGTTCAGCAAGAGGGCGAGTTCAATGGGTGTTGGATAGTACCAAAAGAAAAAACGGGATTAGAAGTTCATGAAGTGTACATAAGCTTGTAGATGACTCGACTTAAAGAACCCAAGTGAAAATGGAAATTGATATTTGTTGAGAAATTCCCCAGTCTAACCCTCACTTATAAAGGGAGCTAACCCATTTGAAAGATAACTTTATTCTAAAGTCAATCCCCATATGAGAAGATTTTTTGGCTTGGTTATGCATCGTTGCTAAGGCACTAGCAATATGTAAGCAGGGGGGTATATGGTAAACCCAAAATGTGTCATGTAATTATTCATAGTTTAAAGTCATTTTGGGACAACTTCATTTGTATTTTGTCCAATTTTACAAGATTTTGCATCAAGTGCACTATATAGAGCAAGTTATAAGATAATGCATTTTTATGTCACTTTCATCCATGTTCTACAATTCTAATTTTTTATTAGTAAAATTATGTTTAAGAGAGTGCAATTTTTAATGTTCTATCTAGTCTTTCAGTTTTTATGTTTATGGCATAGAAGAAGTCGAGGTAAAATAAAGAATTATTGAAGGGGAATGAAATAAGAATATAAAAATATATAATAATGAAAAAAGGGTTATTAATGGGTCGGCTAGGGAGTCAACAAGGTGCACCAGCGCCCAAGCCAACAACACATCAGGCGAGTGCGCAGGGCACTCAAGCCCACCCACGGTCGTTTGGGGGGCAGCGCGCCTAGCAGGCAGACCCAGCCGCTCACAAGGAGTACACGGCCACACAAGAGACCCATAGAGAGATCGAGCGCCCAAGGAGTTATATGGCATTTTTAATTGAATGAAAGATAGTTCCTTGAATTTATATAGTAGCGCATTTCTTTAGCATTTCCGATATGGGGCAGGAATTGCCTTATCCTCACTGTTTGCGCAGGCCAAGCCAAAGTTATTCCAGGTGTCATTGCCTAATGGGCCACGATGTTATGAAAGGAGACCGGGCTTCGAGCCTTGCCGGCCCAAAGCCCGTGTCTTTCGGGCTTATTTACAGAGACGGATAACATCTTGTACGTCCAATCTTAATTAAGAAAACTGGATGGGGACATCGAGCTGTCATACTTCAATATTTTTATTTTTATTTCAGGCTCCTCGATTGGCTAGCGAAGAAGACGCCAATTACAGCCCTTCGATGAGCGAAACAGGAGCAAACGAGGTGGTTAGCGGGGATGGTGAGATGGCGATGGGGGTGCACCATAAGGAGCTCCACATCTACGATTTAATCATACCCGTTGGACACTTATAAGTATGATCGGACAACCAGGACATTTTCCTCCAACCTTGGCCCTAGCCGTCGACGCTGCCGACCAAAGGCCCTTTTTTGGCCGACAAGGGCGGACCATCTAGTGATCTAACAACCTAGGAGGATCCCAGGGTTGTCCCCTCCATCACATGGCCTGGGAGATCTCTCCCAAGCCATTAAAGGGACCCAAAGCCCCCAAATTATACATATTTTGACCGCAGTCTACGTGTAGTAGAGATCCCTTCCGGGGCCCGTGAGAGCACAATAGGCGTGACACCTCCTTGAATGTTCTTGGAGCTTCAGATGGCAGCATAGGAGGCTGAAGAAGATGAAGACTTGTGTCAGCATGGGAGAGAAGCAAAGGGAAAACCGCCAATTACAGGTAGGCAGGGGCAATCGGCGCGGCCAGCCCCTTCAATTAACGACGATTTGTAAGTTTTCATTCACTTCATCTGGGTGAAAACCTTTTAATGTTTTTTTGTTAGTTTTAATACTTTTAGTTCAACTAGATATTGCTGGATGTTTTAATCAAAAAATTTTGTACTGTGATTTCATTTGGACATTTCTTCGAACATCTTGTGTGTCCCATGAACATTATTCATATTATATAAGTTCAATTTTCCCTGTCTATAAAATTTCAAAAATATGTTCATCTTCTATTCCGTCGTCTTTTGGGCATTATGTTGAACACCTCACAGGCATTTGACAGAAACAGAGTTTTATCATCGATTTTTTTTTAAAATCAATATAACATACATAAAAAAATTACTATTATTAAACAATACACATCTCCCTTTAAGTTTTGACTTCCCATGAAGTATTTGTTCGAACAACTTTCGATTGTTCGACTAAATCAACCCATTAACTATCTAAATTGACAAGATATATATATATAAACTATATACAAGTCATACAATAGCTAAATAAACTATATTACTCTTTTACTTCGACAGTCCTTTTTGGTCATTTGGTTGAACACCTCTCGGGTGTTCGACTAAATCATACTTTATTTCATATAACTGACTATAGAAAAAATATATAAACGATATTACTCATATAAGAAGACATATAAAAATACCTATACTAATTCTAAGGAGTATTTTATACCTAGAGGTCTTTTCATATGACTATAAATACTTATTAATCTCATTTTTTTCCTCCTTACTCCTTCGTATCTCCATATAATTAGCTCACCACTTAGTACATTATGTTAGATAATTACTTACCCTTGTCCTATCTATCTTTTAAATATAAATACTTCTCTAGCTTACCTATCTAATGTAAATCATCTTTCCCTACCTATTGATAAGCTCAATTTTACTGTGATTTTTACTGGTTATTTAGCAAGATAATCGTGTGAGGTTGAGAGCTTATACAACAAAATTTATAACCTCACGGCTTAGGGAGAGTGAGGGTCGATCCTCAGGGAGCAGAGAAACAGCAGAAAATGTCTTCGGTTCACTTTGAATTATCAGATCAGAATGTTGAATTTCAGCAATGGAAAGAAATATCTACAGTCCAATTCGATAAGTCTTCCAGTAGCTTGTACCACTCAGGATTACTCCGCAAGATTAGAATCTGAGTTTAACCACAAGCAGAATCCTATAGTTTCAATTAAATAATGAAATGGGCTGCAACTACGGTCTAGTCAATTCATCAAACACCTAACAGGTGTTTGATTATGCACGACCAGAACCTGCAGCTCGCAGGGAAGGCTGCGAGCTCACAATCGCTTGCGGTGCAAGCAGCTGCGTGCACACAGAGTGGGCTCGTGGCTGCGCGACACAAGCTCGCGCCACGACCTCAAAGCGCCCACCCGCTGCAACACGCTCGAACAAGTGTGTTGCACGTCCTCGCGGTGTGCGGCAACACTTGCGCGCAAGCGCACAAGCCCGCGACCAGCGGTTGCAGCTGTCTTGCGGCGCGCAGACAGGTGCCTGTGGCGTGCGCGCACAGGTGACTGCCCCTTGCGCTGCACAGGAGCTCAAGCAAACTTTCGTTTATGCAGATAGGTTTCTGATAGGTGGAGTAGATTGATAGGAGCTTGAACAAAGGAATAAACAAACACAAACAAACACAAAAACTATGAACTGATATTCAAACTAACACAAAGCAACAACACAGATTGGGAAATGCTGAAGAACCTTTGATGATTCTCCAGCCCCAACTGAGATTGTCTGAAATGGGAAGAGTACACCACTGAACTGAAGAACTCACTCCAACCAAGGTCACTTCCTTGCGGCGAGGTGGAGGTCTTCGATCTTCAGATAATCTTCAGCTTGTTTCTCCTCCCAACTCCAATGCTCAGCAGCTCTTGGAGGGTGCAGAAATCCTCTTCTCCAAGCCCTTGTTTCCTTAGAGAAAATTCTGAACACCTAAACTCCTCTCTCAAGAGAGTATTTATAGGTTTTCTCTTAAGTCATGCCCAGGGGCATTTTCGTAATTTTTGCCACTTCGAATTTTTGCCCACTTCTCTTGATCCTCCTCTCTTCCTTGATCTTCTTAACCTGTTTCTGAATGTTCACTAGCCATAAAATGTCAAATATATTCCACTTGATTCAAAGAATCAAGTGGGGTTAGTGATTTCATAAAACAATACATATGCATGAACTTAGCATGAATTCACAAGATAATTGTAATGAATTTAAACTTAAGAACTTGATTATTTGATGACATATTTTAGTGTCATCAAACACCCCCCAACTTAGATCATTACTAGTCCCTTAGTAATGACATGCAGGTGAGAATAGAAGATGATCTCAAGGTAAATTTTGACTTCCGATAACTTTGATTCATGCTCTTCTCAAGGAGTATTTTCAGCAATTAAAATTGACCAGCGTAGAAGAAATTTAGGATCTATCTCAGCCTTAAACCTCAACTAAGTGCACATGATCTATGGAGTACATATAGTAAGTACATTGTATATGGAATAAGATCGAGTTAACACCCCAAGCGCACTACTGAACGAGGCGTAGAGAGTGGTATTAATGCTAGCTCAATACTATGGCTATAGTAGCATCGGCTCAAACACATGGGAGACAGCTTTTTCACCTTTATTTTATTTGGCATTTGCTGCTTGTTGGTCTTTTTTGATGACAATCAACTTTAATACTATGATGCAAGCTTTTGCTTGTTTATGCGCAGTGCAGCTTTCACTTGATAGTTTGGTGGCGCTTATCCACTACCCATGTGCCGTCCTTAGTAGACCGGCAGCTTATTCCCCCGACGAAGTTATGTATCCTTCATGGGTCAGGGAGCTTCACTCACGTCATAATAATACTGCCAATGAGCTAACACTAACCCTACTCTCCACTAAAGCTAAAAATGTTCGTGCATGTAAGTGCTAACTCAACCCGAGGTGGATGGTGAGGTGAGAGAAGTATAATGGTAATAGATACGACTGTCGTGGTATGGATCGTAGTGCACCTAGCTAGGCTTACTTCACCTAGGATTCCCTAGCTGGCCACTCTTGCATTTCTACCCTTTTGAAAAGAATCGAATTATCATGCATATCATTGGACAATCATCTCCTAAGATCATCAAATATCCATGGTTTGTGAATGCAAAAACGAAAAAAATTTCATGGATAATGCATGTAAATGTACTCCCCTCCCCCCCTCAATAAAAGGCATGTTCCTACATGACAAATCATAATTGAGAGGAAGGAGAAAGGACTACCAAACCATGGAAGGAAGGGCAGCGATCAGCATGCGTGTTGTCCAGTGACGTGTTAGGTGGGCGTGGATCGGAGTGGCTGCACACGAGAACAGAAACAAAAACGCAGAAACAAAAACAAAACAAGGAAAGTAATCAAGCAGAGAATATGAAATGTAGTAAAAACAAAAACTAATCGGATCATGAGCTATCATGCGATGGCTTTTCTAACGTAATATTCATGGGGCTGTGAAGATCTTCTTCTTCTAAGTAGGGTTTGAGCCGTTGCGTTCGCTCACAGTGAATCGCCTTTGAGACGTAGGATCTAAAATTGTAACGGCTCCATTCTCAAAACCTGTTGAACAAGGAAGGACCATCCCATCGCGTTTTCAATTTACCTGGAAAGAGTTTTAGTCTAGAGTTGTAAAGCCATACTTTTGATTCTCCACAAAATTCTTCTCCTCAAGCTCTTGTCATGAAACATCTTCATCTTGGCTTTATAAATCTTTGAATTCTCATAAGCCTCATTTCTTAACTCTTCCAACTCATTCAATTGAAGAAGTCTATGCTTGCTCTATCCAAATCTAGGTTGAGTTTTCTAATAGCCCAAAGGGCCTTGTGTTCTAACTCAAGTGGTAGGTGACAAGCTTTGCCAAAGATAAGGCGGAAGGGAGACATGCCGAGAGGGTTTTGTAAGCTGTCCTATAAGCCCATAATGCCTCGCCGAGCTTCCTAGACCAATCTTTCCCATCTGGACGCACTATTTTCCTCAAAATTTTCTTAACCTCCCGATTGCATAATTCCACTTGGCCATTCGCTTGGGGTGATAAGGGGTAGTGACTCGATGATGAACACCAAATTTCTTGAGGAGGTTCCTAAAGTTGTTATTTGTAAAGTGTGATCCTCCGTCACTAATGATCGCTCGTGGGCATCCATATCTATAAAAATATGTTTCTCAATAAAATTAGTCACTACCTTGCTGTCACTGGTTTTGAGGATGGCCTCCACCCATTTGGAGACATAATCGACAGCCATCAATATATATTCATACCCATTTGAACTAGGAAAAGGTCCCATAAAATCTATTCCCCATAAATCAAATATTTCTACTTCTAGAATGGGTTGTAGAGGCATTCTATCTTTCCTACTTATGTTGATGGATGCTTGGCATGATAAACATGTGTTATAAAACTTTTGAGCGTCTTGAAATAACGTAGGCCAAAAAAAACCAGATTCAACAATTTTATGTGCGGTTACCTTAGCGGAGTAATGTCCTCCTCCAGGTTTGGAATGGCAGAATTCCAAGATGCTCCTTTGCTCGCTCTCGGGGACGCATCGCCTCAAAATTTGATCTGGGCCGGGATGGAATAGCTCCGGGTCTTCCCAAAAGTAAAATCTTGCATCTTTAAGCAGCTTCTTCCTCTCGTGAGACGTCCAACCTGTTGGAATTTGTCCTGAAACCAAGAAATTGACAATATGCGCATACCAAGGAGGCGATGCTCCTTGTGCGGTTAGGACATGTTCATCCGGAAATGCATTGTTTATTAACGCAGGTTGGGTGTTTAAAATTCGAGAGAGGTGATCTGCTACTACGTTTTCACATCCTCGCTTGTCCTTAATCTCCAAATCAAATTCTTGTAATAGTAACACCCATCTTATCAACCTAGGTTTTGCCTCCTTCTTTGCTAATAAATATCTAATAGCTGCATGATCAGAAAAAACAGTAATTTTACTTCCTAACAAATAAGACCTAAATTTTTCTAATGCAAAAATAATAGCCAGTAGTTCCTTTTCCGTCGTAGAATAATGCAGCTGTGCATCCACTAATGTTCTACTGGCGTAGTAGATGACCACGGGTTTCTTGTCAATTCGCTGACCTAACACTGCACCTACTGCAAAATCAGAAGCATCACACATTAGTTCAAAAGGAAGGGTCCAATCGGGCCCTTGCAAGATAGGTGCATTTACTAAAGCTTCTTTTAATTTATCAAATGCATTCTCAGCCTCTAGTGTTAGTTCAAAATCATTATTTTTAGACGATAAAAGGTTTGTAAGCGGTTTAGAAATTTTAGCAAAATCAAGGATAAAACGTCTATAGAAACTCGCGTGGCCGAGGAAACCCCTAAGGGTTTTTAGGTTGGTTGGAGGTGGAAGGCCCTGGATGACCTCGATCTTGGCCTTGTCCACTTCCAAGCCACGGCTGCTTACCATGTGGCCCAGCACTACTCCCTCCTGCACCATGAAATGAGATTTTTCCCAACTTAGTACGAGGTTCGACTCAATGCACCTCTTCAATACTTTGGTGAGGCTAAGGAGGCAGTTTTCAAATGTGGATCCAAATACAGAAAAATCATCCATAAATATTTCTAAGCACTCCCCCACTAGATCGGAGAAGAGTGCATTCATGCATCGTTGGAATGTGGCGGCATTACATAGCCCGAAGGCATACGCCTAAAGGCATATGTCCCTACAGGACTCGTGAAGGTCGTCTTCTCTTGGTCCTCAGGATGGATATTCACTTGGTTATATCCTGAATAACCATCAAGAAAACAGAAATAATGCTGCCCCGATAATTTTTCTAGTATTTGATCCATGAAGGGTAATGGGTAATGATCCTTCTTGGTAGCCTTGTTCAATTTCCGATAGTCAATGCACACCCTCCACCCAGTGGTTAGCCTCTTCTACACTTCTTCTCCTTTATCATTCAGCTCAACAGTCACTCCTGACTTCTTAGGAACCATATGTACCGGGCTTACCTATCTACTATCGGAAATCGCATAGATGACACCGGCATTAAGCCACTTGAGAATTTCCTTTTCGAAGACTTCTCTCATGTGAGGATTCAACCTCCTCTGATGTTCTCTACAGGGTCTAGCTTCATCTTCTAGAAATATTCTGTGCTCACAAATTGAAGATGGAATTCCTTTGATGTCATCAAAAGTCCACCCTATGGCCGATTTATGCTCTTTAAGCACTTTGAGTAAGCTCTCTTCTTGTGTTGGAGTGAGGGATGAAGATATAATCACAGGTAAACTTTCTGTACAGTCTAAATAGGCATACTTGAGGGTAGAGGGAAGTGGTTTAAGTTCTGGGTGAGCTTTTACTTCTGCAGAGTCTAAGAGTTCATCATCTAGCTCTCTACTTTCTATGTTGGATAGGTACTCCTTCACTCTTCCCTCTTCTCCTTCATTTTCTGTGCAGAAGCTGAGCTCTTCATTGCTCCCTAAGGGGCACTTCATCATTCTAGAGATGTCAAGTTGAACTCTTTCCTTCCCTATCTTAAACTCGACAGTCCCCTTTTCCCAGTCCATGATAGTCCTAGTCACTAAAACGGTCTTCCTAGAATGATAGGAGCCAAGCTAAAGTTTCCTGAAATTTTTACATCAGTTACTATGAAATCTACAAGAATTTCACAATTTTCTACAGTGATAGTGACATTAGTCAATCGTCCCTCAGGTTGCCTGACCGTTCCGTCAGCTAAGAGTAAGTCCATATGGATCTCTTCAAGCTCCCCGAAGCCGTATTCCTCATACAATGCTGTCGGAATGATGCTGATGCTTGCTCCTGTGTCTAACAAGACTTTTGAAAAAGTCTTTCCTCCTATGTCAGAAGTGATAAAAGGGGCACCAGGATCCCTCTTTTTTATAGGTATGTCATTTAAAATGCTAGAGGCATTTTCGGAAAGTTTAACAACTTCCCTACTCGTTCTATTTGTGCAAGAGTCCTTAAGATATTTCTTAAGTGATGGTGCACACCTAAGCATGTCTTCCACAGTGACTGTCATTGTGGCCTTCCTAAAGTTCTCTAACAACCTGTTTTCATAATCAAAGACAGGTTTCTTTCTCGTTAGAGCAGAGGGATAAGGTATGTGTTGCCCACTTGTGGAAGGTAAGGGTTCATCGCCGTCGGGAAGATCCTCTCCTTCGTGCTCCCTTGACTCCTCTTTCTTCCTAGCGTTCTCTACAGAATACCTATAGGGATCCTGAAGTTCTTTTCCATTCCTCAATCTTGAGGCTGCCAGAACTTCAGGATCCAATTCATCCATTTCTTCATGGCTAGAATGCTGAATATGATGCAAATTGCATGGATTGATGACGGGTTTCGTAGGAAAACGTTGAGAAGTGTAAGTGTTTTCTGCAAGGATACCTTGGGACTCAGAGGGTGGCCTGAAACTCTCCAGCAGCTTCCTCATTTGCTCTTGTGACTCCAGCATTTGTTTAGTCTGGAACTCCATCATCACCTGCATTCGCATCTCCATCTCCGCCCGCAACTTTTGGTTTTGCTTTTCGATCATATCTGAAATGACGGGGGTTAATGTAGAGAAATCAGGTTGAGTTTGAGATGAAACCTGATACTGTTGTGGAGGCCTGTGCTGGAATTGTTGTCTCTGCTGGAACGGGGGTTGAGCTGCCGGCTTGTTTCCTTGGTGGAAGGCCTCTCCCTTTTGGAAATTTGGCCGCTTTTGACTTGCCCACGGTTGTTGCGGCTGATTGAAGGCCTTCACCTCTTCTTCCATGGCTTGGCAGGCTCCATCTTCATGTTCCCTGCTAAAACAGAGAGAGCAGATCTTAGCTCTAATGATGGGAGAGTTACCTAGGAAGACATTCTTCAAGGTAGAGGTGAGCTCCTCCAATTTCTGGTTGGTCTCCCTTAGGCCCGCTTGTAGCTCTCCCTCCTTGGCGTTGACCTGCAGAACTCCTGCTCTCTTGGGCTGCACATTCCTCCCATTCTGATTGGCTCCAATCTCCTGCAAATCAGTTTCTGCAACTCTCTCCAAAATATCAAAAACTTCGTCCTCATATGCAGTATAGAACGTTCCACTGGTAGCGAGATTTACTTTGTTTTTCATAAAATCAGAGAGAGACTCATAAAATATTTGGGCTAATTGACATTGTTCAATGCCATGGTGAGGACATTTCCTCAACAAATCATTGAATCTCTCCCATGACTCACTAAAAGCTTCTCCATCATGAGGATGGAAATTGTGAATTTCCCTTCTATAGAAATTCATTTTGGAGAGAGGGTAGAATTTTTGCAGAAATTTTCATTGCATCTCATCCCATGAGTTAAAGGTGATTCCTAAATTACGATACCAAGAAAATGCTTTGTCTTTCAAAGTTAGAGGAAAATATTTCATTTTTAAAATTTATGTAGAAATTCCTGGAACGTTTTGAGATGAACACCTAATATGGAAGTCATCAAGAAATTCTAAGGGATTTTGAGCAAGCAGTCCATTAAATTCAGGTAAGGAATGAATTAATGCATTGTCATATCAAAAGGAGATACCGTCACCGATGTTAAGATTTACATCAGTTTGACGTAGGCTTCCCGACGGAGTCGACCTGTCAAGCATGGTCCTTCTCCTTTCATGATGCTGATGAATCTCTTCCGCCATATTCTCCTGCTGAATTTCAGGTTCTGTAACTGTAGAATCTGGAGAGGTGTCTCTAATGTCCTTCTCTGCAGATTTTTCACCAGCTCCTGAACGTGTTACTACCATAAATCTTCAGCAAACGGTTAGAATAACAATAGGCTGAGGATTGTTAAGTCCTGCAGCTCTAGGAGAATCAACAAAAATGACTGTAGATTCAGGAGAATGACTGTAGATTTGCAAAAAAAATGACTGTAGATTCAGGAGAATGACTGTAGATTTGCAAAAAATGACTGTAGATTCAGAGAATTGACTGTAGATTTAAAGAAAATAAAAATTCCTACTGTTATACCGTGCTCCCCGGCAGCGGCGCCAGTTGATAAGCTCAATTTTAGTGTGATTTTTACTGGTTATTTAGCAAGATAATCGTGTGAGGTTGAGAGCTTATACAACAAAATTTATAACCTCACGGCTTAGGGAGAGTGAGGGTCGATCCTCAGGGAGCAGAGAAACAGCAGAAAATGTCTTCGGTTCACTTTGAATTATCAGATCAGAATGTTGAATTTCAGCAATGGAAAGAAATATCTACAGTCCAATTCGATAATTCTTCCAGTAGCTTGTACCACTCAGGATTACTCCGCAAGATTAGAATCTGAGTTTAACCACAAGCAGAATCCTATAGTTTCAATTAAATAATGAAATGGGCTGCAACTACGGTCTAGTCAATTCATCAAACACCTAACAGGTGTTTGATTATGCACGACCAGAACCTGCAGCTCGCAGGGGGAAGCTGCACGAGCTCACAATCGCTGCGGTGCAAGCAGCTGCGTGCACACGCAGTGGGCTCGTGGCCGCGCGACACAAGCTCGCGCCACGGCCTCAAAAGCGCCCACCCGCCTGCAACACGCTCGAACAAGTGTGTTGCACGCCCGCTGGTGTGCGGCAACACTTGCGGCGCAAGCGCACAAGCCCGGCGACCAGCGGTTGCAGCTGCTGGCGCGAAGACAGCTGTGGCGTGGCGCAAGACAGGTGACTGCCCCTTGCGCTGCACAGGAGCTCAAGCAAACTTTCGTTTATGCAGATAGGTTTCTGATAGGTGGAGTAGATTGATAGGAGCTTGAACAAAGGAATAAACAAACACAAACAAACACAAAAACTATGAACTGATATTCAAACTAACACAAAGCAACAACACAGATTGGGAAATGCTGAAGAACCTTTGATGATTCTCCAGCCCCAACTGAGATTGTCTGAAATGGGAAGAGTACACCACTGAACTGAAGAACTCACTCCAACCAAGGTCACTTCCTTGCGGCGAGGTGGAGGTCTTCGATCTTCAGATAATCTTCAGCTTGTTTCTCCTCCCAACTCCAATGCTCAGCAGCTCTTGGAGGGTGCAGAAATCCTCTTCTCCAAGCCCTTGTTTCCTTAGAGAAAATTCTGAACACCTAAACTCCTCTCTCAAGAGAGTATTTATAGGTTTTCTCTTAAGTCATGCCCAGGGGCATTTTCGTAATTTTTGCCACTTCGAATTTTTGCCCACTTCTCTTGATCCTCCTCTCTTCCTTGATCTTCTTAACCTGTTTCTGAATGTTCACTAGCCATAAAATGTTAAATATATTCCACTTGATTCAAAGAATCAAGTGGGGTTAGTGATTTCATAAAACAATACATATGCATGAACTTAGCATGAATTCACAAGATAATTGTAATGAATTTAAACTTAAGAACTTGATTATTTGATGACATATTTTAGAGTCATCACCTATCTAGCTTTTTTACTTCTTATTATTCTCTCCTCTTGTTATACTATTTATTCTTATTAAGTTTTTTTCACTAACTATATTGTTATCCTTCTTAAATGAGAATAGTTATTTTAATAAGACGTGAGGAAAAGAATGGAGAAGAAAGAGAATATAATTATTATAGGTAAGGTACAGAATGGATTATGTAAATTATGAGACACTTAATAAGTTTGATAAGAAGAATATGTAAAATAGTTCATATAAGTAGATAGGCAGAGGGATAAAAGATAGAAGGAAAATAAGAGTAATTAGTAGTTTAATATTTATATTATTAAATGATTAGGAATATATTGTAATAGTAGAGTGCGACTTCGATAGGTGTAGTCTTATATATATTTACATAGTTTTCAGTTTTTTTGTATATTTTTATGGCATAATTTTGAGAGAAAGTACGATAGTTTTGTTGAAACCTTACAGGTGTTCCACAAAATGCTTCAATGAATTCACGAGGTAGAAATTGGACGATATCAATCTAAACACACGATCTTTAACTAAATGTATGAGAAGAAACATGAATATGAACTATATATAATACCAAATGCAACTTGGAAACCAACCTACACTACGCGATTCAGGCATCAGAACAAACATGAATATGAGCTTGGAGGGGTCAATCGCCGCCTCCTAGCATCAATGTGTGTCTCCTTATGCCTTCCTCCATGCTGGTGCAGATACGGGGAGTTTCACACATCCTTTGGCACCGTCTTGAGCACTGGGAGCAATCGGGTGGGTATCATACCCCTAGTCTAGCTCTCACCACCACCAGAAGACTCCTCCATTGCCCCGTTAAATCTTGATTAAAGGATCCAAGGACTCAGGTTTGTAGACCCCTTTTAAGGACTCCCGAAGTATCAACTGGCCATCAATGAGTGTTTCTGGTTAGGGGTTCCTCTAGGGTCGGTGGCATGGCCGATGGTCCCCCCTCCTTGGTGGAATCCACCATCTGACTGCCCATGTCAATGACCAGGGTGGGGATAGATGGATCTGCCCCTAGCCGTTTGATTTCCATTACAACTTTTCCAAAATCTGCGATTAAAGTGCATCCATAGATCCTTAGTAAAATGGTGCACCCACTTTTGCTACATCAGTTTGCCCGGACAGCATGCTCCTCATCATTTGCATCTTGTGATTTGTCCATTTAGGGGTCCCTCTATCTCGTCGGTGAGCTCAACCAAACATAAGTCAGCAAATAGAATAGAGATAAAAATTAATTCAAAAGAGAAAATCTTGTCCTCCAATTTTTAGTCAGAAAATATCATTATACTTAAACTGGCCCAGTGCAACAGTAGCTTTGAGCCAGGCCGGCTCGAAGCTTATTGATGGAGGACCATCCAGCAGATGGCGGCTCAGCGACGACGACGCCACCCGAGGATGCTACGATGACACGCCATCAGCCACGCCGAGGCGCTCGAGTCGACGTCCGTCATCCGGGGTTTAAGTACTCCGGGTAAGCAAGACTTTACCATTTTATTACTTTCATCATCATGTTGTATTTCTTTCCGAATTATGGATTGGGCCATTATCGTAGGGCCCGTCCTCGTCTTTGATTTTATCTTTTAGAATTGTATTTGAATTTGTAAGGAGAGACCGAACCACGTTTCACGACGGTTCGATCTCTCCCCACGTTCTCTTGGCACCCCTCCTCCCTATATAAGGGGAGGGCATGCCCAAGGAACATTTGGAAGTTTTTGAATGAATTGAAGTTTTCAAAGAGCTTCCCCTTATCATAGTCGTAGCGTAGGGGGTGTGGCTGGCCCCAACCACGTCGAGACCACTCCGTGGTTAGAGCTCACGATCCACCCGTCGAGATCACTCCGGACGGGTCGTGCTAATCGTGCCATCGAGATCACTCCGGTACGTTTAAAGATTCAAGAAGTCGGCATCGCCTCGCGCGGACGGAAGCCTGCATCGAGATTACTCTGGAGGCATCTGAACACACGAGACGCCGTCGACCTGCGCCGCATCGGGAGATTTGTCTTCATCGAGGAGACTCGCCCGCGACGATCAAGAACCTCTGTCGCCAAGGATCTTGATTCTCTCCTCCACCTACACCCTTCTCAACTATTCGCCCCGACCATCTTCTACCCTGGCTCCCTGATTCCCCTCATCGTCCTCGCCATTTCTTGATCCCCTTCCCCCCCCCCTTCTTCACCTTCGTCGTTCTTGATTCCCCTCATCGTCCTCGCCATTTCTTGATCCCCTTCCCCCCCCCCTTCTTCACCTTCGTCGTTCTTGATTCCCTTCATCGTCCTCCCCATTTCTTGATCTTCTTCCATCATTCACCCAACATTTCTTGATCCCTTTTCCCCCCCTTCACCTTCGTCATTCTTGATCTTATCATCGACCCCATCCCGTTTCTTGAACCCCATCCTCGACCCTCCCCCCCTCCCCCTTCTTCTTCTTGATTCTTGATCCCCAAACCCCGTTCTGGAACCCTCTCGCCCTCACCTCTACACTCTCCCCGCCGCGTCCCTTGCTTCCCGCCGCTCTCTCGCCGCACGCCTCAGCATTGGCCCGCGCCGAGACCGGGCGCTTCGCCGTGTCCACGCCCAGCCCCGCGACTCGCCCGCGCCGCTGCCCGCGCGCGCCGCGGACTCGTCACTCCCGCGGCTCGTCAACTCCGCGCCGCGCCGTGATCCGCCGCGGTCCGCCAGCTCTGTCATCACCGTGTCATCGCCGTGACCCGCCATTTCGGCTGTGCCTTGGACTAAGCCACCATCAGGTTCGCTCGTCTCCCCACCCTCTTATTCCAATATTATTACTGCTTGCAGTCCCGTCGCCCGCTATCGTGTCCCCTACCAAGACCTCTGGATCGAACATCGGAATAGGCGTAGCCACCGACGTCGAGAGCAGGATTCCTTGAGGTAAACGGATTGTCTATGATTGCTTAAATATCGAACTCTCCAGGGCCGTTAGACGCCCCTCCCGTCCTAGTCGTCTAGTAGATTCAGCGGGTCAACGGGAGTCTGATTTCCGGATCATTCTACTCCGTGGCACGTCCCAATCTACTGCGCTTACTTGTCCGCGTCTTATCTGCTCGTTTAGAAACTTCAGTCCCATAAATTTGACAAAGTTATATCATATCATCATTTCACTTGTGACGTGAAACGCGCGGTTCGATCCCGGCCGCCGTCGTTTCGCATCATATTAGTATCAGAGCCGGTCGTGTTAGCTTTCGCTTAACACGGTCGGTTGGATATACTTTGAATTGATATTGCGCGCATCATATTTTGAAAATTCATTCGCATATTATACGTCACTACATTTCATCCATCACGTGGATTCCCCTAGATCATCTTTAGGACGTGAATGGTTGACCATAGAATGGTTCGTACGCGAGCTCAGTGTCGGGACACCGACTACCTTGATAGAGACAAGAATCGTGAATACGATCTCGTCATGGGGGATCCTCGCCTCGAGAATCCCTTTAGCGAACAACCACCGGACGAACCATTGGATCCGGAGGAGGCATTTGTTCCTCCTCCCCTATCTCAAGGTCCCGCCCCTCGGGACTCGATCGACGGAGCTGAACAGGCGCCCGCGGCAAATCGACCTTCTGAAGACCGGCATTCCTCCGCCGTTGTCCCTACCCGTAGGGTCACGGCGACTGATCATTATGACGAGCCAATGGCTCGTGAGGTGACCCAACGACCGGGCAAGGCCCCCATGAGGGACCCTCTCGTCCAAGAGCAGCCGCCGCGTTATCCCGAGGCACCACCGACTGCCTACGCCTACCCGGAGGAACGAAGGGACCACCGACGGTCCCCACCTAGGGATCACCACCGTGAAGACCGCCGGAGAAGCCCAAACCGGGAGTATGATGATCATCGCAGTGACCGACGCCGCTCCCCACTATGGGATGAGAGACGAGACATCCGACACTATGATGATTGCCCCTACCCTCAGGATAGGCGCACCTATCCCGTAGGAGGCCGTGGCAGGCAGCAGCCCGATCCTCGAGTCGTTGGGGCCGACAACCCCAACTGCATTCCGGTGCGTAATGCACCTCATTATTCCTCCTGCCCGGATAGTCCGCAGGATCCACCACCCGTCCGACACCCGGACGCCGCCACTTACGGTGGTAGCTCCGCCTACCCACCGCACCATAGTACTGCACCCGTCCATGTGCCGGATCGTTACCGGGATGCCCCAGCTCCCCCCCGAGCCCTATCGAGGCACGCTCCCCAGTACGACCCACTACCTCGACGAGACCCGTATCCGGATGATGATCATTGATATCCCCGATATTCTGGTCACCCGCATCATCAGGATGAGGGATACCATCCACGATATGCGTCTCCTCCGAGACACCACTACCGTGACGAGTACCCCGATGGGAGGCAGCACCGACAGGTCCCACCCCGACGTGTCGACTACCGTTATGAGGAGCACCGTGACTATGATCATCCCTGAGGCGCACCACGCCATCCTCCTGCCCGTCGTTACGACGATGAGCACGAACGACGACGTAAGGCACACCGGGCGATGATACAGAAGAGCGTCCGCTTGGAAGTCCCTATTTTCGACGGATCCCGGAACCCGAAGGATTACACTGATTGGGAATCCGACATGGAGAGTTATTTCCAGTGGTACAAGATGGATGACGATCTTTGCGTTGAGTACGCCGAGGCACGGCTTGGAGGTCAGGCCAAGATATTCTGGAAAAATGAGAAGGAAGCCGCACGTCAGCGACATGATCCACCTTTCACGTGGGCCGAGATGTCACGTAAGCTTACGGACAAGTACGTCCCTAAGCTGTACATGACGCATCTGATGCTATGCTGGATGAACTTGCGTCAAGGAAAACGCAAGGTCTCCGAGTACATCGTAGAGTTCGAGGAGTACAGAATGCGATGCAAATTTGTGGATAGTCCACAAATCCAGATCGCTTTCTTTATTCACGGGTTACGATAGGACTTAGGCACCCGAGTCTTGGAGAAAAACCCAGCTACGGTCGACCTAGCGTATAGCCTCGTTGAAAGCAATGAGTTCAGCACGGAGAGCCTCGCCGCCACCGCCCTACCTGCTCCTCGACCGGCATCATCCACGACCTCGGCAGCCCCGTCACGCACCACTTGGACCCGGAGCTCGGGATCTGCGCCCAGGACGACCAGTACCACCCCGACTCCGACAGCACCGGCCGCGCCAACTACCGCTCCGGTACCGACACCGGCTACCTCGTCGGCCCTATCTACGGCTCGAGCTCCGAACGCCCCCAGGGAGCCCATGCAATGCTTTAAGTGCAAGGGGTTCGGACACCGACGCAGTGACTGCCCGTCACTTATGATTATGGACATCCATGGGCAACCCGCCGAAGACCAACAGGACGACGACCTTGAGGTTGATGAGTATCCTGGCGAAGACCCCGATGGTGATGAACTGGATGACCCCCTAGGATACATCCAGATCACACCAATCGCTCCTACCGCTACATACCCCGTCGCCACCGTGGACGCTCGATAGATTGGAGGATCCACTAGCACACCACGAGTGGGTTCCACTTCCTCTGCTACCACTGCGGCTACTCGACCAGTCGACGTTGCACAGCGAACGTCGATCTTTCACACGTACGTCAAGATTGGAGGACGTACCTACAAGTTGATGGTCGATAGTGGGAGCTGCATCAACGGGATTTCGGAGGATACGGCGACCCGCCGAGGGTTACCCTTGATTCCTCATCCGACGCCATACCAGGTTTCATGGATTGACGCATCGACCATACCGGTCAAGATGCAGTGCTATGTACCGCTGAAGATGAGTACCTACGACGAAAGGGTCTTATGCGACGTCCTGCCAATGAAAATTGGTAGCATCATCTTGGGCAGATCGTGGCTATTTGATCACGACGTGCATCTGTCCGGACGAGCGAACACTTGCTCGTTCATATACGGTGGGCGCCGACTTGTTTGGTATCCCTCAGTGCGGATACCCTCGTTGCCCACGCGCTCAGCACCCACACCCACGCGCCGAACTCCTACCGCCATCGTCACCAATGGGCTGATCTTTCGACGGGAGCTGGAGGACGGCGACCCACCACAGATTTGTTATGCGGTCACACTGGCTGACGGACACACCGAGCCGACGCTAGACACTATACCACCGGATGTCGCCCAACTCCTTGACGAGTACGGCGACGTTTTTCCCACCGAGCTACCTAGTGAGCTCCCTCCACTCCGGCACATCCAGCACGCCATCGACTTAGTTCCAGGGGCTACCCTCCTGAACCTGCCGCACTACCGGATGGATCCGGTTAAGTACGAGGAGTTATATTCGCAGGTGAAGGAGCTCCTAGCGAAGGGCCTGATCAGGGAGAGCCTCAGCCCTTGTGCCGTTCCAGCACTGCTCGCTCCGAAGAAGGATGGCACATGGCGTATGTGTTGTGACTGTCGAGCCATCAACAAAATCACGGTGAAATACTGTTTTCCTATCCCTCGAGTACAGGACTTATTCGACGAGATGGTCGGCGCGTCTATCTTCTCCAAGATAGACTTACGCAGCGGTTATCACCAAGTCCGTATCAGACCGGGAGACGAGTGGAAGACGGCATTCAAGATAAAGGATGGCTTGTTTGAATGGAACCTTATGCCGTTTGGGCTTTCGAATGCCCCTAGTACCTTCCAAAGGCTAATGAATGAGGTACTCCGTCCATACATTGGACGATTCGTTGTCGTATATTTTGATGACATCCTAGTCTATAGTAAGACTAGGACGGAGCACGTCCACCACCTTCGGCACGTGTGTGACTCACTGCGACAGGAGAAGCTATACGCACACCCGAAGAAGTGTTCCTTCTTCACAACCGAGGTCTCTTTCCTAGGTTTTATCTTATCAGCACAAGGAGTGGCTGTCGACATGGCTAAGGTTGAGGCCATAGTATCATGGCCAAAGCTCAAGAGCATTCATGATGTACGAAGCTTCATCGGCCTAGCGACATTCTACCGTCGATTCATTCCCGGATTCAGCGGAATTACTGCCCCTATCACGGACATCCTCAAGGAGGAGAAAGTCGAATGGACCGCGACGGCCGAGCAGGCCTTTGAGCTTCTCAAAAAGCTCATGACCGAAGCTCCGGTCCTGAAATTACCGGATTTTAGTGACGTCTTCGAGGTCGCCTGCGACGCGTCGGGAGTCGGAATTGGCGGCGTGCTTAGCCAGCGAGGACATCCGATCGAGTTCTATAGTGAGAAGCTGAATGACACTCGCAAGCGGTATGACAACTATGACCGAGAGTTTTACGCTCTCGTCCAGTCCCTCCGCCACTGGCGCCACTATTTGCTACCGAAGGAGTTCATCCTCTTCTCAGATCACGGAGCTCTACGTCATTTGCACGACCATAAGAAGGTCAGCGATCACCACGCGAGGTGGATCGCTTACCTCCAGGATTTCACCTTCGTCATCTGCCACAAGAAAGGCAAGGACAACGTAGTCGCTGATGCCCTTAGTAGACGACCTACTGTTCTTAGCATCATGACCACCCAAGTCTTGGGTTTTGAAAGGATAAAGGAAAGCTATACGGATTGCCCAGACTTCTCCGACGTCTTTGCCTCCCTCACGAGCTCTTCCCTGACTCGGTCCAAGGATTACCTTTTGGACGAAGGATATCTGTTCTATGGGCGACGACTATGCATACCAAGAACGTCCGTTCGGGACTTCTTGATCCATGAGGTCCACGCGGGAGGACTAAGTGGTCATTTCGGGACCACTAAAACTATACACGCCCTTGAAGAAAAGTTTTACTGGCCATCGCTGAAGAGAGACGTTGGGAAATTTGTTTCCCGATGCCTCACTTGCTCCCGAGCCAAGCTCACCAAGAAGAACTCAGGATTATACACCCCCCTTCCTGTCCCCGAGAGACCTTGGGAAGATGTGAGCCTTGACTTTGTCCTAGGGCTACCTCGGACTGTGCGTCAGCACGACTCCATCCTGGTCGTGGTCGATCGATTCTCCAAAATGGCGCACTTCATTCCGTGTTCGAAGACCTTCGACGCCTCGCGAGTTGCCCGCCTCTTCTTCGACCACGTCGCCAAATTACATGGAGTACCCAAGACCATCGTCTCTGATCGAGACGTAAAATTCACGAGTTATTTCTGGAAGACGTTGTGGGTCCTCATGGGCACACAACTCAAATTCTCGTCAGCTTATCATCCGCAGACGGATGGCCAAACCGAGGTTGTTAATCGCAGCCTCGGTAATCTTCTTCGATCCATCGTAGGCGATCATATCGTCGCATGGGATCAAGTGCTCCCTCGAGCAGAATTTGCTTACAATTACTCGGTGAACCGAACTACGGGCAAGGCGCCATTCGAGATCATTTATGGTCAACTACCGCGTAGGCCCCTTGACCTCATGCCATTGCACGAACAACATAGAGTTTCAGATAATGCATTAGAATTTGCCGAGTATATTAGAAACATGCATCATGACATTCATTCACGCATATCATCTATGAACGAGCAGTATAAGTCTAAGGCAGATAAGAGTCGTAGGTCTGTGACGTTCTCCGAGGGAGAACTGGTCCTGGTCAGATTGAGGCCGGAGAGGTACTCTCCTGGGGTCGCTACGAAGCTTCATGCTCGTAGCGCCGGGCCTTTTCCGGTAGCCCAACGGATCAACGACAACGCCTACATCGTGAGCATCCCGCCTACTTGGGGGATTAGTTCGACGTTTAACGTCAGTGACTTATCCCGCTACCAACCCTCGCCACCCATCATTGAGCCTCACAGCCAATCGAGCCTTAGTAGCAAAGAGAGTGAGAGTTCACCCGCCACCTCCCCGTTTCCCACCCTTGTACGGCACGATGCGATAGAAACGGTACTGCAGGAAGTAATTCACGCTGAGGGGGAGCGAGTTGGCCGCACTTTCTTAGTCCATTGGCAGGGGCGCCCGTCTTCTGACGACACGTGGATCTCCGAGGATGACATGCGATGACTTCGGCCGGACCTACTGCAGCCACTGGAGGACTTCGCGGAGCTTCGCTCGCCGGAGTCGAGCTCCTCCCACCCCGGGAGGATGATGGAGGACCATCCAGCAGATGGCGGCTCAGCGACGACGACGCCACCCGAGGATGCTACGATGACACGCCATCAGCCACGCCGAGGCACTCGAGTCGACGTCCGTCATCTAGGGTTTAAGTACTCCGGGTAAGCAAGACTTTACCATTTTATTACTTTCATCATCATGTTGTATTTCTTTCCGAATTATGGATTGGGCCATTATCGTAGGGCCCGTCCTCGTCTTTGATTTTATCTTTTAGAATTGTATTTGAATTTGTAAGGAGAGACCGAACCACGTTTCACGACGGTTCGATCTCTCCCCACGTTCTCTTGGCACCCCTCCTCCCTATATAAGGGGAGGGCATGCCCAAGGAACATTTGGAAGTTTTTGAATGAATTGAAGTTTTCAAAGAGCTTCCCCTTATCATAGTCGTAGCGTAGGGGGTGTGGCTGGCCCCAACCACGTCGAGACCACTCCGTGGTTAGAGCTCACGATCCACCCGTCGAGATCACTCCGGACGGGTCGTGCTAATCGTGCCATCGAGATCACTCCGCACGCTTTAAAGATTCAAGAAGTCGGAATCGACTCGCGAAGACGGAAGACTGAATCGAGATTACTCTGGAGGCATATGAACACACGAGACGCCGTCGACCTGCGCCGCATCGGGAGATTTGTCTTCATCGAGGAGACTCACCCGCGACGATCAAGAACCTCTGTCGCCAAGGATCTTGATTCTCTCCTCCACCTACACCCTTCTCAACTATTCGCCCCGACCATCTTCTACCCCGGCTCCCTGATTCCCCTCATCGTCCTCGCCATTTCTTGATCCCCTTCCCCTTCTTCACCTTCGCTGCTCTTGATTCCCCTCATCGTCCTCGCCATTTCTTGATCCCCTTCCCCTTCTTCACCTTCGTCGTTCTTGATTCCCTTCATCGTCCTCCCCATTTCTTGATCTTCTTCCATCATTCACCCAACATTTCTTGATCCCTTTCCCCCCCCTTCCCCTTCGTCATTCTTGATCTTATCATCGACCCCATCCCGTTTCTTGACCCCCATCCTCGACCCCCCCCCCCCTCCCCCTTCTTCTTCTTGATTCTTGATCCCCCAACCCCTTTCTGGAACCCTCTCGCCCTCACCTCTACACTCTCCCGCGCGTCCCTTGCTTCCGCCGCTCTCGCCGCACGCTCAGCATTGGCCCGCGCCGAGACCGGGCGCTTCGCCGTGTCCACGCCCAGCCCCGCGACTCGCCCGCGCCGCTGCCCGCGCGCGCCGCGGACTCGTCACTCCCGCGGCTCGTCAACTCCGCGCCGCGCCGTGATCCGCCGCGGTCTGCCAGCTCTGTCATCACCGTGTCATCGCCGTGACCCGCCATTTCGGCTGTGCCTTGGACTAAGCCACCATCAGGTTCGCTCGTCTCCCCTCCCTCTTATTCCAGTATTATTACTGCTTGCAGTCCCGTCGCCCGCTATCGCGTCCCCTGCCAAGACCTCTGGATCGAACATCGGAATAGGCGTAGCCACCGACGTCGAGAGCAGGATTCCTTGAGGTAAACGGATTGTCTATGATTGCTTAAATATCGAACTCTCCAGGGCCGTTAGACGCCCCTCCCGTCCTAGTCGTCTAGTAGATTCAGCGGGTCAACGGGAGTCTGATTTCCGGATCATTCTACTCCGTGGAACGTCCCAATCTACTGCGCTTACTTGTCCGCGTCTTATCTGCTCGTTTATAAACTTCAGTCCCATAAATTTGACAAAGTTATATCATATCATCATTTCACTTGTGACGTGAAACGCGCCGTTCGATCCCGACCGCCGTCGTTTCGCATCACTTATTCTCTATTCTACTTAAGTTTCATTAAGTTCACAACCTATTGGGCCGTAATCTGTCTTGTCACTTGTTGGCCCAGCCTGATGTAGAGCTGAAAGCGATAGTTAGATAAGATCCTATATTTGAAAATTTTAGAATACGTGACAGTATATATATGATGTCTGATGTTAAGGTATGAAATAAATAAAAGTCTTCCCTTTCTTGTGCATGCACGGGTTTCTATGGGCTCCTTCGTGTTGGGCTTCTAGTCAGGTTGTGGGCCCTTCTATCTGGTGGCTGCTTACTGGCAGCAGGTAGACTGGAGAACCCTGGATTTGGCAGCCCTTGGCTGGCTTAGATGCTGCGCCATGGCTTAGACCTAGCTGCCAACTTAAAACAAATTTTGTATTCCCTTATATATATATAGAGATATTATTTCTTTCTCTATCTTTCTCCATTTTACTTCTTTCTTCAACTTTGATGTCATTCCTGGAAGGGCATAGATTGGCATACTAAAAGGAGCATTAATCTCATTAATATTAAAAATGATTTCAACCCATTTTTACTAGAAAATCTTGGACTTGTAAAAAATGTAAAAATACATTGAGATTCATTGTTTAATCAATTTCTTCATTTAGTGCATTACATGAATATTCGTGTGAAGTTAAAGACAATACACATAAATGAATCTAAAACTACTCTACAACGTTTATAATTGCGTGCCACACTTACCATATATTGGTGATTTGGGTTCATCACTGAATGACCCCTTACCATATATTTGTGATTTTCTGTCCGATATCGGTCCGATCTTCAATATCGAACAACATATATCGCATATTCAATATAAAGCCAGGTGGTTTGTGTTAATGGATATTAGACGGATGTCAGGTATCCATGTGACATTGAATATCAGGACGGATATCACATGGGTCTAGATGTGGTGGGTGTCAGTACTAGATATCAAATCCGATGTTCAATATTATAATCCGATATCCGTATATTGAATATCGAAATCCATACCGATAAATGATATCCAGATATTGATATCCAATATCCGGATATTGATTTTAAAATAGCGGAATAATGTCCTATATGGAAAAAATGTAAATTTTAAGGTACTATAAATACATGTGGTTATTAAATTGTTAGTAAATTTCATGCACTATAAGAAATGCTAAAGCTATAAGTCAGATGGGCTAATAATGTGCTCGTAGTAAGAGAAATTTGGCCCCTTTTTGTATTGTTCTAGACTAAGTAAAACATTAAAAGTGAAATAATAATTTGTAAACATCATGAAAATTATTAAAAGAATCGAAGAAACAGTATACATGACTCAAAACAGCTTAGTTACATATTAAATTTTACTTAAAATACAATGCAAATTTGTATATCAGATATCAAAAAAACTGATAGCCGACGTTGATGTTCGATAGCATTATCCAACCACTGATATGGGGACAGATGCCAATAGCAGGACATATAACGGTATCCCATATTGGTACTGTTGCAACTGAGATCAGATATTGTCATTCGGGAACAGCATATCGGTATGGACGGATATTGGAAAGTCCATTTACAAGATCTCCTTCAACATTTATCCCAAAATTGTCATCTGATGGCGTGCTGAGGCAAACAAAACTGCCATATATTTGATCTAAATGATTAAGCGGAAAATATTAACAAACAAGAACATCAAAAAGCTGAAGTGAGACTTAGAATGAAAATTAATGTAACCTTATTTTAGAGGAACAACTTGTTGAGTATCTTGTGTGATTGACAGTAAATAATGTATAAAGTTTATAGAAAATTATAGCAGCATATTTAGGTAATCCAAACACTAAAACACCCTAGTATATGCACATTGTCAATTTCTCTGGTGTTGACTTTTGGTCTTATTCAATTCAGGTGATCTATTTTTTAAAATATAATTTATTTCCAGTCATTTATTGATAATGGCACGAAATATATAACAACTATTTAAAATATATTGATTGTTAAGAGTTTTTTACAAATGGGGCTGGAATTCATGGGAAGTTTTCTCTACATAATGGAAAATAATTTCATTTATATAATGTATTGTCTTCTTTATGGATTGAGGCCATGTGGTCAATATTTTCTGAAAACAAAACTGTACTTCATTTTTTTCTGAGCTACACTTTTCTAATGTTTGGATCCCAAAATATTATTATAGGCGACGACCAGTTTGAAACTAGGACAATTGAGCATGTTTGAGAAACTATGGTGAGTATCATATGAATCTGCCATTTAAATATTCCATTTTTAATTTATGTGAAATCATATTCCTCCAGAAACAGTAATAGTAACTCAAAGAGCCCTGGAAAAAGTAAACATGGGTATGACATTGCAAGGGGAAGATCAAGTTTAAAAATCAGAGGAATGGTGAATGAACTAATGAAGGAGATTAAAATGAATCAAATTATAATGTGAAGATGTGAAGAACAAGAAATTAAATAAAATTACAGACTTATGGGGATCATATCTTTGAAGGAGACCCAAAAAGTAATTCAGTGTTGAAAATGATATGTTTGTTTACTTTAAAATAATATGGTTGAGCCACAATTGACAGCTGTGATGGAAATATATGTGGCCCGCAAGCCAAACGAGCATACTACATCTAGTTTGTCATCTATTGATGCAATATATTCATATAATGCAACACCACTGTTTGTGTTAAGGCCCACGAATAAAACATATTGAGATGTCTAAGGGAGTTGCAATGAAATTATAATATGGAGATTGCTAGCCTAGAAATACACCATCTATACATTGCTTATCAATTGATGCTTGAGAATGACCTCTAAATATCTAGATAGAAAGGAATTATTTAGTTCAGTCGATTGATGAATATGGCAAATCCATTCAATTGATTGGCCGTGTCTACCTTGCTTCATCACAGCTCACCCTATTCTAGACTTGGCCAAGTCTACAATGGGAAGGAAAGCAGGAATAAGCCATCAAATAGGTAATAAGAAGAGGCCCAATAAACAAGACGCCCACTCTAGAAGCCCATTCGACCCCCCTTAAAGACTGGGTCAACTAAAGGCAAGAATCGTGGAACTAACCACGAATTTGAATTTGAAAATGCCTGTTTTCAAATCTGGAAAGACGGGAACTTGTGTGCAAGCTGGAAATCACGAAACACTACCCCTCCAGACAATTGGAATTAAATCCCGTGTCTGGGAGATTCAGGGCACTTCTATTTGTTCTACCCTCTTTAAAGGTCATACTGGATTGTGCTACCAACTTGTTGTTAGAGGACTGCTGCATCATATTTCTTCAATCCAGTCTTGGAGAAAGATCATTACATGACAATGAGGTTTGAGTGATCTCCAAAATGTTTGATTTGAATTTTCTCGCCTTTTTGTCTATAGATAAAACTCCATTTGATAGCGTAGACTCCACGCATTCCACTTGATAATATCAAATTAGATCAGTAAAATTATGCTTGCATACTTAATTTTTACCATTTTTTTTAGTTTTTCACTAGCATTATTCACCATTTAAGAATAAAAATGATAGATTTATGATTTATTTTTCTAAGTTTTATATTATATATTTTATTGATGTTTTAGACTAACCCCACTTGACTCTTCTGAGTCGAATGAATTCCTCACAGCTTCTTTGAGTTTTATTTGAAAAATAAGACTTAGGTAAATATAATGATTAATTTCAGATACAAATGAGAGGAAATGAAAACCAAATGGATAATGAGAGATGGCAAAAAAAACAAGAAGTCCATTCTTAATGTCCATTCAAACCTCTTTAAAGACCGGGTCAACTAAAGACAAGAATTGTAGAAGTAACCCAGAATTTGAATTTGAATGGTCTGTATTAAAATATGAGAAGTATGACACGTGGGTCCAGATTTGAAATCAAGAACACGTAACCCTCCAATCCCTTGGAATTAAATGCAATGACTAGGAGAGTTAGGCCCCATCTATTTAAATCTCATCTTGAATTTATGCTCCCAACTTGTTGCTGGAGGCCTAGTGCATCAGACTTCTTTGATTTATTCTTGTTATACAAGAGTGTGGGAGAGAGAGTTCAAGGGTGACCAACACCAAATGTTTATAAACTTGTTATTGTTTCCCCTCCCTTGTTATTTTCTTTTCATACTTATCTGACTTGTTCTAACAATTTGGTTGAGTTGTCCATTGTAGGAAACATTGAAGATATTTAAATCATCATCTTGTTGACCTTGAGACAATCAGGGGAGAAGGAAAGTTTGAGCCTTAAAATATTTTTTACAGGTCCATTGGAGAAAATAAACCAATTGAAGAGAAGATGGGCGAGAACCAGAACCGTGATGACTCTCAAATATGTCATCAAATAATCTAGTTCTCAAGCTTAAATTCATCACAATTATCTTGTGAATTCATGCTAAGTTCATGCATATATATATTGTTTTATGAAATTACTAACCCCACTTGATTCTTTGAATAAAGTGGAATATATTTAACATTTTATGGCTAGTGAACATTCAGAAACAGGTTAAGAAGATCAAGGAAGAGAGGAGGATCAAGAGAAGCGGGCAAAAATTTGAAGTGGCAAAAATTACGAAAATGCCCCTGGGCATGACTTAAGAGAAACCCTATAAATACTCTCTTGAGAGAGGAGGCCAGGTTGTTCAGAATTTTCTCTAAGGAAACTAGGGCTTGGAGAAGAGGATTTCTGCACCCTCCAGGAGCTGATGAGCTTTTGTAGTTGGAGAGGAAGAACAGACTGAAGATAGCTTGGATTGAAGAACCACGCCTCGCCGCAAGGACGTGACACCCGACGTGGGGAAATCTCAAGCTTCAGCCCTGTAATCCCTCTCTTCTCAGACAATTTTGGTTGGGTTGGAAGAGTCACAAGATCTTCCAATGTTTTCCAACTGAGGATTGTTTCGTTTCAGATTTGATTTCACTTTAAACTTTGTTCTTTTTTTGTTCAAATCGTCTTCCCCAAATCTTCCAAAAGAACAGAACTCCTTCGGTTTTTTTTGCACAAGCAGCGTGCAGCAGCAGCAGCCGCACGCAGCGGAGCCGCCGTGTGCAGCAAAGCCACGGCGCTCAGCGTGCGCGCAGCGCACGCAGCCGTGCAGCGCCGCAACCGCGCGCAACCGCGTGCAGCTGCGCGCAGCACGCAGTAGCGCACAGCTGCGCACAGCCGCACGCAGCACGCAGCCGAGTGCAGCACGCAGCTGCGCGCAGCACGCAGCAGCGCACTACTGCGCACAGCCGCACGCAGCACGCAACCGCGCGCAGCACGCAGCCGCGCGCAGCACGCAGTTGCGTGCAGGCATCCCGTGCATAGGCAGCCGCCGCGCGCTGCATAGTCAGCGCGCAGGAGGCCGCCAAGCACGCAACACCTTGCGCGCAGGTTATCCCTGCACGCAAGGTGTTCGATCCCTTGCCCCAAAGGGCAAAGGATCTGTCTACAGAGAAATTCTCTGTAGACGGCTTGATTAAGTTGCACTTTAACGTAATTAAGATAAGATAAGAGAGATTTTCTTTGCTGAATTAAAAATTAAAGAACGGTTCTGTGAGTTTCCTTGAAGATTATTTAGCAGGATTAAATACTTCTGTAAAGTGGAAAAGTAACATATCTATTGACTGAAAAGGAATTTCCTGCTGTTTTCTTTTGCTCCCTGTGGATCAACCCTCACTCGCCCTAACTTGTGAGGTTTATAAATTCGTTGAATAAGCTTAATCCTCACACATGTTACTGATAAATAACCAGTAAAAAACACAGTAAAATTGAGCCTATCAAACCGCAAAGAAGAACATGGAGGGAGATGAATGGAACTCAGAGAGTATTGTGACCCTGCCCAAAGTAAAACGTACAAATAGATATCTCTCCCTGAACTATAAAATGTCAATTTTGAGAATTGATGCAAACATGATCAACCAATGACCTAGTTTATATGGAAGATTTAATGAAAAACCTTATGAGTTCCTAAAGGAATACACTCGAATTTTCATTGCCTACAGTTATGCATATTTTTGTCAAGATATTTTCAAGCCTAGGCTATTTCAGTTTGCATGGAAAGATAGAGGAAAAGAATGGTTCAAGTGAACAGGCTAGGAATTCCAATAATGGAGTGATATGGAGTCATGCTTCTTAAAGAAATTGTATTCTTATGGCAAGACGACTTCTCTCAAAAGGCTATAAGAGACTTCAGCCAGGAAAGGAGACACTTGGAGAAGCCTGGGAAATATTCATGGCACTAACTAGGAAGTGCCCACACCATGCTATCCCATCTTATGAGCTTGTACATATTTTTTTCTGGAAGATTGAATGATCAAGAGAAACATCTAGTGGACATATCTAGTAGAGGGATGTTCCTTGATTTTCATGCACATGAATCTATGATGTTTATGCAAAAGCTAGCAGAGGATTGGACACATGAGCAGAGTTTATTTGCAAAACAGCAGGAATGGAGGTCCTAAACGAGATTATTAATGTTGAAGCAATAAAGTCAGAGCTCATAATAGATAAATTAGAGAGGGACATCAGAAGAATTCTAAAACAGCATAAAACAGATGAATGACACTTTACAGTATTTTATGCAGGGGACTATGGAAAAACATTTGTACATAATGGCAAATCTTCTACTAACCCTCGTTTTGCTCTAGCGAAGAACATACTGATAAATCTTGTCATATGACTGAACAGGTAAATGCATTGGATTAACAAGATGCAGGGCATGCCCAATGGAATACAAGACCAAATTTTGTAAACCAAGATTAGAGAAAAGGAGCAAACACCAACTTCATACCAAAGCAATGTGTCCAGCAATGACACCCTCAAGATTTTCAAAATAATTCCAAACCTTTTCTCTCTCGTCATAATAATTCTAATGGTCAAACTAACTCAACCTTGGTGGATTTTATCAGGGATATGCAAGAAAAGAGAAAAAACATGCCCAAAGAGAGGAAGATCTTGATGTAAAGCCTAGAAGAGCATACAAAACAGATTTAAATGCTCAAGAGGAGACAAGGAACACAAGCAGAACACCCTAACATCTGAATGAAAAGGTAATTCAGGTCAACTTCCAACTCAGCCTATTATTAATCCTAAAAATATGTGGCGCAAATAGAAAATTTGATTCTAGATTTCCTTTATCTCATGAAAATATGAATAACTATTATCCTTACAAGGATAATAGTGTTTCATCATCTGCTAGTTTATTTAAAGATTCTGTATGTAAATCTTATCATGATGGATATAACCACATGCGCAATGAAGATTTACGTTTACTTGAAATTTCAAAACATAGAAGTTTAAAGCCTTTGCATGACCCACACGAGAATTATGTATATCTAAATCAATCTACAAAAGAATTGGAATAAGAGATGGCAAATAATCCTATAAGTGAGGGCTGACAGGATGAAAAAGTAATCCACAAATGGTAGATCCAAACACATTCCATTCCCTATTGATTTGAATTCGCCCAACATGAAACCACAAAAAATTTCCTACTATATATATTTTCAAACTTAACTGTCACATTCATCTAATCAAAGCTATCCAAAATATTAATTCTTATGCAAGATATGTTATGGATCTATCTACCCGTGCTAGGAAAGAGAAAATGGTACAATTTTAAGAAAATATCAGTTCAATTCTCTTGAATGATATTCATACGAAACGAAGAGCTCCAGAGGCTCCTTTAATAAATTGTGAAATAAGAGCAATGACCTTTAGCAAATCCCTTCTTCATTATAGGTCTAGTGTTAACATATAGCAAATAACGTAATGGCAAATTTAAATATGGCAAACTCAAGCCAATTCTTATTGATCTACAGCTAGCCAACAGATCAGATCGACAACCTTATGGAAAATTAGAAGATGTGATAGTAAAAGTAGACAAACTGTCAATTTCCTGTTGACTTAAGCATGAAAATAGCAGGAAACCTTAGGCATGGACCAATAATTTTGGGAAGATACTTTTTAGCTACAGCGAAGGCCACCACGGATTGGAAGAAGGTGCAATGGAACTTAGGGTAGGAGATGAAAAGATTGAATTACATATTTCTAAAGTAAGGAGATACCCTACGGACACCAGTGAGGATGTTTGTTTTCTAGGCTTAGTAGAATATGATATTTTTGAAGTTGACCCTTGCTCTTATGACTTATTATCCTTTGTGTCTAATAATTGGATGAATAAAAAATTATCAAAACCAGCAAATCATTTTCTATTACCTGACAATAAGCTTAACCAATTTCCTTCATCTTTGGAGTATTACCCTCTAGTGATTATATCATCGGTATTACCCTCTGAATGGGAATTAGAAATACTTAATATTTTGTCTACTTATAAATCTGCAATAAGGTGGTCAATAGATGACATCAAAGGTATTAGTCCAAGCATTTGTGAGCATACAACTTTTGTTGAAGCAAATTCTAAACCAACAAGACAACCTCCACGACGGCTCAACCCTCACATACTGGAGGTTGAGAAAAAAGAGATCAGTAAACGACTTAAAGCTGGTTTCATCTATGCCGAATAAAACATGAATAATAGTGTCAAAGGATGAAAATGGTGAGAAAGTTCAAAATATAGTGGCTTTAAGATGGAGAGTGTGCATGTACTATAGACAACTAAACTAAATAACTAAGAAATATCATTACGTCTTACCATTCGTTAACCAAATCAAAATTCACAAAAATGATCAGGAAAAAAACAACAGTGTCTTGTCGGTGGTTACTTTTGCATTTAAGAAAATGTCATTTAGGTTGTGTAATGCACCATAAACTTTTCAAAGGTGCATGACCGCTATGTTTTATAAAGATGGACATGGCCCAATTAGAAGTCATGTAGAACTTCCCTTGCCACAACACTAAAATAACTTAAGGGGTTTTCTAGGGCATGTTGGCTTCTACATAAGATTTATTAAGATTTTGGCAACAATTTCCTAACCTCTCACTCATTTACTATCAAAAGATAGATTTTTTATTTTGTATCATAGGAAACTAAAGCTTACCTCTTGCAGATTAAAGAGGCTTTAATTCAATCACCCATTTTACAAGCCCTGGTTGGAGTTAACTTTTGAAATTATGTATAATGCATCTTGTTAGTTTAGGTGGCCAAGGAATAACCTAAGGCGGGGGTGAATTAGGTTCTCTATCTATATTTTATTTTTATTTTAATTGGTCTAGGATTTTTCTACTTAAGAAATGAGGTAGGGGAAATGGGAGGCACAGTTATTTGTTTAGACAGCTTAGGCTAATCCTTAATGATGTTCAGGGGTATCCGTCCCGAGGTGATTATGTGCCGTCACCAAGTTTGTGTGAATGCCCCCCAAAAAAATCACTTGGGAATAGGGTTGAACAAGGATACGAAGAAAAAAAGAAAAAGTCGATGAATCTTTGTCGCCCTCAACCCTCATAGGCTTCCATGGAACCACATTGCTTAATCTACTTCAACTTAGCCCCAAAAGCCTTTTTCTCATGGCTTCCAAATCCTCAACCTCAGTGATCGGAAAGATCTATCAATAACAGTATATTTCTGAATAATGTATTCTCCTAAACAGGACTTAGTATTGACGTTACTCAAAATAGTATTCAAGACAGTGATCAATTTTAAGTATTTCAACAAGAAAACCTTTATGTCAAAATTTTATTAATTCAGAGATAAAGATATGCATAAATCTAACTATGACGCCCCTTCAGTAATATCTCATTTTTTATGGTTGTTCTTTTGTCAGTCCTTTTCTCCTCCACAATTTTCTTTAGATAAAATTCTCGATTTGCCTTTGACCTTTGAAGATTCAAATTCCAAGATCCTTTTCAATCCTGCACCAAATGCAATGATTCGACCTGAAATGGCTTTGTAGCACAATGTTGCACAAATGATATCTCACAAAAAGTATTCAAAAACAAATCAGAGAAATCTCGAGAGATCAATCCTTCAACGTCCTTTTTTACTGCTAGATTCCTTCGTGTCCCACTTCAAGGCTCTGTAACGCTTTCCAAAGTCAACCAAATGATGCGATTCAAATTGCTTTTATTTTGTATGAATGTAAGAAGCAATTCATTAGTTAAAATTATAAAACTAATAAGCAAAAGCTCAAACTTAGTATAGAAAATATGATAAAAATTATTAACTTTTCAAAGGGTCGAGAATGTGTGAAGTTTGGATCCCAGCCTTCTGTTCTTTGAATCTTGAAGTACACTGCACCAAAAACCAGGACTCCAAGTTTTATGCACTTCTATGGACGTTAATCAAGAAATGTTTTCTTCAAATAATGCTAAAAAAATGGCTTGAAAATTGCTCCAGGATTTGAGAGATCTCTCTCACTTTTGGACTGATATTTTAAATGGCAAGGAGAAGGGGATTTGAAATTAGGGCTCAAAACTGCATATATCGACCTGGAAATCTGAAAGGGCATAATGGTAATCATTCTAAAGTCCAACTGTCGTATTTATTAATTATGATTAAGCAAGAAAAAGTAATAATTATTTTAATTTCAAATTTTTATATTCCCAATTTCGCCATCAATTCAAAATACCTTTCACGAGTTAAGGGCAAAAACTAGTCGTTATGCCAAGGACTTGAGAATTAAAATAATATTAAACTTGTAGATATGTTTACCACAACATTTAAATAAATATATCATGATTGGATAACCTTTTCTTAATCTGATTAATTTTCATTAAATCATCAATAAATTCAGCTTTAAATATTTAAAGGTAGTAATTAAGATTTTGAACAAATTATTCAACAAATCAAATGAATACAAATTTACACAAATACCTGAACAGTGAAAAAAACTATGTTTATCTACATGTCATAAAATTACAAGTCCTAAATACACGGTTTGACTTGTTCAGTGTGTAATCATACAAAGAAACCTTTTAATATATGTAAGGCTCTTATTTTATCTTCACATACAATAACTCATCTACTTTACTGAGGGCTGACATGCTGAATTTTTGAAAAAATTAAAATGCCTTAATTACTATCATCGTACAATTCAGGTTATGCAATTCAATTTATAAATTTAGCCCAATACTTAAATATATAGTTTAAATATTGGGGATCGTCCAAGAGACGCATAGAAGGTAAATGAGCAGTTCAATATGATTAGTGAATTATGAGTTGAATTTGGGCGAGGAATATAGAGGGGATGATAAGAGCAGTGATTCCTATCTGCATTTCTTGATCTTGTCAAAAAGTTCAAGAAACTCAGGATATGGGAAAAGAAATCAGGATTGTATTTGTAATATATATATTTAGGTTTCTTGATCTTGAAATCAAGATCAAGAAATCAGAAATAGAGTAGGGAATAAGATCATCTATGTAGGAATGATAATCTATAAAGGAGCTGATTCAATTTTTCTTGATATTTTTTAGGAGCAGTCTTATTTCAAACTAGAAGGAAAGGAAATCTAACTAATTTTTAGTTAACTTTTGTTTTCGAGGCTCAATATTCATCTCAAGAAAAATCCGATTCAACTCCTAGAAAGGGCCAGAACATTTTGCCCAAGCCAAGGTGATTTAGAAGAATGCAATCAGAACCTTGTTTGGTCCGAGAAGTTCCTCGTCTATCTGCTCAGCTGTGGATGGAAGACTCCAGATCAGGCGCAGAGAGAGAAAACAAGGTTTAAGTACCTCGGGTGAAAGGGTAAAGTCAATTTCCCTTTTGTCCTTGGTCATTCCCTTCATTACACGAGTTCTAAAAGTTTGCTGGTAATTTCCACTGCTCGACTGAAAGTTGATGAAGTGAACAACCCACCACCAAAATTTGAGGTTGATCCAACAGTGGAGTTCCAAGATATGAGGGTTTGAAGAGGGTAAGTCACCACATTCCATCATTCTCTCTCTCCTCCACCTCCTCATGTTCTGTGCTCGTTGTGGCTCTCCTTTCTCCAAATTTTCCTTGCAAAATTATCCAATCTCCTGCTGAGGCCTGTCTTCTAAAATATCGAGACCCAAATAAGCCTTTTGAGAAATATATAAATATATTCTGGTAACAAAAAGTTATGGAAGAATACCCAAAGAAAATCAGAAAAATTATATACTCACCAAATTAACTTCATTTTGATTTAGTGCTCAATAAGTGGTTAAAATGCAGATAAATTATAATTCTATATGAAAATATGGATTTGGATCACTTTAATACCCCTAGATAACACACATTTATAGCATTTTACTGCTGAATTTGTGTGTTATCATACCCCTACGCTTGAATCATTGCTACTCATGCATGAAATCCTTACCGCACCTTTTGATAACCTTTAATTGTTACACCTTGCATCTTTGGGAGATGGGACTTGGAGTTCTAAGGCTATGAAACTCATCCTCGATCTCACATACTAACCTTTAATGATAGCCGCCTTAACCATTAGAGTTTTCAATCTACGACAAGTCTTCCAACCCCACTATGACAATATACTTGCTCTCTCATCTCCAACCACAATCACCATCCTTAAATACCTCTGTTTAGCCTTGAGATACTCATGCCTTGATCACTAATCATGATTAATCTCTCTCAATAAGCTTCTTCTTATCTGAAGTAGTAGGGTGCCATTCTCCTCCTCCTGTCGAGTACCCGTGCAGGCTGAAGCGATAGAGATTAAGTGGATGCAATTGCCATCGGTATAATGGAGAAATGGTGGTAGTGAGAAAGACAAGAGGGTGTGGATGGTTGATAAGGAGGTAAAGCTACTTTGGACAGACAACTCCCAATCTTTTAGAAGTAATGGGGGAGGTAGAAATAAAAAAGATGATCCTCCCCATTCATCATCCAATTTGTGAGAAATATTTTGGCCCACAACTCAATGATGTGTGCTTTGCATCTCAAAGGCTGCGCACCAAGAGGAATGAGAAGGGAAAAGACGAAGAAAATACACAAGGATCATAACCCCCAGATATTAATTTTATTTTCTTTTATAATACATAAATTTTTTCATTTTTTATTTGTTTTCTCTTTCTTTTTCTTCAAGAAGGGGAATATACACGGGGAAGGAGAGGGGTATGAACTAAGACAGAGAGTAGTGGGCATCCCTGAAGTCTCCCAAAGAAAATGAGGAGATCGGCCGCGTGTAATTGTCATGATCATCAATGCACAGTGATCTAGAGTTGACTTCTCTAATGCGGAGAAAGATGTGGCTTCAACCATACACATGAACAGCATGGGTTCCAATGCTTCTCTTTGAGAGAATAAAATGGTCAATTAGGAGGATCAGACAAAGAATAAGGCCAAGAAGATGTGGATTGAAGATTGGAAATAGGATTGAAAGAAAAAGAATAAGAGGGTATCATTGTGATACCATTTTTAAAATTAGAGAGATAGACGAACTTGGGAGATGAATGTTCTCTGTAACTTAGGAAAAAAGGTACCTATAGGTTAAGTGATGTAGAAGTGAAATGGTGTACGATATGGATGGGTGGTTGTAAGGTGTGTGTAGTAATGGTTGGGTAAGTAAATAAAGATCAGGTGGTAGCATAAGGTACATGGAATCGAAGAGATGGCTCTTTATATTCAACATAAGATTGGCCTACCAAGAGAGTAAGCTCCCTTTTGTAGCTCACCGGGGCTTACAACTATATACCTCAGAGTTACTTTAGATAGTCCTAAGGGTGAGAAAGAGTGGCTAGGGATTTGAGAAAGAAGTACCCAGCTCCCATCTGACATGAAGAAAAGTTTAGGGTTATGGCTCTGAGAGGGTTTTGGGTATTCTCTCCTAAAGGCTACTTGTGGGTTTTTGGGAGAATTATATGGCCCAAAATCACATAAACCCTTCACATCCAGAACAATGGCAATGGGAAATAGTGAAAGGTATCCAAAGGCATGATAAGTTGTATCATTAAATGAATGATATGGATGAACCACGTAAATAATGATGCATGAAGGCTAGAATTCAGAATAATATGCTGAAGAGTATTCATTCAGTAGGAAGGTGGTTAATTATATTGAATCAAACAACTTACCTCCCTAATAAGATTAGTGCAGGAACTTTACCAAAAAATTAATCAATATGCTATCATGAAATGATTCCCCCGCTACTATCACATGCATGGTCCACAATGCTTAATTTGAAAAGATAATGTCAAAATTTAATGGAGAAAATGGCAAAAGTGGGAAGTCATAATTCTGGATGTGCATATTTACAGTGATAAGTGGGTGCTGCTTGTTGGATTGATGACAAGGGTGAGGCACAGTTGTTTCTTTGTATGGAGACACTTAGGTGACCATCAAAACTCCAGAGTACCTCCCATTTCATGCTACCAGATTTTGGTTTGTTCTTGGATCTTAACCTGCATTTCACAAATACAAGGCAAACCCCAACAAGAAAAGAAACAAAAAACTAAAATCAGTAAAATAGATTCTACTGCCTAAATGCCGTAAGCGTTATACATATATATATATCGATATATATGCGTGTGTGTGTATGATATATATGTATATATGTATATATGTATATTCTAAGCATGAGATGGATCAGGTTCCTCCAGATCTATCTCCTTATTCAGAGGTGCTTTCTCTTGCTCTAGATATGGCTTTACTCTCTGTCCATTCACTTTAAATTTGGCATCCGTCTTGACATTTCGTAATAATAATTTGCCATCATCAAACCATTTTATTACAGTGAATGGACCATCCCCTCCGGATCTAAGTTTTTCCTGGAAACAGTTTTAGCCTTGAGTTGTACAGCCAAGCTTTTTGGAAAGGGTAAAAAGTTCCCCTACAAATATATTGATCATGACATGCCTTCATTTTGGCTTTGTATATTCTGGAATTCTCATAGGCTTTATTTCTAATCTCTTCCAATTCATGTAGTTCCAGGAGCCTCTCCTTTGATGCTTCTTCAAGGGATAGATTACGTTTTCTGATAGCCCAGAGGGCTCTATGTTCAAGCTCAAGGGGTAGGTGACAAACTTTACCGTAGACCAACCTATAAGGTGACATTCCCACAGGGGTCTTATAGATGGGTTTGTATGCCCAAATGGCGATTGTAAGCTTTGTAGCCCAGTCTTTCTCATCAGACTTAACAATCTTCATTAACAATCTTCAGTATTAGATACCTCCACTTGCCCATTGTATTGAGAATGATAAGGGGTAGTGAGCCTATGTTGGACACCGTATCTCTTTAGTAATCTTTTGAGGTGCTGATTGCTAAAGTGGGCTCCTCCATCACTTATGATGGCTCTTGGACATCCAAACCTTGAGAAAATATGTTCCTAGAAAAATTTTAAAACTGTTTTCTGCTCATTCGATCTGGTAGGGATGCCCTCTACTCACATAGAGACGTAGTCCACCCCCACTAATATGAACTCATAACCATGGGAAACAGGAAAAGGTCCTAACAAGTCTACCCCCCACAAATAAAAAAAATCCACCTCTATAATGGGCTCTAGCGGCATATGATTTTTTCTCTTAAGGTTCACTACAGCTTGGCATCTTAAACATCTTGTACAATATTCATATGCATCTTTATGCAGATGTGGCCAATAAAATCCGCATTTTAACATTTTCAATGCAGTGATTTTGGAAGAACAATGTCCAACACAAAGTGATGAATGGCATACTTCTCAAACACTGAGCTGTTTTTCTTCATGTATGCATCTCCTCTAGATTTTGTCAATACCCAACCTAAATAATTCAGGCTCATTCCAATAATAATACCGGATGTCTTTATAAAATTTATTTCTATCCTTATAAGTCCAATCATCATGAAGTTGGCCAGTCACCAAATAGTTCAGTATGTGTGCATACCACGCAATTTTTTGGGCCTCTACTGCCAGGATATGCTCATCATGAAATTCCTCAATAATAGCATTAGGTGAAGGAATGGATAGGCTAGATAAGTGATCACCAGCACCATTATCAACACCTCTCTTATCCTTTATTTCTACATCAAATTCCTGCATAAGCAGGATCCACCTTATTAATCTGGGTTTTTTCTCCTTTTTACTCAACAAAATTTCAGGGCAGCGTGGTCAGAAAAAATAGTAACTAAACTATCTATCAAATAACACCTAAACTTATTCAATGCAAATATAATCGCAAGAAATTCCTTCATAGTTGTAGAATAGTTCACCTGTGCATCCTCTAAGGTGTTGCTGGCATAATAGAGCGCCATCCGCTTCTTGTCCCTTATCTGTCCCCCGACGGCTTCAATTGCATAATTTGAGGCCGCACAAAAATCTCAAAAGGCTGACTCCAATCAGAAGCCTACAAAATGGGAGCCTTAATTAGGTCCTCCTTTATTAGCGAAAAGTAGTTCTTGCAGGATCATCTAAAATTAACTCAACGTCTTAAGATAAAAGAATGGTAAGAGACTTTGCAATCTTAACAAAGTCCTTGATGAAGCGTCGGTAGAAGTCGGCATGCCCAAGGAAGCCGGCGTGACCGAGGAAGCTGGGTAATGAACGCCCCTTGATAACCTCTGTTTTGGCTTGCTCCACCTCTAGCCCATCCTTGCTGACATTGTGACCCAACACGATCCCCTCCACCATGAAGTGACTTTTCTCCCAACTCAGTACCAATTTGTTTGCCTCGCATATCTGCAAAACGTTTTCCAAATTAGAGAGACATAACTCGAATCTATTTCCAAACACAGAAAAATCATCCATGAAAAGCTCTAGAAAATCACCTATAAGATCAGAAAACATTGCACTCATGCACCTTTTGAATGTGGCTGGTGCATTTCATAATCCAAAAGGCATTCGCTTAAAAGCAAAAGTGCCTAGAGAATAGGTGAGAGTTTTCTTCTGATATGCTTGTGGATACTTATTTGGTTATAGCCGGAATATCCATCAAGAAAGAAATAAAACTTTTATCCAGCTAATTTTTCTATAATCTGATCTATAAATGGTAGAGGGTAGTGGTATTTTTTAGTGGCTTCATTTAGCTTCCTATAATCAGCACATACCCTCCAGCTAGAAGCAATTCTTGTTTCAATATCCTACTCATTTTCATTTTTCTGTATGGTTATGCGAGACTTCCTTGGAACCACATGAATAGGGCTAACCCAATATCTGAAATTGGGTAAATAAAATCTGCCTTAAGCCATTTTTTAATCTCTTGTGACACAACGTCATGAAGGTGTGAATTCAACCTTCTCTGATGTTGTACCACTGGAGTTGAATTTTCATTTGTGAAAACTCGATGTTTGCAAATTTGAGGGCTAATCCCTCTTATATCCTCTATAGTCCACCCCATTGCTTTCTTATGTCTAGCTAGAACTTCTATAAATTATTTCTCTTGGACTGCATTCAATGATGATGAAATGATCATTGGCAGAGAATCATTTGATCCCAAATAGATATATTTCAATGAAGATGGCAAAGGTTTAAGTTCCAAATCTCTAGATGCTATATTTTCTATGCAATGTCAAAATGAAGTGTCATCTAATGGGTGATTCTCATCTATACAAGGGGTACTTTCTACTATAGTAAATAACTTACAGGTGTCATAAGTAGATGAAGCACACTCATCTTCTTCCAAAGTACATGAATTTATATCCTCTAAGACTCCTAGTGGAGCTTTCATAATATGTGAAATTGGTAGCCCAACTTCTTCATTTCTTAAACTAAACTTGATCTTTCCTTCTCCCGAATCTGCAATCACCCTAGCTGTAGGAAATAAAAGTCACCCTAGGATAACTGGGACATGAATAATATGGCCTACAATTTTTACATCTGCAATAATGGAGTCTACTAGGAATGGGCAATTCTCCGCTTTCATAATCACATCCACTAATTGTCTATGAGTCATTTTAATAGTTCCATCTGCTAGTTGAAGCTCCATATGTACTGAGGTCAACTCCCCAAATTCAAAAGCATCATACAAAGCATTTGGCATTATATTTATCACTTGCTCCTGAATCCAATCGAGCTCTACTAAATATCCTACCCCTGATTTCACATTTAACTTGAGGTGCCCCTAGATCCTTCTTCTTTCTAGGAATCTCGCTACTCAAAATAGAGCTCATATTCTCAGATAAGTGAGTCCTTTTCACCTTCTTAGATGGGGTACATAGGTGCTTCACATATTTGGAATAGTAAAAATGTGTTGTATTGCCTCGAGGACAGGGAATTCAACAGTTGCCTCTTTTAAAGATTCCAACAGTTGTGGGGTTTCTTTATTATTCTTCTTCTGATTCTGGAGATCACTAGGGAATGGGACAGGCGGTTTATATTTTAAGGGATCAAGTTCATTCATGAGATGTTCTTCTTCTTATATTGGTTTACTGCCCTGAATATTGACATCCACTCCTTGAATTTTCCCGTCTTATAGAACAGTTATTTTGGCTCACAAGGGTCAGGTAATATTTTACCACTCCTAAGGTTGGAAATGGTATGCATGCTCCCAGGACCATCAGAAGAACTTCGTAATGAATTTTTATGGAAACAAGATATCATAAGTTGCATGCGTTCACACCATGCCTCCTTGTAATATTCCTTGCCATTCAGGTCCACAATGTCAACATCTGTATTAAGTAAATTCTTAGGATTGATTTGGGCTTGAGCTAGAAATGAACCTGGCTTTTGGCTCAACTGATTTTCAACGAGAATGGTACCTCTTTGCAGAGTTTGCTGATCTTGATAGCCCGTCCTTCCCTTATCATCTCCAGCTCCATCTTGTGCATTGCTTCTTGTTCCTCCATGAATTCCTGCATTTTCATCTTGTCCTCATTGAGACTCTATATGAGCTGCATTAGCATTTCATGAGTTTGATCTGAGTTAGTCTTGTAGGGTTGGTAATACTCTCGAGGAGGTTGCAGTTCATTTTTTTGCTGGTATTGCTGAAGGGTGAGCGCCCTCCTTGATCCCAACTCCCATTCATTGAGCTGCTCGTTTGTTTACAATTATGATTTCCCTGGCTCCCTCTCTGATTCCATCTCCCTTGCACACCTCCTAACTTCCCAATTGCATTTACCTGCATATCAAAATAGGAAACCTCTTCTACCTAGTTGATAATAATACATGTTCCTCCATGCTCATGGTGTCCCATGCCTTCATATTCAAAGGGGTTCAAGGGAAGCTGAGATTGCAATAAATTACTGAACTCTTGGTTCATCTGCTCCACTACCTTTCCCATTTCTCCCCTTTGTCTTTATAATCTGTCAAATTTAAATTCAGTTTGTACTGCTTTTATGCTTATAAGCCCACCCTTCCTTGGTGCTACTCTCTCATAATCTTACACCTCTTGCCAATATGTAAATTTCCAACTTGAAATCGAGATCAAGAAATCAGAAATAGAGTAGGGAATAAGATCATCTATGTAGGAATGATAATCTATAAAGGAGCTGATTCAATTTTTCTTGATATTTTTTAGGAACAGTCTTATTTCAAACTAGAAGGAAAGGAAACCTATCTAATTTTAAGTTAACTTTTGTTTTCGAGGCTCAATATTCATCTCAAGAAAAATCTGATTCAACTCCTATAAAGGGCCATAACATTTTGCCCAAGCCAAGGTGATTTAGAAGAATGCAATCAGAACCTTGTTTGGTCCGAGAAGTTCCTCGTCTATCTGCTCAGCTGTGGATGGAAGACTCCAGATCAGGCCCAGAGAGAGAAAACAAGGTTTAAGTACCTCGGGTGAAAGGGTAAAGTCAATTTCCCTTTTGTCCTTGGTCATTCCCTTCATTACAAAAGTTCTAAAAGTTTGCTGGTAATTTCCACTGCTCGACTGAAAGTTGATGAAGTGAACAATCCACCACCAAAATTTGAGGTTGATCCAACAGTGGAGTTCCAAGATATGAGGGTTTGAAGAGGGTAAGTCACCACATTCCATCATTCTCTCTCTCCTCCACCTCCTCATGTTCTGTGCTCGTTGTGGCTCTCCTTTCTCCAAATTTTCCCTGCAAAATTATCCAATCTCCTGCTGAGGACTGTCTTCTAAAATATTGAGACCCAAATAAGCCTTTTGAGAAATATATAAATATATTCTGGTAACAAAATGTTATGTAAGAATACCCAAAGAAAATCAGAAAAATTATATACTCACCAAATTAACTTCATTTTGATTTAGTGCTCAATAAGTGATTAAAATGCAGATAAATTATAATTCTATATGAAAATATGCATTTGGATCACTTTAATACCCCTAGATAACACACATTTATAGCATTTTACTGCTGAATTTAGGTGTTATCAAGGTCTATCCTGCTTTGATCACAACCCAAATTGAGGCATGTATATTTTTGAACATTCATTAAACCACACATGAAAGCATTGTCTTTAAAATACCCTTAAAGCTTAATCTTCAATCTCCTTCTTTTTGATGAATTTCAAAACATGACACAATACTCATATTGTTCTCCCCCTTTTTAAAAATGGTAAGAAAGATCGGGATGGCTCCCCCTATGATTTAGCTCGCCCTAGATGTTAGGTTCCCCTACATTCTAGCTCCCCCTAGCACATAGCTTGCATACACCAGAGACTTCCATCAGCAAGGGTTAGTCAAATTGGAGATCAACAAAGGGAAGGATTCAAGATGAAAATGGGAATATGCGAGACACAAATCTGGGAGAATCCACAAAAAACAGAAAAACAAATCTTCATTGGGCAAAAGAATGACTGCAAGAATACACTTATAAAAGCAAAAACAATCCAATACTTTATATGAATATATTAAAAACTTAAAAATTGCGTAAATCAGGACTTCATGCCTAGTTTTCTCCGTGTAGTGCTAAACTGATCTTCATTTAAAGGTTTAGTGAAGATGTCTGCAACTTGCTCTTCAGTAGCTATGAAACAAAGATTAATGTCACCTCTACTGATATGATCTTCAATGAAGTGATGCTTTACTTCAATGAGCTTCGTTTGTGAATACATGTTGGGGTTTTCTACCCAAATTAATGGCACTTGTATTGTCGCACATTATAGGTATTTTGTTTAGTGTAACTCCATAATCTTGTAGGTGTTGTTTGGGCCGTAGAGTTTGAGGAGAACATAGTCCACGTGCTATATATTCAGCCTCAACTATGGATGAAGCGATTGAGTTTTCCTTTTTAGATGTCCATGATATGAGGCATCCCCCAAGAAATGCACATGTGCCGCTTGTGCTTTTCCTATCAACTTTACATCCTGTAAAGTCTGAATCATAGAAGTCTACCAATGTCAAATCTTGATTCTTGGGGTACTAAATCTCTAAATCATTCGTCCCTTTGAGATACCGTAGTATTCTCTTCACTACCTTTAGATAGGATTATTTGTGATCACTTTGAAACCTAGCACAAAGAAATTCACTAAAACGTATATCTGGTAGGCTAGCTGTCAAGCATGGTAGGGATCCAATCATTATTCTATACAACTGTTGGTTAACACGTTGACCGAAGATGTCTATGTCCAGCTTAGTGCTTGTACTCATGAGAGTGCCTTTGGCTTTGCAATCCTCTACTTGGAACTTTTTCAAAAGTTCCTTTATGCACTTCTCTTGGCATATAAATATGCCATTTTGCTTCTGTAGAATTTGAAGTTCAAGGTAATAGCTTAGTTCTCTCCTTAGACTCATCTCAAATTCATTTTGCATAAGTTTGAAAATGCTTTGCATAAGTTTGGATTCGTAGATCCAAATATAATATCACCAATGTAGATTTGGACTGATGTCAAGTCCTTTCCCTCTCTCTTAATAAAGAGAGTAGTATCTACACTACCTCTTGTATCCATGCAAAGTTAAGTATGTCCTCAACTTCTCATACCAGGCCCTAGGTGCTTGCTTGAGGCCATAGAGGGCTTTATGTAGCTTTAGGACCTAGCCAAGTTTCTCTACATCTTCAAAACCTGGCGGTTGCTTCTTTAATCTCTCCATTAAGAAAGGCACTCTTTACATCCATTTGGAATAGATTAAAATTATTGGCACACACGAGGGCCAATAATATCTTAATGGCGTCAAGTCTTGCCAGTAGAGCGTATGTCTCCTCATAATCGATTCCTTCGATTTGGACATACCCTTGAGAAACAAGCCTCACATTATTTCTATTGATTTCTCTTATTGGCATAATTGATTCCTTTTTCATTCAACTTTAACACCCACTTAGTGCCTATGACATTCTTACCCTTAGGTCTTGGTACTAGCTCCCAGATCTTATTACTTTCCAATTGGGATAACTCCCCATGCATTGCATTTACTCAACGTGGGTCGTTTAGTGCCTTATCCACTTTCTTTGGTTCAATTTGAGATGTAAAGGCTACATCTACATTGTCTCTAAAGGTGTATAGAGTTCTAATTCGATCAATAGGACTGCGAAGAATGTTCTCTCTTGGGTGGTCCTTAGCTAGTCTGATTTTTCTTAGTTTCTCTCTAAGTTCAATCACCTCTTGAACTACTTCCTCCTCCTTATAGGCAGGTTCTATAAAATCTACAGTTCTTTCTCTCTCACTAATCTCTTCATTTATCATCATCTCCTCATTCTTAACATCATCTTCTAGACCATCAATTGTATTATCTTTTCCGGCCTCTTTAAATTCCACAAATTTAACATGAATAGACTCTTCAACTTTTATAAAAGCCATGTTATACACCCGATAGGCTATACACCCGATAGGCTCTTGATGCCTTTGAATATCCGACTAAAATCCCCTAATGAGTAGAAGTATTAAATTTTCCAAGGTTCTTTCTATCGATATTCAAGATGTAGCATTTATATCCCAATGGTCGAAAGTATCCAAGCGTAGGTTTCTTACCATTCAATAACTCATATGGAGTCTTCTCTACATGATGTGTAATGAGCACCCTGTGCTGAATGTAGTAGGCCGTGCTCACGGCTTCTGCCCATAGGAACTTCTTTACCATATATTCTTTTAGCATAGTCCTCGACATTTCAATCAAAGATTGATTCTTCCTCTCAACCACTTCATTCTGTTGGGGAGTTCTTGGGGCTGAGAATTGATATGCGATTCCGTTCTCATCACAAAATTCAGTCAATAACATATTCTAAAATTCTCTCCCATGGTCACCTCTAATATCTTAATCTTGAAATCAAAATCCTTTTGGATTCTCTTTGAAAATTTCATGAAACTTTCAAATGCTTCATTCTTATGTGCTAGAAAATACACCCACGTATATCTTGAATAGTCTTCCACTATGACTAGGCAGTATACTTGTCCACTCAGGCTTGGAGTCTGGTTTGGACCGAATGGGTCCATGTCTAGCAACTCAAGTGGTCTCTTAGTAGACACATAAAACTTTAAGGAAATGTTTCTTTCACTTGTTTGCAATTAAGACATGTTGAGCACACTTTCTCAATGTCTTCAAACTTCTTTGGTAGGCCTCTAGCTAACCCTTTGCTTATCAACTTCATTAGCTAATGATGTCCTATGTGACCTAGACTCCTATGCCATAGGTCGATAAGGCTCACGTTGCCTCTCGCCGTAAGGCAGATGTCTTCTCTACTGATTGCATCTATATCTATAACATAGATGTTTTGTAATCCCTTTCCACTAAACAATAATTCTCCAGCAGTGGAATTAAGGACATTACATGTGTCCTTTGTGAATTCAAGTCGCCAGTTGCTATCACACAATTGGCTAATGCTTATTAAATTATCATGAAGCCCTTCCACATACAAGACATTCCGGATCAAAACCACGTGATTCAAACTCACGTCTTCGATACCAAGAATCTGTCCACATTTGTTGTCCCCAAGAGTTACTTTTCCTCCTTTTGTGTTTCTCATGCATGTCAGCCATGACGAGTCACCAGTCATGTGTTTTGAGCAACCACTATCTAAGTACCAGCCCCTCTTAGACCGTAACTGACCTGAAATAAATATAGGTCAATTTCCTAACCCATGTCATCCTAGCAAGTGGGTTCGGTGTAGTGGTATCGACAAGGTGAAAATCGAGTTCCATATCGCATTTCATAGGTGTGGTATGTCTAGGAGGGAACGTATATGCATGAATAGATGTAGGGAGATGATGATATGTGCTAGGATAATTCCTAGGAGAAACATGTCTACAAGAATAGCCATGTGCATAGTGCTATCTCGACATATGACCATAGTCATATCCATATGGCGTCAAATTTCTCGAAACATGTGTTTGCGGATATGGATGCATAGTCTCACATGGATAAGAAACATACTTGTCCATTTTATTCTCTATGCATTCACTTTCCTGAATGGGATATGACCTCCTAGGTCTTCTCTCGTGAGCTCAGGTCTTCTTGAACGTCGGATCTATATTCTCCAATTTCTCCTTCTTCTTCTCGTCCATCAATATCGATGTTGATGTTATCTTCTTCTTTGGAGTGAGGGTTACCGTTATTTCCTCCTCTGCCTTCCTCACTGCTGTCATTGTCTTATCCTTCTTACCCTTATAGGAAGGGTCATATCATAGCCTTTCTTTGATGAATGGTGGTCTTTGAGATCCCAACATCATGTTGAGGATCTTTGAGCTATCTGCATATTTTTCTAATTTCTTTACTTAGTCATCCTCGTCAGTTCTATCCATTCCATGGGAGATCCTAAGTTCTTCTATTTCTTCAGTCACCTTGTTCATTTCTTTATTCAGACGACCTAACTGTTTTCCTAATGTATCATTTTCCTTCAGTAGTCTACTATTGTCCAATTCTAGTTCATCAATTTTGGCGTTGCGATCAGCTTTGCTATCAACTACTTTAGGGGATAGACATGTATCAAGTTCTTATCTTAATCAAGCATTTTAGTTTTCTAAACTAGCTACCTTATTTGTAGACGATTCAATAACTTCCATCTTTTCTTTTATTTCTATTCTATTTTTTTGCTTAGCATTCGCATATTTCCTTAAAACATTGTGTATATTTGTGTTCAATTCTTCATCACCCATTAAACCAGCTTTAGAAAATTATTCATAAGTAAATTCACCTGAGGCTTATTTTGCCATGTGGCAGTCAACAATATCTTCACTTTCAGATCCAGATTCCTTCCCATTTGGTGCATGTTCTTCATCTTTTTCTCTCCATGAGGCTTTAAAGGCTCTCTCCTTCTTGTCTTCAAATCTTCTTTGTTGGTCACTCCCATCCTTTGTCTTACCTCTCCTTTCTTCTTTCTTCTCCATTTCAGGGCATTCAAATATAAAGTGTCCCTTTTCCTGCAGGTAAAACAAGTTTTTACTTTTTCAAAGGCTAGCCGCTTACCTCTCTTCTTACGGAGACATCCTGGCTTGTGAGAGAGCATGTCAATCTGCTCTTCTTCATCGGTGGAGTGTTCATCGCTCTTCAAAGCTATGTCCTTTGTCTTCTCCTCCTTTGTCTTACTTGAAGTAGCTTGGCATGTGCCTTTAATTCTTTCTTTCTCTGTTTTTTCATCTCATGCGTGATGAGAGAGCCCACTAGCTCATCGACGGGTGTTTCATCCAAGTCCTTTGATTCTTCAATTGCAGTCACCTTCGTTTTTCATTCATCTGAAAGAGAACTCATGAATTTTCAGTTGATATCGAAATCTGTAAATGTCTTACCGAATGACCTCATGGAGTTTAGGAGCTTGTCTAAGCGCCCCATCATCTCCTTAATCGCCTCCCCTTCATTCATCCTAGAAAGCTCAAACTCAGAGATTAAAATAAACAAACTAGTTTGCTTTACACTTGATGTACCTTCATGTACAATACATAATTTATCCCACATCTGCTTAGATGTGCTAAGAGAAGAGATCTTCTCATGTTCCGATGGGTCAAAGCAACATAAGATAATATTCATATTTCTAGAGTTAAGAGATAACTCCATTTCATCGACCTTATCAAGGTCGGCTCCTAACCCATCACACATTATTTTCCACAGTGCAATACTAAACCCCATAAGGAACACTCTCACCATGTTCTTCGCATAAGAGAAGTTCATTCGATCAAACCAGGGAGGTCTAAAGTCACTATCCCTAGCCATAGAATTTACTCCTAGAGACCAGTTAAAGTTCTAAGTCTAGGTAGGGTCTGATACCACTTGTTAATTTAGGTGGCCAAGGAATAACCTAAGGCGGGGGTGAATTAGGTTGTCTCTCTACATTTTATTTTTATTTTAATTAGTCTAGGATTTTTCTACTTAAGAAATGAGGTAGGGGAAATGGGAGGCACAGTTATTTGTTTAGACAGCTTAGGCTGATCCTTAATGATGTTCAGGGGTATCCGTCCCGAGGTGATAATGTGCCGTCACCAAGTTTGTGTGAATGCCCCCCAAGAAAATCACTTGGGAATAGGGTTGAACAAGGATACGAAGGAAAAAAAGAAAAAGTCGATGAATCTTTGTTGCCCTCAAACCTCAAAGGGTTCCACGGAACGACATTACTTAATCTACTTCAACTTAGCCCCAAAGGCCTTTTTCTTATGGCTTCCAAAGCCTCAACCTCAGTGATCGGAAAGATCTATCAATAACAGTATATTTTTGAATAATGTATTGACGGCTACTCAAAATAGTATTCAAGACAGTGATGAATTTTAAGTATTTCAACAAGAAAACCTTTATGTCAAAATTTTATTAATTCAGAGATAAAGATATGCATAAATCTAACTATGACGCCCCTTTAGTAATATCTCATTTTTATGGTTGTTCTTTGTGAGTCCTTTTCTCCTCCACAAATTTCTTTAGATAAAATTCTCGATTTGCCTTTGACCTTTGAAGATTCAAATTCCAAGATCCTTTTCAATCCTGCACCAAATGCAATGATTCGACCTGAAATGGCTTTGTAGCACAATGTTGCACAAATGATATCTCACAAAAAGTATTCAAAAACAAATCAGAGAAATCTCGAGAGATCAATCCTTCAACGTCCTTTTTTACTGCTAGATTCCTTCGTGTCCCACTTCAAGGCTCTGTAACGCTTTCCAAAGTCAACCAAATGATGCGATTCAAATTGCTTTTATTTTGTATGAATGTAAGAAGCAATTCATTAATTAAAATTATAAAACTAATAAGCAAAAGCTCAAACTTAGTATAGAAAATATGATAAAAATTATTAACTTTTCACAGGGTCGAGAATGTGTGAAGTTTGGATCTCAGACTTCTTTGCTTTGAATCTTGAAGTACACTGCACCAAAAACCAGGTCTCCAAATTTTATGCACTTCTATTGACGTTAATCAAGAAATGTTTTCTTCCAATAATGCTCAAAAAATGGCTTGAAAATTGCTCCAGGATTTGAGAGATCTCTCTCGCTTTTGGGCTGCGATTTTCAAAGGCCGAGGAGAAGGGGATTTGAAATTAGGGCCCAAAACTGCATATAAGGACCTGGAAATCTGAAAGGGCATGATGGTAATCTTTCAAAAGTCCAACAATCATATTTATTATTTATGATTAAGCAATATAAAATAATATTCATTTTAATTTTGATTTTTACATTTACAATTTTACCATGAATTCAAAATACCTTTCAAGAGTTAAGAGCAAAAACATTTCGTTATACAAAGGACTTGAGACTTAAAATAATATTAAACTTGTTGATATGTTTACCACAACACATAAATAAAGATATCACCATTGGATAATAGTTTCTTGATATGATTAATTTTCATTAAATCATCAATTATTTTAGCTTTAAATACTCGAATGTAGTAATTAAGTACTTGAAAAAATTATTTTACATATCAAATGAAGAAAAATTCATACAAATACCTGAACAGTGATAAAAATTATGTTTATCTTCATGTCATTAAGTTACAAGTCCTAAATACACGGTTTGACTTGTTCAGTGTGTAATCATACTAAGAAACCTTTTAATATATGTAAGGCTCTTATTTTATCTTCACATACAATAACTCATCTACTTTACTGAGGGCCTATTGTGCTTTGATCACAACCTGATAATTCAGATTTTGGGATAATTAGTGATGAGCAAACTTCACTAATTAGTGTCGTTGGTTTATCCGAATTAAAACAACAAAAATTTATAATAACCTTACTAGCGCAGGGAGAGTAAGGGTCGATCCACAAGGAGCAAGGGATTTTCCTTAATAATTTGTGCTTTAGTTATATATTTTTTAATAATTTTAGAAGTAGGTTTTCCATTTATGAAGATAAATAACTAATTAAATAAAAATATAAAATAAGGAAAGTTAAAATATAATTATAATATTATAATAATATTAGTAGGCAGAAAATATTTTTTTAGGATTTTTTAGGAGTGTTTTAAAGCCAAAGAAAATAGGAAATCGAACAGGCTGGCGCTCTGGACTTAGTCAAAAATTGGCTAAGTCCGGATGCCAAATGGGGAAGGTGCCTTGGTGGAGGAGAGAGAAAAAAATGGGCTGTATTAAAATCACTCTAGAATAAGTTGTAGAACCAATTTTAGAGCGTGGTTGGATGCACTGGAACCATCTGGATATTGGCTAGCTGATCCAAGACTAATCAATAAACAAAAGATGAACATAAAAGAATGAAAAAGGAGAAATAAGAAGGTAACCTCTTTGTCACACCCGCTAAGGTCCAAGGGACTTCTTCTCCTTTCCACCAGCTTCTTCAGCCCTGGATGCTTCATGCTCAGCCTGGCACTCACTGAGGTGAATGGATCGATGACTCAATTGCACTTAGGCCACCAAACATTACTTTGGATTGAATCACAAGATGAATTTTACAATAGGGTGAAGGGGTTTATATAGGGAGAGAGAGCAAATGAGAGCCATTGGATTTTTAATACAATGGATGGCCAGATCTTCTTTTCAGGGTCATGATCCACGTCCATTATGGTCCTCCAATCAGCATTGAGACCTTTGAAATACCCCTTGGACGTTCAAGGTTTCTTTCCTTAATTAGCATTAAAGGTGCTATCTTTAAGTCTCCACACTTAGATGTTTTGTAGATTGAATGGCTGGATCTTTTTCTCTGGCTTGGATCCACGTCCAAGGTTGTCCTCCAATCAGCATTTAAGCCCCTGAAATGTCCATAAATAATCATGACTGGACATTCCCCTTGCCCTCCTTTCTTTGGCCCAACATGCCTCTCATAGTGGGTTTAATGGAGCTTCCTTAATGGGCCTTTAGACTAGAGCCAACTGTCTTGCTTTGGGCCTTCTCTCTTGGCCCAGGGTTGTGGCTGACCCTGCTCCTCTGTTCCAAATAGCTTCCTCTTCATTTAAATATCCCCTTTATTCATGAAAGTTTCACCTAATTCTTGCATCTTCCACATCAACTAAGAAGAGAGTGAGATTCATTCCACTTAACTCATTGAGTTAAGTGGGGCTTGTCCCACAAATGATAATAATTAACTCCAAATTAGAAAAAGGTGATTTTATTTCATGATTTTTTCACAACTTAACATAAATGTGGATAATATAATTCAGGTAAAGATAAAGAAGTAGATAAATTAGCTAGAATTGCACATATATATTACTATCATTTTGGATTTATCTCAACCCAAATTCAGGCATGCATCATGTTGAACATTCATCAAAACACACATCAACGTTTTGTGTAAAAAATACCCATAAAGATTAATATTCACATCAATATGTCGAGTGGGAGCTATTCTATGCCAATGAATGAATAAGAAACAATATGTGATGGAGGTCCATCCAGCAGACCAAGTTTAGGCTCGTCAATGACCACATTACCGAGCACATGACGACGTGAAGAACCCAAATTACTGATACCAGATCCGAGGAAACTGCCTTCACGTCGTTCTATTTTGCATTCGTGTCTTCTATTGGTTTTGTGAGGCCCCCTGGTGTGGGGGCCTCCCTCGTCTCTTCATTGACTATATGGCAGGCCCGTGTACGGCTCCCCTTGATAAGTTCAAAAAGTACATTTGTATATGTCATTATTTAAGGGTTTTCCAAACTTAATCAATAATATATATTTATCCCTTAGTGTTTAAATATGGGGTTGAGCCCTAAGGAGGTGATAGGGAAATTCAAATTTTATCGGATTAGGGATTAGCACTCTAGATTTAACAGATATATATATATATATTTTACTCATGTGATAGAAGAGGCGTGTAAATTGTAACTATCCTTCTAACTCTTTCAATTCAAATTATCTCAGTTAATGAGAGATTTGATTCTAATGTTTTTATTATCAATAAGAGTCAGATATGATTAGTTAACAGTTCTTTATAAGACTTACTAACTTATCCCCTAACTAGATTATCTAAGTGGTCAGTTGATCTTAGATGTTTAGGTTGTTAGCATCACTAAAATCTAGATAAAGAATTGATCATTAGTCATGCTTTTACTTATTTATTTAACCCAAAGACTTAATTCAGCTTGAACCATTTTTTTGGATTATTTAGTGAATTCGAAATGGTATGGAGGAGATATCAATCCTAATTGTTTATTAAAAACCTTGTTGCAAGGATTAATCCAAACTTGTTCACGGATTAGAAGCCCTTAGGTAACATTTTCTTCTATTTTAAAGTTTTATCTGATTTATTTCAGACAGACTTTGAATGATAAAAGGTTATTTTATTCAATTTGTATTTCATTCTAACTAATTCAAAACAGTAAAAATGCCATTTATTAGCAACTTGTGAATACAATTTGCTAATTTGAGAAATAAGGAACTAAAATGAGTGATTTAAAGGTCGAATATCATTCGAAATGATTAATCTATACTCAAGTAATACTAATTAAATTGAAAACAAAGTAATCTTCATAATTAAGATGATTGAAATCAAAATTTAGGAAAAACAGCAAACATGAACGAAACTACAAAATTACAAAAATTCAATGCCAAATTAAGAGTAAAATGCATTCAAAATAAACCTAGAACTACCAGGGATGATCAGAGAATCAATCTGGGCTGATTCCGTGCAACAAACACCCAATTTTTCACAAAGTTTAGCTTGAATTTAGGAAGAAATGCAGCAATGTATCTACAAAATTCTTGCCCAAATTAAGCTCCAAATCGCTCGTAGTTTATTCTTGAGTCTTCAAGGAAGCTAGGCGTTCTTTCCTTGAGCTTAAAATCAAGAATGTTTGCTCAATTTTTGCTTTTCCCCTTTTATAGTGGCAGAATCAGAACAACAAGTCCTTTTGATTGAGTTATTTTTCATACCCTTTGCGCATTGTACGTAGGGCGTATGATGCAATGTCATTGATCCATCTCAGTTTCGTCTGGCCCCACTCCGTGCGGGGTGCGCATGAAATTACGTACGCGCGTGTTGTGTACCAAAAGCGCGAACGTGCCTTCTGATAGGTCGTTGTGCGATTATCGTACGTCCTGCGCCAACTACAAACAATTTGAGCGCTAAAACTGGCCCAAAAAGGGCCAGTTTTGATAAAAATTAAATTCAAAATAAACTGCAATAAATTGTAAAAAAAACATTTATTAATGCAATAAAAAAGGTTTTATTCATTTCTAAAATCCATTTTATTGTTTAATTTCCTTTTATTTATCGAAAGAGGTTAACTAAAACATTTAGTTTCATCCTTGGCTTGTTTTGTATTGTTGTATTTCTTTGGTTTTGGTCCTTAGGGGGAGTCCTTGTTGTACCCCTCCCCTAAGGTCCTTCAAGGCACCACTCACACCTCTTACTATACAAGGGGAGGGTGCGCATACGATGTTGTTAAGAAACATTTTTTTAGGTGGCCTCCACTTCCCTTCCAAAAGGGAACCATTATAGTTCCTCATTTGTTTATGGGTTAACTCAGACATCATGACACTCCGTTAGTTGTCTGCACCAGGTCAGTGCCTCATGCGGTCACCCAGTTAGAACAAGCACTATCTGATTGCCGTGCATACTCACCGCCGACCTATGGCCGACCCCATGTGTTCTCATTGTCAACCTAGTTGCACTTGTCCTTGGGTGACTCCAGGCATTCTCTCTACTGACCGCCGGCTCACAGCCTGTCAGTGCACACATTACCTGATGGAGCGCGCCAGCCCACTCCATCAGAGGCGCCTTCGGAGCTGCCCTTATTTTCATCGGCAGCCCCGTTGGTTGCGTCCATCCCGACTAGCATGCCAAGACGAAGGTAAAGACACCCAGGTTCAAATACCCCTGCTGAAAGCACGTCCACATATTTGAATGTTTTGATTTTTTCCAGTCTGTGATCATCATTTCGGTGCTTTATCGTGTTCGTATGTTCATTTTCATTGTGGATATATCCGTGTTTGTTGTGTCATGTTCGTGTCTCTCACATCTCACGTCGTATTTTCATGTGTTGCATTTTTGTGTCATCGAATACGCATCAAACATATATTTTGTGTTAAAGAGCAGGGACCTATGTACAAGACCCCCCCTCCCTTAGTAAGGCTACTAGAGCCCTTTCTAATGGCTCCTTTGCCCTTAGTAAGGCCTGGTTTACCCCTATATAAGGGGGCACAATGGTGCCCTTGCTGGCTCAGACTTTAATTATTTTGTTGAGTTGTTTAGCTTTCAGACTATAGTCTCATGACAGAGGAAAAGAGGGAGAAGAAAGGGGAGGAAGAAGATGGAAGAGGAAGGAGGTGAGGGAGAAGGAAGAAGAAAGGAGGCCGTCACTACCAGTGCCGCCTACCTGTTGAGAGCTGCTGTCGCTGGCCGCAGACGCGTTGCACCATCTCGTCCCCATCGGCTATGCGTTGAGCATATCAAGGCCTAATGCATGATCACAGAAAAGTCACCCCATTGATGTGACTCGTCGCCCGTGCCAAGCGCCCTCGTCATGCCTGCATAGCTTATGCGCATGCATTTACTACATGACACGCATGGCGTTTGACTTAGACAAAGCCACCGGACGAAGCTGAAGCCGCGCTTGTCTAGATGGAGTGATGCGCAACGACGTGGTCAATGCACAACACCAACTCACATTTGTCTAGATGGAGCTGCGCACGACGACAGTGATACTGCACTACGCTGACTTGCCGTAGTCTGCGAATGAGGTAATTGAGAGAAATGTGAGTTGGTTCCTACGCACGATGATGGTAATTGAGAGACTACGCACCATAATCACCTCTCCCACCATTTCTCTCATTGGCTTTACCATAATTTCCATAGAAATGGTAATTGAGAGAAAGGTGGGAGAGGTAATTGAGAGAAACTTCAAAGCAAGCATCTTATCGGTACGGTCGAGTTCGTCCGTTACGTGCGAGCCCTATGGATTGATTCCGTTCAACCATAGACGTCTTCATCTCTCCGACGAGGTTCGAGTGGCTACCATCACTATCACCTGGCAACCCCATCCTAGCTTAGAGCTCGACCTGTCCCTTGAGTTGGAGCCTGCATGTACGACACGTAGGACCCATTGCATTGACCCCATTAGGGTTTTATCTATCGAACGACAACATTGTCGACATTCAATACCACTAGCTCGGTATCGAGCCATCATACTCAGTGCTGATCGGACGATGTCCTTAATGACGTCTGACATCAAATTGGTATCAGAGCCCGACTGTGGTCGCTCACAGCCCATTTTTGATGCCGCATAGCCATCATTTCAGCATTGCACAGTTTTTGAAAACCATCTAGGTACCCCAAGGGACTGACATGGCCATAGAGATGCAATCTTGTAGGAAGGCTCAACACAAAGGTTCTAACTCCACGTGATGAACCGCACTATGGCTCAACAAGAGAGGCCATCATATGGCCCCTTTAAAACATTGTCCTACGATGCCCGTAGGCAGCCCATCACAGCCACCTATGGACCCTCGACGGGCAGCACCTATTGATGCGGGTGCTGCCAGACCACTCAGTCTACATGGGCAGACCTATGTCCCCCGCAGACATCGAAGATCCCAACAGAGCTCCCCGTGGTCGCTAGGTGTCTCGTCACCTTGTGTAAACGAGGATAGGACAACGACGAGTCGTCGTCCACATGGGAAAGCTCCCCTTGATGAGTCCACACCTCGGGCCACCCCCCGTGTGCCCGAGGAGCAGGATGCGAATAAGGAAGACCAGGCAAACAATATCGACCCTGGGAGGACTCCTTGATAAATCCAAAATGATAGTAATATATATGTGCAATTTCAGCTAATTTATCTACTTCTTTATCTTTATCTGGATATATTATCAACATTTATGTTAAGTTGTGAAACATCATGAAACAAAATCACCTTTTTCTAATTTGGAGTTAATTATTATCATTTGTGGGACTAACCCCACTTAACTCAATGAGTTAAGTGGAATGAATCTCACTCTCTTCTTAGTTTATGTGGAAGATGTAGGAATTAGGTGAAACTTTCATGAATAAAGGGGATTATTAAATGAAGAGGAAGCTATTTGGACCTGAGGAGCACGCTCAGCCACAACCCTGGGCCAAGAAAGAAGGCCCAAAGCAAGACAGTTGGCTCTAGTCTAAAGGCCTAGTAAGGAAGCTCCACTAAGCCCACTATGAGAGCCATGTTGGGCCAAAGAAAGGAGGGCATGGGGAAGGTCCAGTCATGATTATTTATGAATATTTCAGGGGCTTAAATGATGATTGGAGGACAACCTTGGACGTGGATCCAAGCCACAGAAGAAGATCCAGCCATTCAATCCACAAAACATCCAAGGGTGGAGACTTAAAGATAGCACCTTTAATGCTAATTAAGGAAAGAAGCCTTGAACGTCCAGGGGGTATTTCAAAGGTCTCAATGCTGATTGGAGGACCATAATGGATGTGGATCATGATCCTGAAAAGAAGATCTGGCCATCCATTGTATTAAAAATCCAATGGCTCTCCTTTGCTCTCTCTCCCTATATAAACCCCTTCACCCTATTGTAAAATTCATCTTGTGATTCAATCGAAAGTAATGTTTGGTGGCCTAAGTGCAATTGAGTCATAGATCCATTCACCTCAGTGAGTGCCAGGCTGAGCAGGAAGCATCCAGGGCTGAAGAAGCTAGTGGAAACGAGAAGAAGAAGTCCCTTGGACCTTAGCGGGTGTGATAAAGAGGTTACCTTCTTATTTCTCCTTTTTCATTCTTTTATGTTCTTTTATTAGTCTTGGCTCACTTAGCCAATATCCAGGCGGTTCCAATGCATCCAACCACGCTCTAAAATTCATTCTAGAACTCATTCTAGAGTGATTTTACTACAGTCCATTTTTTTGTCTCTCCTCCACCAAGGCACCTTCCCCATTTGGCATCAGGACTTAGCCAAATTTTGATTAAGTCCAGAGCGCCAAACTGTTTCATTTCCTATTTTGTTTTAGCTTTCAAATACTCCTAAAAAATATAAAAAAATTATTTTCTGCCTATTAATATTATTATAATATTATAATAATATTTTATTTTTCTTTGTTATATATTTTTATTTCATTAGTTATTTATCTTCATATGTAGTAAACCTACCTCTAAAATTATTAAAAAATACATAACTAAAGCACAAATTCCTAAGAAAAAAACCCTTGCTCCCTGTGGATCGACCCTTACTCTCCCTACGCTAGTAAGGTTATTATAATTTTTTGTTGTTTTAATTCGGATAAACCAACGACACTAATTAGTGATGTTAACTCATCAGTAATTACCCCAAAATCTCAATTATCAACTGGTGCCGATGCCGGGGAGCACGGTGATTGTTTTTAGTGAATTTGTATTTTTTCCTCTTTTGCCAAAGTTGAGGGCAGCTAACCCTCCACAAACGGTACTTCCAACTACTTTTTTGGAGATTGATGGTCTTAACAAGGTCTAAGGCTGGGACTAGTGTTGAGAAAGATCTAGACAGTCAATATCCTGCTCTTCCAGCAACACTTATAGCTCAAGATAAAGAAGAAGTCGATATGGCCGAAGATGGTCAGCCACAACAAGGGAGGAGAAGGACGATGCTAGATAGATCTACTACATCAGGAAGTTTACGGCAAACCGGCATCAACATAATGTAGGTGAGGGGGTTATGTTTAGGTATGACAATGCCCTACTTAACTCTCTCCCTAAATTTACTGGTCATTCTTCTCAAAACCCCTTAGAATTTCTTGATGATTTTCACATTCGATCTTCCTCTCAAAATATTCCTGGTTTAACTACTGAAGCTTTAAAAATGAAATATTTTCCTCTTACTTTGAAAGATAAGGCTTTCGCATGGTATAGAAGTTTAGGCATAACATTTAACTCATGGGAAGAAATGCAGAATAAATTTCTACATCAATTTTATCCCCTTTCCAAAACTAATATTTATAGAAAAGAAATTCAGAAATTTTATCCCCATGATCATGAAGCATTTAATGAATCATGGGAAAGGTTCAATGAATTAATCTGAAAATGCCCTCACCATGGAATAGTAAAAGGTCAGCTAGCTGAAATTTTTTATGAATCACTTCCTGATATTTTAAAAAGTAAAGTGAATCAAATAGCTGGTGGCTCATTCTATATGGCTTATGAGGATGAAGTCTATGATCTTTTGGAAAGGGTGGCTGAAACTGACCTACAGGAAATAGGAGCAAGTCAAAATGGAAGAAATGCCAACCCAAAATGAGGAGCGCTGCAAGTAACTTCAAAGGAAGCTGATCTTCATGCAGGGATAAGAGAAACCAACAAGAAACTTGAAGAATTAACTTCCACTCCAAAGAATGCTTTTCTCCCTAACTCACCCCTTGTGAAAGCACAGATTTGTTCTATATGTTCTAGCAGAGATCATGAGGATGGAGCATGCCAACTTGGAGAGGAGGAGGTCCATTTGTTGAACCACAACCAACAACCTTGGGGAGGACCAAAGAGGACCATCTACATCAACCAAGGAATCTACTCCCAAGGAACTAAGGCCCCTTTCCAGCAACGAGTCCAATTCCAGACCCCACCACAGTAGTCTTATCAAGCAGCTCCACAAAACCAGGTACAAGATTTGTCCACTCTAACACCTGTGATCTCTCACATGATAGAGCAGTAGAATCGAAGGCTACGGGAAGAAATGGAGATGCGCATGCAAGCCATGACAGAAACACAGACAAAAATGATGATGGATGCGCAAGAGCAGACCAGACAGCTATTGGAGAGCTTGAAGCAAAGAACAGCTGACCATGGAGGTAAGGGAGTTGAATCCAACTCCCACTCAAGTCGATTTCCAACTCAACCTTCCATTAATCCCAAAAATTTATGTCATTTACAAGAGGAAACCCTATATCACGACAATGAGGAAGATCTTGAAGAAATTCAAGTCATTTCAAAATTGAGAAATGGCAAGGAACTTCAAGATCCTCACCGAGGCAAGGAAAAAACAAAATTGGAGGAAAATAACCTAAGAGAAGGAGAGGCTCCATCACCTAGTGTGGAACCCCTACCTTCAACCTACACCCCTCCCATTCCTTATCCTTCGGCCTTAAAACCCCTTAAGTCTTCTCCTGATTATGAGTATAGACTCCTAGAGAATTTCAAGAAAGCCACTATGTCAATAGCCGTAGAGGATATGATTAAATGTGCACCTTCTTTAAAGAAATATTTAAAGGATTCATGCACATCGAGGAAAACCAAGGAGGTAGTTAAGCTTTCTGAAAATGCCTCTAGTATCTTAAACTCTGTTCCCATTAAAAAGAAAGATCCAGGAGCTCCTTTTATTACATGTGAAATTGGAGGAAAGATTTTTACTAGAGTATTATTAGATACAGGAGCTAGTATTAGTATTATTCCAAAAGTTTTATATGAGGAATACGGTTTTGGGGAATTAGAGGAAATCTGCATGGATCTATTGCTAGCTGATGGAACAATTAGACAACTAGAGGGTAGGTTATCTGATGTGATGATAAACGTTGAAAATTGTGAGATCCCCGTCGATTTTATTGTAACTGAGGTAAAGGTAAAGGTAAAGGGAGATCTAAGTGTAGCGCCTATCATTCTAGGAAGACCCTTCTTGGTGACAACTAGAACAATCATGGATTGGAAAAAAGGGACTGTTGAATTTAAGGTTGGAGAGGAAAGAGTTAAATTAGACATATCCAAGATGATGAAATGTCCAAAAGGGAGTAACGAAGAGTTAAAATTTTGTGATGAAGAGGAGGATGATATCGATGCTATTCGAGGGTTTTTATTGAGAGTAGATGATGCCAACGAGGAAAGAGTAGAACTTGAGCCTCCTACACTCTCCCTAGATTTGAACTTAGAGCTTAAACCTCTCCCATCATCTTTAAAATATGCATTTTTAGATTCTAGAAATTCCTTACCTGTGATTATTTCCTCGTCCCTTACTCCTTCACAAGAAAATAATTTGCTTAAGGTATTGAGAGAGCATAAAGGAGCATTAGGATGGACATTTGAAGATATTAGAGGAATCCCTTCATCAATTTGTGAACACAGAATATTTTTAGAAGAAGATTCTAAACCTTCTAGGGAGCACCAACGTAGGCTGAACCCACATATGAGGGAAGTATTAGAGGATGAAATATTAAAATGGCTAGATACAGGTATTATTTATGCCATTTCTGATAGTGAATGGGTCAGCCCTGTTCACATGGTGCCAAAGAAATCTGGAGTAACAGTAGAGATCAATGAAAAGGGAGAAGAAATCCAGAAGAGGCTGATAACTGGATGGAGGGTATGTATTGACTATAGAAAATTAAATAAGGCTACAAAGAAAGACCATTATCCCCTTCCTTTCATTGATCAAATTTTAGAAAAACTATCAGGACAGAATTTCTTTTGTTTTCTTGATGGTTATTCAGGATATAATCAAGTTAACATTCATCCTGATGATCAAGAGAAAACAACTTTTACTAGCCCTGTCGGTACATATGCCTTCACGCGCATGCCTTTTGGCCTATGTAATGCTCCAGCCACCTTCCAAAGATGCATGAACTCTTTAATCTCTGATTTAGTAGGTGATTGTTTAGAAATTTTTATGGATGATTTTTCTGTATTTGGAGATTCTTTTGAAAATTGCCTTCTAAATTTTACTAAAGTTCTTCAAAGATGCATTGAAAGTAACCTTGTGCTAAGTTGGGAAAAATCTCATTTTATGGTACAGGAGGGAGTGGTATTGGGGCACAAGGTCAGCAATCGTGGACTGGAAGTGGACAAGGGCAAAATAGAAGTCATCCAGGGCCTTCCACTCCCCACAAATCTAAAAACCCTTAGAGGGTTCCTCGGCCATGCAGGTTTCTATAGGAGGTTCATTCAAAATTTTGCTAAAGTTTCCAAACCTCTTACTAATTTCCTTTCTAGTAAAACTAATGAAATCACTTTGGATAAAAGTGCTATTTCTGCTTTTGAAGAGCTGAAGAAGGCTCTCACACATGCACCTATTTTGCAAGCTCCAGATTGGAGCTTGCCATTTGAAATCATGTGTGATGCCTCGGATTTTGCTGTAGGGGCAGTCTTAGGATAGAGGAAAGAGAAGAAACCTGTGGCCATATATTACGCTAGCAAAACCTTAATTGATGCACAACTCAATTACTCTATCATAGAAAAAGAACTGGTAGCTGTAATTTTTGCTTTAGAAAAATTTCGACCTTATTTGCTTTGTAGTAAAATAATAGTCTACACTGATCATGCGGCATTAAAATATCTTTTATCTAAAAAGGAAGCTAAACCTAGGCGTATCAGATGGATTTTATTATTACAGGAATTTGACATAGAAATTAAAGATAAAAAGGGCTGTGAAAATTATGTTGCTGATCATCTTTCTAGGATCAAAGTAAATGACTCCTCACTTATCCATGAAGAATTTCCGGATGAGCAAATTCTGGCTATCCAAATAGGAAATGTTCCATGGTTTGCAAACATTGTGAATTTTTTGGTGATAGGAAGAGTCCCTTCAGGATGGAGCTACAGCGAGAGAAAGAAGTTCTTCAAGGACATGCGAGATTATTTTTGGGAAGAACCAGAGCTATTCCATCAAGGAGCTAATCAAATTCTTAGAAGATGCGTACCCGAAGAAGAACAGAACAGCATCCTTAAATTCTGTCATTCCAACCTAGGAGGAGGTCACTATTCAGCTAAGGGAACAGCCCATAAGGTAATGGAAAGTGGGTTTTATTGGCCAACTTTATTTAAAGATGCACATGATTTTTATTTAAAATGTTTAGCATGTCAAGCATCTATAAATATTGATAGAAAAAATCATATGCCTCTAAAACCCATTTTAGAAGTAGAAATCTTCGATTTATGGGGCATTGATTTCATGGGACCATTTCCTAATTCGAATGGATATGAGTATATTTTAATGGCTGTAGACTATGTCTCAAAGTGGGTAGAAGCCATAGCCACTAGGACCAATACCAGTAAAGTTGTCACTGATTTTGTGGAGACTTACATCTTTTGCAGATATGGATGTCCTAGGGCTATAATTAGTGATGGGGGGTCACATTTTGTAAACTTTAATTTTAGACAGCTTTTGAAAAAATATGGTGTACAACATAGAGTAACTACCCCATATCACCCGCAAGCTAATGGGCAGGTTGAATTATGTAACAGTGAAATTAAGAAAATCCTTCAAAAAGTTGTGAAGCCCAATGAGAAAGATTGGCCATACAAACTAAATGAAGCATTATGGGCCTATAGAACAGCCTACAAAACACCCTTGGGAATGTCCCCCTTCAGGTTGATATTTGGAAAACCATGTCATCTACCATTGGAGTTGGAACATAAAGCTTCATGGGCAATTAAAAAGCTAAATCTCTCTTTAGATGAAGCAGGAAAATGCAGGTTGCTCCAGGTCCAAGAACTTGAAGAAATTAGGAATGAGGCTTATGAAAACTCCAAGATATACAAAGCCAAGATGAAGGCCTTCCACGACAAAAACATCAGAAGAAGGACCTTTGTCAAAGATCAAAAGGTATGGCTTTACAATTCAAGATTAAAACTCTTTCCTGGTAAGCTAAAAAGTAGTTGGAATGGACCTTATTTGGTAGTAGAATCATATGAAAATAGGGCCATTTTAATTTCGGATCCTAGAACCCATAAACAATACACAGTGAATGGGCAAAGGCTGAAGCCTTACTTACATGATGATCCTCCTCATCAACCCCTTAGTATGATATTGGAAAAACCTACAGGTTAGTAACATCCATAGAGCTACATTAAAGCTTTTATTTCTATTTTTTACCTTTATTATTTTATTTTGTTTCTTTGTTTTTTTTTTGTTTTCTTTTCTTTTCTTTGGTTTCAGAAAATGCCTACCACCAATACATGAAATGGACGTGAAGGAACCTACATGAAAGCGCTCAACCCACTGTTTGCGCCCTCTAAACTCCTTTTTATATTTTCCTATGCATTGAGGACTATGCAACTACTATGTGGGGGCAGATTCAATCCGCCTTAAAAGTTTTATATTTTCTATGATGTCTCAATGTTTTTTTTTTTTTAGTACGATGGGGGGTATAAAAGATTCTTGAATTCAGCATCATGCCATAACCAAACTTTGGACAGCCCCTTTTATCTTTTTACCTTAGAAGAAAATGTGGGGAAGCTAGGCTCACTGAGCGCATCATGATCATATTATAGGGGCATCAATGTTGATTTCTAGGTAGTACATGATCTTATCCCCAAATGGCGAGAGTACATGGTAGGGTGAAGGACATATCTGAAAATCAAAAGGTGTATACCCCATAGATAAGGATTTGAGTGTTGAGTGAAAGTGTGACACCTCCACTACACCCATATTTTGATTTAACCGAACCTATCTATGTGAATGACTACCTATCAGCCTAATCATATGCTGGATAGTGAGATGCACTTCTTCAAGTCTTGAGCACATTACCCCTCCATTTCATACCTCTTATAAAATATTCATCCCACAATTCTTCATTTGCCATCTTCATCCATCTATGCTTACTGACCCTTTACCACCTTTACCTCACCGTACCTATATACGACCCCACCTCCTTGCTTATGAAATGCCTTACTCCCAAGTCGTTCTATCTCTCTTATCTTTAAAAACAATATCATGTTGATATTTGTCATCTGATTTTAAATCTTTTCCATTGATATTCACTCTACATCTTCTCAATCTATTTCCTCTTTCTGATCCTCAAAGTAAAAAAAAAAAAAAAAAACAAAAATCCTCTTTGAGGGTAGAGTGATTGCATGAAATCTGTGATTGACATTCATTCAAGAAAAAATATTTGATTACGGTAGTTCATACATCCTTTCTTATTCTCTTCTTCTATTTGCCAGCCCAAAAAAAAAGAAAAAAAACACGAAATACAGAAAAATTACTATGAAGAATACATTTTACAAAATTATGAAAAAAAGAAAGTAAAAATTACTATGGGGCTTGTTTCTTCTTCTTCTTCTTATTTGTTTCCTATGAACTGCCTATCATTCCATAATGAATGCATTCTCTACCTAGAAGAATAACTTATGAGGATCATCTTTACCTTCTTCTACCTTCCACATTGCTTCTTGAATCTTGGGAGTAGGTTATATAAGTAATCTTCCTCCGACTTTCTTAACTCAGACTTTGCCCATTCTCCTTAAACCTTTCTTCTCATCTCTCTTGAAGCTTAGAGTAGATAGGAAGCCATTTCTTAACACGCCTTGTTACCTTGTGCTCATAATAAGAGATGAAGAGTGCATACACTCTCTTTCAGGGCTGATGAAGCTTTTAGGGACATCACCACTTAGGTAGCCCTTTCTCTTGTGAGCGAGTGGACCAAGAGGGGTGAGGCCCAGTTCAATGTGTGAAGTGAGGAAATCTTTTTTTTATGGTGTTGAGCCTAGAGAGAAGTAAGCTGCCCTATTATGACCACCAGTTCTGCTCAGACCATGAGAAAAATGTTCATGTATTCCTGCAAAGGTTTTGACCTAGATTGTCGAAGGAAAATGCTCATCTAGATATGTGATTGATAAATTAACGCTTCATGTAGATACCTTCTTAGTGTAAAGGCGAGAAGGGAAGTCCAAAGAAAATCGAAGGGCATTGCTAAGGGACTAGCAATGATCTAAGTTGGGGGGTATTTGATAAATCCAAAATGATAGTAATATATATGTGCAATTTCAGCTAATTTATCTACTTCTTTATCTTTATCTGGATATATTATCAACATTTATGTTAAGTTGTGAAACATCATGAAACAAAATCACCTTTTTCTAATTTGGAGTTAATTATTATCATTTGTGGGACTAACCCCACTTAACTCAATGAGTTAAGTGGAATGAATCTCACTCTCTTCTTAGTTTATGTGGAAGATGTAGGAATTAGGTGAAACTTTCATGAATAAAGGGGATTATTAAATGAAGAGGAAGCTATTTGGACCTGAGGAGCACGCTCAGCCACAACCCTGGGCCAAGAAAGAAGGCCCAAAGCAAGACAGTTGGCTCTAGTCTAAAGGCCCACTAAGGAAGCTCCACTAAGCCCACTATGAGAGCCATGTTGGGCCAAAGAAAGGAGGGCAAGGGGAAGGTCCAGTCATGATTATTTATGAATATTTCAGGGGCTTAAATGATGATTGGAGGACAACCTTGGACGTGGATCCAAGCCAGAGAAGAAGATCCAGCCATTCAATCCACAAAACATCCAAGGGTGGAGACTTAAAGATAGCACCTTTAATGCTAATTAAGGAAAGGAGCCTTGAACGTCCAGGGGGTATTTCAAAGGTCTCAATGCTGATTGGAGGACCATAATGGATGTGGATCATGATCCTGAAAAGAAGATCTGGCCATCCATTGTATTAAAAATCCAATGGCTCTCCTTTGCTCTCTCTCCCTATATAAACCCCTTCACCCTATTGTAAAATTCATCTTGTGATTCAATCCAAAGTAATGTTTGGTGTCCTAAGTGCAATTGAGTCATAGATCCATTCACCTCAGTGAGTGCCAGGCTGAGCATGAAGCATCCAGGGCGGAAGAAGTTGGTGGAAAGGAGAAGAAGAAGTCCCTTGGACCTTAGCGGGTGTAACAAAGAGGTTACCTTCTTATTTCTCCTTTTTCATTCTTTTATGTTCATCTTTTGTTTATTGATTAGTCTTGGATCAGCTAGCCAATATCCAGACGGTTCCAGTGCATCCAACCATGCTCTAAAATTCGTTCTAGAACTTATTCTAGAGTGATTTTAATACAGCCCATTTTTTTCTCTCTCCTCTACCAAGGCACCTTCCCCATTTGGCATCCGGACTTAGCCAAATTTTGACTAAGTCCAGAGCGCCAAACTGTTTCATTTCCTATTTTGTTTTAGCTTTCAAATACTCCTAAAAAATACAAAAAAAATTATTTTCTGCCTATTAATATTATTATAATATTATAATAATATTTTATTTTTCTTTGTTATATATTTTTATTTCATTAGTTATTTATCTTCATATGTAGTAAACCTACCTCTAAAATTATTAAAAAATACATAACTAAAGCACAAATTCCTAAGAAAAAAACCCTTGCTCCCTGTGGATCGACCCTTACTCTCCCTAGGGTACTAAGGTTATTATAAATTTTTGTTGTTTTAATTCGGATAAACCAACAACACTAATTAGTGAAGTTAACTCATCTCTAATTACCCCAAAATCTCAATTATCACTCGTCCGAGGAGCAAGCGGCGTATCCTCACTCCATGACGGCCATCCCGGAGCACGTGGAGCAGATGCACCTGGCCCACCACCTTTGGTACCCACCGACACACCGGTGCACCTGGCGTTAGAGCAAGCCTGCGACCCGCCTCGGGTCGTGTGGCTCCGGAAATGCCAGAGGAGCCCCTACGACAATGACGAGTACATGGAGCACAAATGGAGGCTAGACAAGGAGCTTAGAGCTTGACACCCTGCCCGACACCCCGCACGTGACCCCCAAGATGTCCCTGTTTGGGATAAACGATACTTAGGGGACAACTCTGACTATGGGTACAAGTCCGACATACCTGTCAGCCGAGACGAACACGTCCAGTAATATTACCGAAGACCCGAGGCTGACCTACCGGCCCGCCGAGATGACTACATCTAGCATGATGATCATGGTTACACCATCGACCCACCAGCCCATCAAGGCAAACACGTCTAGCGCTATGATCAAGGATACGAGGCTGACTTACCGGCCCGCCGAGACAATTACGTTCGGCATGACAATGGTGCTTACCCCACCAACCTACCGGCCCGCCGGGGCAAAATCGTCTGGCCCCACAATCAAGGATATGAGGCTGACCCACTATCTCGCTGAGACAACCATGTCCAGCACGATGACCATGGTTACGCGGCTGACATACCAACCTGCCAAGATGAACATGTTCGTCTCCATAGTCGAGGATACGAGGCTGACCAACTAGCCCACCGGGACAAATACGCCCGCCACTATGATCGTGAGCACGACGACGCCACGCCGCCTACCCACTGGCCCGTCGTGACGACTACGTCGAGCCCCACCTCCGCCGGTTTGATGAACTTGACAAGGTTCCTCGGTACCTGCCACACGCGATGCCTTGCATCCGTGCACCGCGCTACGGTCATCCCCGACACTAGAATGGCCATGACTGCATTCCAGCTCCACATCGGTGACACACCGACCCATGTCAAGGGGATTACCTAGTGCCCGTACAACGCCTAGACGATGATGAACACCGACGAGAAGAGCACCGTGCCTCGATCTAGTAGAACGTGCATGCCCACGTCGTCATCTTTGAGGGGTTGAGAATACATGATGGAGGACCATCTCGAGGATGACGCCACGATGACGAAGAACCATCTCGAGGATGACGCGACGGGATGTCGTCAGCCACGCCGAGCAGCTCGCGCCGACGCTCGCCACCCGGGGTTTAAGTACCCCGTGTAAGAACTTTTATCTTTTTACTTATGCTCATTTTCATGTGTGTTTGTATTTTTGGATTCGTGGACTGGGCCAATGTTGTTGGGCCCCGTCCTCGTCATTTTTACTTTTTATGTTTGTATTTTGAATTTGTAAGGGAGGCCGAACCATGTCTTGCGACGGTTCGTCCTCTCCCACGTTCACTTGGCACCCATCCTCACTATATAAGGGGATGGCATGCCCAAGGAACACCTTGGAGTCATTGTTGAAAAGTTTATTCACAATTCGTCTCCCCCCCTATCGTAGAGAGTAGTGTAGGGGTTTGGCTAGCCCCACCCCACGCCGAGATCACTCCGTGGTAGAGCCCACGTCTCCCGTCGAGATCACTCCGAGGGAGACGTGTTAAAGCGCGCCGTCGAGATCACTCCGGTGCGAGGAAAGAGTTTCAAGAAGTCGCCACCATCAAGAATCGAAAGAGGCCTTCGTCGAGATTACTCTGGGGGTCTTGGGAGATTCAAGAAGCGTCGCCGACACGTCATCAACCTGGGAAATCTGCTCCGCCGAGGGAGCACACCCCAGATCTGTCAAGAACTCCTCTTTCTTGGAGGGTTCTTGGTTGTTACAGTTCAAGAAAGCCATTTCTTGGTACCTTTTTCCACCCTTCCACCATTTCTTGATCGCCCACCCCCCTTTCCCCATCGTTTCTTGATTCCCAACTGCCTCGTCTTGCCTTTCTTGATCGCCCACCCTCCTTTCCCCATCGTTTCTTGATTCCCAACCGCCTCGTCTTGCCTTTCTTGATCGCCCCCCCCTTTCCCCATCGTTTCTTGATTCCCAACCGCCTCGTCTTGCCTTTCTTGATCGCCCACCCTCCTTTCCCCATCGTTTCTTGATTCCCAACTGCCTCGTCTTGCCTTTCTTGATCGCCCACCCCCCTTTCCCCATCGTTTCTTGATTCCCAACCGCCTCGTCTTGCCTTTCTTGATCGCCTACCCTCCTTTCTCCCATCGTTTCTTGATTCCCAACCGCATCCTCTTGTCTTTCTTGATCGCCCACTTTCTTTCCCCTTGATTTCTTGATTTCTTGATTTCTTGAAATCTTGATTTCTTGATTTCTTGATCTCACCATATCTCCTTGATTCCCCTTCGTTCTCCCCTTCGCCCTCATCTTTCTTGATTTCTTGATTCCCACCCTCTACGCCATAACCGATTACTTGGTTTTCTGCCCCACCCCCACGACTATTCCCATGATACTTGGTTCGCTGTCTTGCCCGCCCACACGACTACGCCGTGCGCCAGCCAAGCGCGCGCCTTGTGCGCCCTCTGCTCCAACTTTTGTTGCACGCCACCCGTGGACTCAGCTCTCTGCTGGTAGTTACGACCGCACCATTCGCACCCGGTTTTGTCCTCGCCAACGACACTCGTCCGCACGACCCGACACTAAGCATCCGCTCAACGACTTGGACGCCTTGGACTAAGCGATACAAAGGTCAGTCTCGTCTCCCCTCTATAAACTCCAGTATTATTATCTTCGACAGTCTCGTCTTCCCCTATCGCATCGGCTACCGTGATATTCTCGAACATCATCGGATAGGACTAGCCACCTTGTCGAGCATAGGGATTCTTGTGGTAGACGGACTGTCATCCGACTTGGACGCCGAACGCTCTAGGGCTGTTAGATGCCCCTCACTTAGTAGACGTCTAGTAGGTCCAGCGGGTCATTGGGAGTTTGATCTTAGGTTCACTCGTCTCTCATTGATCGGTACGGCCGACGTCGCTATCCGTCAAGTCCTTATCTGCTCATTCGTATTTTCTCATCATTCGGCTTACATCCCATACATTCGCATCATAACCCTATGACGTGAAACGCGCCGATCGATCCCGGCCGTCGTCGTATCACATCAATACATTAGGAGTTCATCAACTGGGTATTGAACATGAACTCCTACTTTCGGTGGTACCGCATGGACGGCGACCTGTGCGCTGAATATGCGGAGTCAAGACTTGGCGAACAAGCCAAGATATTCTAGGAAAATGAGTGTGTGGCTGCTGAGTGACGAGGATGGCCCACCATATCATGGGCCCAAATGGCACAAAAGTTGAGGAGAAAGTATGTGCCTCTACAATATCAGATGTCCCTGTTCCTCACGTCGCTTGACATTAGGCAAGGTCAACTTACTATGATGGAATACATAGAGGCATTCGAGGAGTGTCGGATGTGCTGTCGATTCATGGAGGACCCACGAGTCATCATCTGTCTATTTGCCCATGGGCTACTGTGGACCCTACACAGCGAGGTCCTTAAGTGTAACCCTGCAAAGGTCATCAAAGCCTACCATTTAGTGGGGCACATGGGGCATCTAAGCGACAAGGTTACCGCACATACTACTCACACCACGCCTCGAGTCATACCCACTCGAACCACACTACCCGCGACTGCTTGGGCTTCCTAGAACACTAGGGGGCAAGGAATCATCCTTGCTACGTCAATTGGTTCGACCCCACATGCTCAGGCCGTCACGAGCGACACTCTAGCACGCAACACCTCCGTTAGTCAAGAACAAAATACATGCTTCAAGCGACAAGGAAAAGGGCACCGAGCTAACCAATGTTTGTACTTGGCTCTCCTGATCAATACAGGAGAGGTCGAGGAGGACCAGAACGGAGAATTAGAGTCATTACATGATGACGATTGTTGCGCAGACGAGGAGATCACGAACGGGTACGAGTCATTCGACCCATAAGTTGGGTATATCGAGATAGTGGATGCCAGTACGACTCCGACGTCTGCTCCAAGCCATCGTGTATGGCGACTCGGTAGCATTGCTGCTGACCGCCCTAGCACTAGTGGGACATCCATCCCACCTAGCACTACATCGCAGGTTAACCCTGCACCTGTCTTGTAGAGGACAGCCCTGTTGCTCGACACGATTCTACGAACATCGGTCTTCTACACATTTGTTAGAATAAATGACTAAGCACGTAAGTTGATGGTAGATAGTGGCGGTTGTGTCAATGCCATTGCGGACGCCATAGTCGCCCGACTAGGGTTGGTGGCCATGCCTCTTTTTAACTTGTAGGACATGTTGTGGATTAACACTTCATCACTACCGATGAAGCGACAATGCCACGTCCCGTAATGGATGGATACATGCGATGAGACCATCCTGTATGACGTCCTTCCTATGAAAGAAGGAATTATTATCTTGGGTTGTCCCTAGATCTATGACTACGACGTCACCATAGCTGATAGAGAAAACAGGTGTTTGTTCCTACATCAGGAACGACAGGTCACGTGGTACTCTTACACCACGAAACCAGCCTGGAAGAGTGCCTCAACCCGAACGACATGGCTAATGATTGTCCGCCATCGCGTGTCCCCCCGAGAGCCAAGATGCAATGATGATGAGGCGCTATCATGCCCCACCGGTTGTGCCGCCCGCTGGACCGCCCGCTGGACCGCCCGCTGGACCGCCCGCGCAACTAGTCAGGAGACCCGCACTGCACACACCGCCGCCCATACCGCTCGCCTAGCTACCAAAGCTGCCCACGCCCGTCGTCTGACCAACCATGCCGCCCACCTGACTGCCCTTGCCATTCACTTGGAGGAGACATGTGTCATTCGCACCGATCTCGCCCTAGAGTTTCCTCGACCCAGTGCGGATCCGCACTCTTCCCTGGACAGGATGATAAGCGGCAGGCGTGTTGCGACCACCGTGCCATGCACGAGGTAACGGCCAACCGCCGTTCCCTACCTCTCGCGCCGAGCACCGCTTGACTCCCCGGGGCCCACGCCCAGGGTTGAGCCAACACGAGATCGCGAAAGGCCAGGTCCCTCGACGACCGCATACCCATGCACCCGTAGAGAGTCCTCATCATGCATTCGCCCAGCATGTTTTGTCATTGCATCAACATCACCAAAGTAGATCTATGCACATGCATGCAAAGTACAAGCAGGCTGCCGACTCGTGTATCCCACTCTAAGTGTGTGATGTGGGGAATCGAGTGTCGGTGATAATTCAGCAACAGAGTTATTCTCCCGGGTCAGCCATAATGCTACATAATCGTAGTGCCGGCTCCTTTTCGACCCTCAAACGAGTGGGCGGTCATGCCTACGCCATCGAAGTCCCTGCTTTGTGTGGGATTAGCTGGGTGAAGATACTCCTTTAGTGCCTTTTGATTTTCATCGTCTTCTTTGGTCGCATTTTTGTGTTTTTGTACTCGATAGTTTGTTTTTGTCACATTGCAACGCGTTTAAAACGTCCGTGTTTTCAGTGTCATGGGAGGGGCCCTTAGTCATTGGGACCCCCTCCCTTGTCCTTTCCCCCCTTTTATTTTTATGTTCTAACTTTTCCTTTACTTTGTAATGGGGGCCTAATGTAACACGTAGTCGTCCAGGATTGAGCGGCAGATGTTACAACACAGGGAGTTGCGAGAGTACGTAGTGATGCGAAGAAAATATAATGCAATCTTTAAATTCAACAAGTACGAGGGAGTTACTGTTCAATTCATACGATCAATTAAGTTGAAGAAGTTCTATTGGATCACAATCAGACTTCCCAACGTCCCTTAGGACCAATTACACACTACGTGATTAGGGGTAAAGTGAACTACCCAATGGCATCCAATACCTTTCGGTAATTGACTAGTAATTTACCAAGAAAGAAAGTCCTATCTCCCACAAGTGATGGCTATATTCTAATCAATGAAAATACTTTCAGAGGCATGGAATAACACTTCAACAATACTGAAGAAAATAAATGGCTACAAACAAAGAGAAGGGTAGAACCTAGAGGAGATGATTTCAATGTTCGAGGTAGAGAAGACCTTGAAGAATGTTCGTCTGAATATGGAAGTCGCTAGACAGAACAGCGTGCAGCAGCGTGTACTGCAAACAGTGCTTGGGAGCTACAGTACACGACCAATGAGACACTTGGGCACCGCCGTGTGTGGGTGTTAACAGGGCCTGGGTGCTGCGGTGCGCTAGTCCCACAATGTGTGGCGCAAGCAGTGCCTCGGCGTTGTAGAGCGCGTGTGCAGCATTGCGCGGTGCAGATGCGGCCTGGGCACCATGACGCGCGTTCTCTAAACAACGTATCGGTGCAGTGGGCACGGGGAAGATGTCGGCACTGAAACACGGTGATGCGAGAGCATGGATATGCCCCACACGTGGAGGCGTGCAGAGGTGACAGTACCAAAGATTGGTAGTTGTTCAGTGGACGTTGGCCGCACGACTTGCGCGATGCATCAAGAAGGTGGCGCGCCCAGAAGAGGAGCATCCCACAAATGTGATCTGGCGTTGGAGATGATTTCAGACAGTGGTACGATTGTGACGGCACACCCAGTAGCGGCAGAACGGCCCACTGCAATGGTGCGGCGCAAGCAAATGTGTGTAGGCTTCAAGATGAATGCCAGAAGAGGTTTTTGATGATTCTTGAAGCTGAACAATCACGAACTATGAGTTCTTGATGAAGACTTCTGAGCAGAACACTATGGTGGTGTCGTTGGTGGTTCCACGGAGGGCTCGATGTGGAGGAGTGACACGATCTTCCACAATCTAAACTAGAAAGAAAACTATCTCCTTAATGGAGGAGTGGGGAGTCAGCCTTTATATAGGGTCGAAGGCATGCCCAATCGGGCCATAACGGGAAGTAACCCTCTCTTGACGAGCGGCCTTCCCAAAACAACAAAGTTACTAATGATTCAAAAGGACGAGGCGCAAAACACAAATAGGCCTGTCCATAATTTGAAAAGCAATTACATTCCAAAATATGATAAAATAAAAGATGCTCGTTGACGTGTCATTAAGCAGAATATTTGAACGATGGGTCGTGGGCATCGGCTCGTGCTGCTCAAAGTGGTTGCTGGTGTCTTCCCGTGTCGCTGGCAAGATGGTCCCTCATCATCCTCCCGGGGTGGGAGGCACTCAACTTTGACGAGTTGATGCCGATGACGTCCCTAATTGCCTGCACTAGCTCTGGTGGAAGGTGTTGTAGGTCAGCTTCTGTGATCCACGTGTATTCTGAAGAAGGTCGGTCTTGCCAACGAACAAGAATTTACTATCCAACCGCTCTCCTATAGTGTCATTTACTTCCTGTAGTACTGCGTTGATGTTTTTCGGCCTCATAGGTTTTCAACGAAAGATGGGTGGCAAGTGTGTTTCACCCTCACTTCTTAAGCTCAAAGGGCTGTGAGGTTTACAAACTAGTGGTGTTGGATGGTAGCGCTCTAAGTCGCTTACGTTAAAGGTGGGACAAATCCCCCACTCTGAAGGGATGCTCACCACATATACGCTGTCATTGATCACCCAGGAATCGAGAGAGGCCTAGCGCTACGAGGATCTAATTTCGTGACAACCCCTGGAGAAATTCTCTCAGGTCATAATCTAACCATGACCTGATCCCTCCGTAAACTTAACGGACTGTCATCGTTTATCAGCAATTTCCTTGTACTTGTTATTTTGAAATGCAATGCGTGAATGGATGATTTGATGCATGTTTCTAATGTGATTTGCAAAATCTAACCCTTTCTCAGAAAGTCTAACATGATCATCTAATGGCATGAGGTATAGAGGCCGTCAGGGTAGTTGACCATACATGATTTAGAAGGGGGTCTTACCGGTTTTACTGTTGACCGAAGAGTTATAGGCGAATTCCACTCAAGGCAACACTAGATCCCATAACTGATGTCATCCCCAACGATGGATCGTAATAAGTTGCCTAGACTACAGTTGACAACTTCAGTTTGACTATCCATTTGAGGATGGTAAGTAGTGGAAACTTTAGTTGGGTTCCCATGAGGACCCAAAATGGTTTTCAAAAGAAGCTCGTAAACCGCACATCGGGATCCCAGACGATGGTCTTTGGTACTCTATGAAGTTTGACAATGTTATCAAAGAAGACACATGTGACACGGGGAGCGTCGGAGGTCTTGGAGCATGGCACAAAATGTGCCATTTTTTTAAATCTATCGGCGACAACCATAACCCAGTCGTGTTTTCGTAATAGCTTAGGGAGTCCCAAGATGAAATCTATACTAAGATCATCCCTGGGTCTACTAGGTACTAGGAGGAGTTAGTATAATTGATGGAGGACCATCTTGCCGACGACAGCCTGACGACGACAATGACACCTGCCGGACGACCGACGACGACACGCCAACAGCCACGTCAGACAGCTCGTGCCGACATCCGCAACCCGGGGTTTAAGTACTCCGGGTAGGTTCGAACAATTTACGCTTTTCTTATGTGTATTTCTTTTCATTTCGAATTATGGGATTGGGCCAATATCGTAGGGCCCATCCTTGTCTTTTATTTTATTTTAAGATTGTATTTTGAATTTGTAAGGAGAGGTCGAACCACGTCTCATGACGGTTCAACCTCTCCCCACGTCTCCTTGGCACCCCTCCTCCCTATATAAAGGGAGGGCATGCCCAAGGGAGTACTTGGAAGTTTTTTTGAATTGAAATTGTTTCAAGAATCTTTCCCTTATCGTAGTCGTAGCGTAGGGGGTTTGGCTAGCCCCATCTCTTCTTCGAGACCACTCCGAAGAGTAGAGCCCACGTCCTGTCCGTCGAGATCACTCCGGGCGTGACGTGCTCAACCGTGCCGTCGAGATTACTCCGAATCGAGAGAGCTCCCATCGAGATCACTCTGGGCGCCCTCAAGGTTCGAGACGGCGACGGCGCTGCGCTGCATCGGGACACCTGCCTCCACCGCGGAGGATCGCCCGCGACCCACCAAGATTCCTCTCCACCAAGGTTCTTGGTTCTCTCCTCCACCATCATCTTTCTCATCCCTTCGCCCGACCATCTTCTACCCCGTTTCTTGGCCCTCCTCCTCGCCCCCCCTCACCCCCTCGTCTTCTTGAACGTTCAACATCCATTTCTTGACCTCCACAACCCGTCATTCCACCCCTCCACCCCCTTCCCCATCTTCTTGAATGCCTCCCTCCCATCCATCGTCTTGCTCGCCTCTTCTGGAACCCTCATCTTCTTGCTCGCCTTTCCTTTCCCCCCCCCCCGTCCGACCATCGCCTTGAACCCTCATCGCCCAGCCTCCTTCGATCCCGCTCGACATCTCCAGCTCTACCAGCCCGTGGATCCCACGCCAGATGCGCCGCGTGCTGCGGCCCCGCAGTCGCGCTCCGCAAATCGCTGCCCGCGACGCGCTGCCGAACCACTTCGCGCCGCAGTCCCGCACTTCCCCTGCAAGGCCGCGCCGCGCCGTGGCACCGCGGTATCATCGCGAGGACTCGATCGCACCACAGCCCCGTGATCGCGTCGCGACGCGTTCAGCTCCGCAGGCCCGCAGCCGCGCCGCAGAGCCACGCCCGCGCCGTGGCCCCACGACCGCGCCGCGAAAGTCCCCAGCACTGTGCTCCTTCGTCCCCCTCGGGGTTGTGAGCCCCCGTAGCCATGATGCCGGTGGCCCATTGATGACTCTCAAATATGTCATCAAATAATCAAGTTCTCAAGCTTAAATTCATCACAATTATCTTGTGAATTCATGCTAAGTTCATGCATATGTATATTGTTTTATGAAATTACTAACCCGACTTGATTCTTTGAATCAAGTGGAATATATTTAACATTTTATGGCTAGTGAACATTCAGAAACAGGTTAAGAAGATCAAGGAAGAGAGGAGGATCAAGAGAAGCGGGCAAAAATTCGAAGTGGCAAAAATTACGAAAATGCCCCTGTGCATGACTTAAGAGAAACCCTATAAATACTCTCTTGAGAGAGGAGGCCAGGTTGTTCAGAATTTTCTCTAAGGAAACTAAGGCTTGGAGAAGAGGATTTCTGCACCCTCCAGGAGCTGATGAGCTTTTGGAGTTGGAGAGGAAGAACAGACTGAAGATAGCTTGGATTGAAGAACCACGCCTCGCCGCAAGGACGTGACACCCGACGTGGGGAAATCTCAAGCTTCAGCCCTGTAATCCCTCTCTTCTCAGACAATTTTGGTTGGGTTGGAAGAGTCACAAGATCTTCCAATGTTTTCCAACAGAGGATTGTTTCGTTTCAGATTTGATTTCAGTTTAAACTTTGTTCTTTTTTTGTTCAAATCGTCTTCCCCAAATCTTCCAAAAGAACAGAACTCCTTTGGTTTTTTTTGCACAAGCAGCGTGCAGCAGCAGCAGCCGCACGCAGCGGAGCCGCCGTGTGCAGCAAAGCCGCCGCGCTCAGCCGTGCACAGCCGCACGCAACCGCATGCACGACAACCGCGCTGGCAGCCGCAGCCGCGTGCGGCCGTAGCGTAGCAGCGAGCGCACAATCGCGCGCATACCGCACGCAGAACGCAGCCGAGTGCAGCACGCAGCCGAGTGCAGCACGCAGCACGCAGCCGAGTGCAGCACGCAGCACGCAGCCGAGTGCAGCACGCAGCCGCGCGCAGCACGCAGAAGCGCACTACTGCGCACAGCCGCACGCAGCACGCAACCCCGCGCAGCACGCAGCCGCGCACAGCACGCAGCAGCGCGCGCACTGCGCAGCGCATGCAGCGCACGCGCGCATACGCAGCCGCGCGCAGCACGCAGTTGCGTGCAGGCATCCCGTGCATAGGCAGCCGCTGCGCGCTGCATAGTCAGCGCGAGGGCCGCCGCCGCGCAACACCGTCGCGCAGGTTATCCCTGCACGCAAGGTGTTCGATCCCTTGCCCCAAAGGGCAAAGGATCTGCCTACTGAGAAATTCTATCTAGACGGCTTGATTAAGTTGCACTTTAACATAATTAAGATAAGATAAGAGAGATTTTCTTTGCTGAATTAAAAATTAAGGAACGGTTCTGTGAGTTTCCCTGAAGATTATTTAGCAGGATTAAATACTTCTGTAAAGTGGAAAAGTAACATATCTATTGACTGAAAAGGAATTTCCTGCTGTTTTCTTTTGCTCCCTGTGGATCGACCCTCACTCGCCCTAACTTGTGAGGTTTATAAATTCGTTGAATAAGCTTAATCCTCACACATGTTACTGATAAATAACCAGTAAAAAACACAGTAAAATTGAGCCTATCAACTGGCGCCGTTGCCGGGGAGCACGGTATTATAGTAGGAACTTTCATTTTCCTGAATCTACAGTCAAATTTTTCAAATCTTTAGTCAATTCTCTGAACCTACAGTCATTTTTTGCAAATCTATAGTCATTTTTTTTGTTGATTCTCCTAGAGCTGCAGGACTTAACAATCCTCAGCTTATTGTTATTCTAACCATTTGTTGAAGATTTATGGTAGTAACACGTTCAGGAGCTGGTGAAAAATCTGCAGAGAAAGACATTAGAGACACCTCTCCAGATTCCACAGTTACAGAACCTGAAATCCAGCAGGAAAATATGGCTGAAGAGATTCATCAGCAGCATGAGAGGAGAAGGACCATGCTTGACAGGTCGACACCGTCGGGAAGCCTACGTCAAACTGATGTAAATCTGAACATCGGTGACGGTATCGCCTTTCGATATGACAACGCATTAATTCATTCCTTACCTGAATTTAATGGACTGCCTGCTCAGAATCCCTTAGAATTTCTTGATGACTTCCATATTAGGTGTTCATCTCAAAATGTTCCAGGAATTTCTACAGAAATTTTAAAAATGAAATATTTTCCTCTAACTTTAAAAGACAAAGCATTTTCTTGGTATCGTAATTTAGGAATCACCTTTAACTCATGGGATGAGATGCAAGGAAAATTTATGCAGAAATTCTACCCTCTCTCCAAAACGAATTTCTATAGAAGGGAAATTCATAATTTCCATCCTCATGATGGAGAAGCTTTTAGTGAGTCATGGGAGAGATTCAATGATTTGTTGAGGAAGTGTCCTCACCATGGCATTGAACAATGTCAATTAGCCCAAATATTTTATGAGTCTCTCTCTGATTTTATGAAAAACAAAGTAAATCTCGCTACGAGTGGAACGTTCTATATTGCATATGAGGACGAAGTTTTTGATATTTTGAAGAGAGTCGCAGAAACTGATTTGCAGGAGATTGGAGCCAATCAGAATGGTAGGAATGTGCAGCCCAAGAGAGCAGGAGTTCTGCAGGTCAACGCCAAGGAGGGAGAGCTACAAGCGGGCCTAAGGGAGACCAACCAGAAATTGGAGGAGCTCACCTCTACCTTGAAGAATGTCTTCCTAGGTAACTCTCCCATCATTAAAGCTAAGATCTGCTCTCTCTGTTTTAGCAGGGAACATGAAGATGGAGCCTGCCAAGCCATGGAAGAAGAGGTGAAGGCCTTCAACCAGCCGCAACAATCGTGGGCAGGTCAAAAGCGGCCAAATTTCCAAAACGGAGAGGCCTTCCACCAAGGAAACAAGCCGGCAGCTCAACCCCCGTTCCAGTAGAGACAACAATTCCAGCACAGGCCTCCACAACAGTATCAGGTTTCATCTCAAAATCAACCTGATTTCTCTACATTAACACCCGTCATTTCAGATATGATCGAAAAGCAAAACCAAAAGTTGCGGGTGGAAATGGAGATGCGAATGCAGGTGATGATGGAGTTCCAGACTAAACAAAGGCTGGAGTCACAAGAGCAAATGAGGAAACTGCTTGAGAGTTTCAGGCCACCCTCTGAGTCCCAAGGTATCCTTGTAGAAAACACTTGCACATCTCAACGTTTTCCTACGAAATCCGTCATCAATCCATGCAATTTGCATCAAGTTCAACATTCTAGCCATGAGGAAATGGATGAATTGGATCCTGAAGTTGTGGCAGCCTCAAGATTGAGGAATGGAAAGGAACTTCAGGATCCCTATAGGTATTCTGTAGAAAATGCTAGGAAGAAAGATGAGTCAAGGGAGCATGAAGGAGAGGATCTTCCCGACGGCGATGAACCCTTACCTTCCACAAGTGGGCAACACATACCTTACCCCTCCGCCCTAACGAGAAAGAAACCTGTCCTTGATTATGAAAACAGGTTGTTGGAGAACTTTAGGAAGGCCACAATGACAGTCACTATGGAAGACATGCTTAGGTGTGCACCATCACTTAAGAAATATCTTAAGGACTCTTGCACAAATAGAACGAGTAGGGAAGTTGTTAAACTTTCCGAAAATGCCTCTAGCATTTTAAATGACATACCTATAAAAAAGAGGGATCCTGGTGCCCCTTTTATCACTTGTGACATAGGAGGAAAGACTTTTTCAAAAGTCTTGTTAGACACAGGAGCAAGCATCAGCATCATTCCGACAGCATTGTATGAGGAATACGGCTTCGGGGAGCTTGAAGAGATCCATATGGACTTACTCTTAGCCGACGGAACGGTCAGGCAACCTGAGGGACGATTGACTGATGTCACTATCACTGTAGAAAATTGTGAAATTCCTGTCGATTTCATAGTAACTGATGTAAAAATTTCAGGAGACTTTAGCTTGGCTCCTATCATTCTAGGAAGACCATTTTTAGTGATGACTAGGACTACCATGGACTGGGAAAAGGGGACTGTCGAGTTTAAGATAGGGAAGGAAAGAGTTCAACTTGACATTTCTAGGATGATGAAGTGCCCCTTAGGGAGCAATGAAGAGCTCAGATTCTGCACAGAAAATGAAGGAGAAGAGGGAAGAGTGAAGGAGTACCTATCCAACATAGAAAGTAGAGAGCTAGATGATGAACTCTTAGACTCTGCAGAAGTAAAAGCTCACCTAGAACTTAAACCACTTCCCTCTACCCTCAAGTATGCCTATTTAGACTATACAGAAAGTTTACCTGTGATTATATCTTCATCCCTCACTCCAACACAAGAAGAGAGCTTACTCAAAGTGCTTAAAGAGCATAAATCGGCCATAGGGTGGACTTTTGATGACATCAAAGGAATTCCATCTTCAATTTGTGAGCACAGGATATTTCTAGAAGATGCAGCTAGACCCTGTAGAGAACATCAGAGGAGGTTGAATCCCCACATGAGAGAAGTCCTCGAAAAGGAAATTCTCAAGTGGCTTAATGCCGGCGCCATCTATGCGATTTCCGATAGTAGATGGATCAGCCCGATACATATGGTTCCTAAGAAGTCAGGAGTGACTGTTGAGCTGAATGATAAAGGAGAAGAAGTGCAGAAGAGGCTAACCACTGGGTGGAGGGTGTGCATTGACTATCGGAAATTGAACAAAGCTACCAAGAAGGATCATTACCCATTACCCTTCATGGATCAAATACTAGAAAAATTATCGGGGCCGCATTATTTCTGTTTTCTTGATGGTTATTCAGGATATAACCAAGTGAATATCCATCCTGAGGACCAAGAGAAGACGACCTTCACGAGTCCTATAGGGACATATGCCTTTAGGCGTATGCCTTTCGGGCTATGTAATGCGCCCGCCACATTCCAACGATGCATGAATGCACTCTTCTCCGATCTAGTGGGGGAGTGCTTAGAAATATTTATGGATAATTTTTCTGTATTTGGATCCACATTTGAAAACTGCCTCCTTAGCCTCACCAAAGTATTGAAGAGGTGCATTGAGTCGAACCTCGTACTAAGTTGGGAAAAATCTCATTTCATGGTGCAGGAGGGAGTAGTGCTGGGCCACATGGTAAGCAGCCGTGGCTTGGAAGTGGACAAGGCCAAGATCGAGGTCATCCAGAGCCTTCCACCTCCAACCAACCTAAAAACCCTTAGGGGTTTCCTCGGCCACGCGGGTTTCTATAGGCGTTTTATCCTTGATTTTGCTAAAATTTCTAAACCGCTTACAAACCTTTTATCGTCTTAAAATAATGATTTTGAACTAACACTAGAGGCTAAGAATGCATTTGATAAATTAAAAGAAGCTTTAGTAAATGCACCTATCTTGCAAGGGCCCGATTGGACCCTTCCTTTTGAACTAATGTGTGATGCTTCTGATTTTGCAGTAGGTGCAGTGTTAGGCCAGCGAATTGACAAGAAACCCGTGGTCATCTACTACGCCAGTAGAACATTAGTGGATGCACAGCTGAATTATTCTACGATTGAAAAGGAACTACTGGCTATTATTTTTGCATTAGAAAAATTTAGGTCTTATTTGTTAGGAAGTAAAATTACTGTTTTTTCTGATCATGCAGCTATTAGATATTTATTAGCAAAGAAGGAGGCAAAACCTAGGTTGATTAGATGGGTGTTACTTTTACAAGAATTTGATTTGGAGATTAAGGACAAGCGAGGATGTGAAAACGTAGTAGCAGATCACCTCTCTCGAATTTTAAACACCCAACCTGCGTTAATAAACGATGCATTTCCGGATGAACATGTCCTAACCGCACAAGGAGCATCGCTTCCTTGGTATGCGCATATTGTCAATTTCTTGGTTTCAGGACAAATTCCAACAGGTTGGACGTCTCACGAGAGGAAGAAGCTGCTTAAAGATGCAAGATTTTACTTTTGGGAAGACCCGGAGCTATTCCATCAAGGCCAAGATCAAATTTTGAGGCGGTGCGTCCCCGAGAGCGAGCAAAGGAGCATATTGGAATTCTGCCATTCCAAACCTGGAGGAGGACATTACTCCGCTAAGGTAACCGCACATAAAATTGTTGAATCTGGTTTTTTTTGGCCTACGTTATTTCAAGACGCTCAAAAGTTTTATAACACATGTTTATCATGCCAAGCATCCATCAACATAAGTAGGAAAGATAGAATGCCTCTACAACCCATTCTAGAAGTAGAAATATTTGATTTATGGGGAATAGATTTTATGGGACCTTTTCCTAGTTCAAATGGGTATGAATATATATTGATGGCTGTCGATTATGTCTCCAAATGGGTGGAGGCCATCCCCTCAAAAACCAATGACAGCAAGGTAGTGACTAATTTTATTGAGAAACATATTTTTTATAGATATGGATGCCCACGAGCGATCATTAGTGACGGAGGATCACACTTTACAAATTACAACTTTAGGAACCTCCTCAAGAAATTTGGTGTTCATCATCGAGTCACTACCCCTTATCACCCCCAAGCGAATGGCCAAGTGGAATTATGCAATCGGGAGGTTAAGAAAATTTTGAGGAAAATAGTGCGTCCAGATGGGAAAGATTGGTCTAGGAAGCTCGACGAGGCATTATGGGCTTATAGGACAGCTTACAAAACCCCTCTCGGCATGTCTCCCTTCCGCCTTATCTTTGGCAAAGCTTGTCACCTACCACTTGAGTTAGAACACAAGGCCCTTTGGGCTATTAGAAAACTCAACCTAGATTTGGATAGAGCCGGCAAGCATAGACTTCTTCAATTGAATGAGTTGGAAGAGTTAAGAAATGAGGCTTATGAGAATTCGAAGATTTATAAAGCCAAGATGAAGATGTTTCATGACAAGAGCTTGAGGAGAAGAATCTTTGTGGAGAATCAAAAAGTATGGCTGTACAACTCTAGACTAAAACTCTTTCCAGGTAAATTGAAAACGCGATGGGATGGTCCCTTCCTTGTTCAGCAGGTTTTTGAGAATGGAGCCGTCACAATTTTAGATCCTACATCTCAAAGACGATTCACTGTGAACGGGCAACGGCTCAAACCCTACTTAGAAGAAGAAGATCTTCACAGCCCCATGAATATTACGTTAGAAAAGCCATCGCATGATAGCTCATGATCCGATTAGCTTTTGTTTTTACTACATTTCCTATTCTCTATGCTTGGTTATTTTCCTTGTTTTGTTTTTGTTTCTGCGTTTTTGTTTCTGTTCTCGTGTGCAGCCACTCCGATCCACGCCCACCTAACACGTCACTGGACAACACGCATGCTGATCGCCGCCCTTCCTTCCATGGTTTGGTATTCCTTTCTCCTTCCTCTCAATTACGATTTGTCATGTAGGAACATGCCTTTTATTGAGGGGGGGAGGGGAGTACATTTACATGGATTATCCATGAAATTTTTTTCGTTTTTGCATTCACAAACCATGGATATTTGATGATCTTAGGAGATGATTGTCCAATGATATGCATGATAATTCGATTCTTTTCAAAAGGGTAGAAATGCAAGAGTGGCCAGCTAGGGAATCCTAGGTGAAGTAAGCCTAGCTAGGTGCACTACGATCCATACCACGACAGTCATATCTATTACCATTATACTTCTCTCACCTCACCATCCACTTCGGGTTGAGTTAGCACTTACATGCACGAAAATTTTTAGCTATAGTGGAGAGTAGGGTTAGTGTTAGCTCATTGGCAGTATTATTATGACGTGAGTGAAGCTCCCTGACCCATGAAGGATACATAACTTCGTCGGGGGAATAAGCTGCCGGTCTACTAAGGACGGCACATGGGTAGTGGATAAGCGCCACCAAACTATCAAGTGAAAGCTGCACTGCGCATAAACAAGCAAAAGCTTGCATCATAGCACTAAAGTTGATTGTCATAAAAAATGACCAACAAGTAGCAAATGCCAAATAAAATAAAGGTGGAAAAGCTGTCTCCCATGTGTTTGAGCCAATGCTACTATAGCCATAGTATTGACCTAGCATTAATACCACTCTCTACGCCTCGTTCAGTAGTGCGCTTGGGGTGTTAACTCGATCTTATTCCATATACTATGTACTTACTATATGTACTCCATAGATCATGTGCACTTAGTTGAGGTTTAAGGCTGAGATAGATCCTAAAATTCTTCTACGCTGGTCAATTTTAATTGCTGAAAATACTCCTTGAGAAGAGCATGAATCAAAGTTATCGGAAGTCAAAATTCACCTTGAGATCATCTTTTATTCTCACCTGCATGTCATTACTAAGGGACTAGTAATGATCTAAGTTGGGGGGTGTTTGATGACTCTCAAATATGTCATCAAATAATCAAGTTCTCAAGCTTAAATTCATCACAATTATCTTGTGAATTCATGCTAAGTTCATGCATATATATATTGTTTTATGAAATTACTAACCCGACTTGATTCTTTGAATCAAGTGGAATATATTTAACATTTTATGGCTAGTGAACATTCAGAAACAGGTTAAGAAGATCAAGGAAGAGAGGAGGATCAAGAGAAGCGGGCAAAAATTCGAAGTGGCAAAAATTACGAAAATGCCCCTGTGCATGACTTAAGAGAAACCCTATAAATACTCTCTTGAGAGAGGAGGCCAGGTTGTTCAGAATTTTCTCTAAGGAAACTAAGGCTTGGAGAAGAGGATTTCTGCACCCTCCAGGAGCTGATGAGCTTTTGGAGTTGGAGAGGAAGAACAGACTGAAGATAGCTTGGATTGAAGAACCACGCCTCGCCGCAGGGCGTGACACCCGGCGTGGGAAATCTCAAGCTTCAGCCCTGTAATCCCTCTCTTCTCAGACAATTTTGGTTGGGTTGGAAGAGTCACAAGATCTTCCAATGTTTTCCAACAGAGGATTGTTTCGTTTCAGATTTGATTTCAGTTTAAACTTTGTTCTTTTTTTGTTCAAATCGTCTTCCCCAAATCTTCCAAAAGAACAGAACTCCTTTGGTTTTTGCACAAGCAGCGTGCAGCAGCAGCCGCACGAGCGGAGCGCGTGTGCAGCAAAGCCGCTCAGCCGCACAGCCAAGACGTAGCACCGCGCAGCATGCGGCCGCGCTGCGGCACCGGCGTACAGAGCAGCGCTGTGCGCCTGACGCGCAGTAGCGCACGCAGAACGCAGCCGAGTGCAGCACGCAGCCGAGTGCAGCACGCAGCACGCAGCGAGTGCAGCACGCGCGGCACGCAGCCGAGTGCAGCGCGGCGCGCGCGGCCGCTGGCCGCACTGCGGCGCACAGCACGCAACCTCGCGCAGCCGCACGCGGCGGCGCACTCTGCGCACAGCCGCATGCAGCACGCAGCCGCGCGCAGCACGCAGCGCGCAGCACGCGCGATTGCGTGCAGGCATCCGATGCGCAGGCAGCGCCGCGCTGCGCATAGTCAGCGCGCAGGAGGCCGCCAAGCACGCAACACCGTGCGCGCAGGTTATCCCTGCACGCAAGGTGTTCGATCCCTTGCCCCAAAGGGCAAAGGATCTGTCTACTGAGAAATTCTATCTAGACGGCTTGATTAAGTTGCACTTTAACATAATTAAGATAAGATAAGAGAGATTTTCTTTGCTGAATTAAAAATTAAGGAACGGTTCTGTGAGTTTCCCTGAAGATTATTTAGCAGGATTAAATACTTCTGTAAAGTGGAAAAGTAACATATCTATTGACTGAAAAGGAATTTCCTGCTGTTTTCTTTTGCTCCCTGTGGATCGACCCTCACTCGCCCTAACTTGTGAGGTTTATAAATTCGTTGAATAAGCTTAATCCTCACACATGTTACTGATAAATAACCAGTAAAAAACACAGTAAAATTGAGCCTATCACCCATCGTTCTCGGCCGCCACCTTGGATCGTCTCCTTCGACTTCCTTTTCTGCGTCGTGCACTAAGCGCGCGCCGGACGCCGGCAGACCATATCCCACCCGGGAGCACGTTGCTACGCCATAATTTGAAGATGCCAACGACTAAGTGCTCATCAGGTCAGCTCGTCTCCTCTCCATACTTAACCAGTATTATTACCTGTTCCAGTGCCGTCGTCCGCTATCGCGTCCTCTGCCGCCATTCTTCAAGTGACGTCGGAATAGGAATAGCTACTGTTGACGAGAGTAGGACCTATTTCTTGAGGTAAACGGCTTGTCACTCGATCTTTTTTGAAATTCCGAACTTACCAGGGCCGTTAGACGCCCCTCTTGACTAGACGACTAGTGAACCTGAGGGTCATTGGGAGTTTGATCAGCCGATCATTCACCCTGGGAGTCCGTCACAATTATCGTTCTTATCTCCTAATTCCTAACTGCTCATTCATATACCTTTCATCTCTTACACTGATTTATATCATATCATCATCTATTGTTGTGACGTGAAACGCGCCGTTCGATCCCGGCCATCAGCGTTTCGCATCATATTGGTATCAGAGCCGGTCGTGTTAGCTCTTGCTTAACAGGGTCGGTTGGATATTTTTTACGCTTTGATATATTGCGCACATCATACTTTGATAATCCATTCGCATATTACACATCATAGCATCTCATCCATCACGTGCACACCCCTAGAACATTTTTACGACGTGAATGGTTGATCATAGAATGGTTCGCATGCGAGCCCAATGTCGGGACATCGAATACCTTGATAGAGACGAGGATCGTGAATACGATCCCGTCATGGGGGATCCTCGCCTCGAGAATCCCTTTAGCGAACAGTCACTAGATGAACCCCTGGATCCGGAGGAGGCATATGTTCCTCCTCCCCTATCTCGAGGTCCCGCCCCTCGGGACTCGAACGACGGAGCTGAACCAGCACCCGCAGCGCACTGATCTTCTGTAGACCGCATTCCTCCGTTGCTGTCCCTATCCGTAGGGTCACGGCGATTGAGCATTATTGATGGAGGACCATCCGGATGACGACAGCCAGACGACGACACCAACATCTGTGGGACGCCCGACGACGACACGCCAGCAGCCCCATCGGACAGCTCGCGCCGACGTCCGCAACCTGGGGTTTAAGTACTCCGGGTAGGTTTGCAAGATTTATGTTTTCTCTCTATGTGTCTTTCTTTGTATTTCGAATTATGGGATTGGGCCAATATCGTAGGGCCCATCCTCGTCTCTCTTTATTTTACAGTTTGTATTTTCATTTTGTAAGGAGAGGTCGAACCACGTCTTGCAACGGTTCCACCTCTCCCCACGTCTCCTTGGCACCCCTCCTCCCTATATAAGGGGAGGGCATGCCCAAGGGACTACTTGGAAGTTTTTGAAATTGAAAAGTCTTTTCAGAGATCTTCCCCCTTATCGTAGCGTAGCGTAGGGGGTTTGGCTAGCCCCACCTCTTCGTTGAGATCACTCCGGAGAGTAGAGCCCTCGCGGCGTCCGTCGAGATCACTCTGGGCGTCGCGTGTTCAACCGTACCGTCGAGATCACTCCGGTACGTCAAGAATTTCAAGAAGCCGTTGCAATCAAGAATCAAGAGTGTGCCCATTGAGATCACTCTGGGTGCCTTCAAGATTCAAGAAAGCGAAGGCGCTGTGCTGCATCGGGATATCTCTCTCATCCTTCTTGTTTGTCAACCATCGATCTCCCCTCCTTCCTCTCCTACACTGCCACCGCCCCTTTACCCCTGCCACCACCTAGTTCCGACCTTCTTGATTCCCCACCCATTGCTCCGCCATCTTCTTGACCTTCTCCAACCTCACCCCATCCACGATCTTTCCCGAACCCCGCCAAACCCCTACGCAGCCTCGCCAACATCCCGCGCAGTCCGCGCCGCCAGCGGTCTTGCCGCCACGACCGCCCGTGATCTTGCCGCACGCCGCCCGCGATCGTGCCGCACGGCCACCCGCCCCGCTCGCGGAACGGCCGTCCTCGCGCCACCGCACCGCCGTCCTCGCGCCACCGCACTGTCGTCCTCGCGCCACCGCACCGTCGTCCTCGCGCCACCGCACCGTCGTCCTCGCGCCACCGCGCTCGCGGAGCCACTGCCCCAACGCGTGCGGCCGCCCTGATCTCCACCGGTTCCACCCGCGGCTCCCCTTGAACCCGCGGCCACGACCCTCCTACCCGCGCCACGGGGCCGCTGACCCACGGGTTCCGCTATCCGACGGACTGGTCGCGCACCCGGCTCCTTGCTCGGCGCCGGCACCAGCCTGAGCCCTCGTCAAGTTACTCGCCGAAGAGTGGCACCGTGACGTAACCACGCCCTGACACGAATTCTCACGTCCCCGCATCGCCTCCCGTCGGCCTCCCGGGCGAGTCGGATATCACTTCGCTTCCACTGGTTTTTCGGCCCGTCAACTCATCGCTCGCCCCCGATACGCCACGGACTCAGCGATCCTAAGGTCAAATCCTCATCTCCTCTCCGTCTTAAAACCAGTATTATTACTTCTTGCAGTGCCGTCTCCCGCTATCGCGTCCCCTGCCTCGGCGCCACGAAAGAATCGCCAGAAATAGGATTAACCACCATCGACGAGAATAGGAGCTTTCTTGAGGTAAACGGACTGTCTTCTGACCGCTTAAATTCCGAACTTGACAGGGCCGTTGGACGCCCCTCTCGTCTAGACGTCTAGTAGATTCCGAGGGTCATTGGGAGTTTGATCTACGGATCGTTCTTCTAGGGTGATCGTCCCAATCCACGTTGTTATCTGTTGATGTCTTGTATCGCTCGTCCATACGCGCATTATTTTTGAACATCATTTCACCACATAGCATCATCTTCTCCTGTGACGCGAAACGTGCCGCTCGATCCCGGCCGTCGTCGTTTCGCATCAATTATGACGAGCCCATGGCTCGTGAGGTGAACCAACGACCGGGTAAGGCTCCCATGAGGGACCCTCCCGTCCAGGAGCAGCCGCCGCGTTATCCCGAGGCACCACCGACTGCCTACGCCTACCCGGAGAAACGAGTGGACCGCCGACGATCCCCACCTAGGGATCACTACCGTGGAGACCGCCGGAGAAGCCCAGTCCAGGGTTATGATGATCACCGCAGCGACTGACGCCGCTCCCCACTACCGGATGAGAGGCGAGACCCCGGACATCATGATGATTATCCCTATCCTCAGGATAGGCGCGCTTATCCCGTAGGAGGCCACGGCAGATAGCAGCGCGACCCTCGTGTCGTTGGGGCCCACAACCCCAACCGCATCCCAGTGCGCAATGCACTTCATTACTCATCCCGCCCGGGGAGTCCGCAGGACCCACCACCCGTCCGACGTCCAGACGCCGTCGCTTACAGTGGTAGCTCCGCCTATCCACCGCACCATAGTGTCGCACCCGTCCACGTGCCGGATAGTTACCGGGATGCCCCAGATCCTCCCCGAGCTCCATCGAGGCACGGCCCCGAGTATGACCCACTACCTCGACGAGACCCATACCCGGATGATGATCATCGATATCCCCGATATCCTGATCATCCACATCATCGGGATGATGGATACCCACCACGATATGCATCTCCCCCGAGACACCACCATCGTGATGAGTACCACGATGAGAGATGACACCGACCTGCCCCGCCTCGACGAGATGACTACCGTTATGAGGATCAATATGACTATGATCATCCCCGAGGTGCTCCCCGCCACCTTCCTACGCGCCGTCACTATGATGAGCATGAACGACGACGTGAGGCACACCGGGGGATGATACAGAAGAGCGTCCGCTTGGAAGTCCCCATTTTCGATGGGTCCCGAAACCCAAAAGATTACACTGATTGGGAGTCGGACTTGGAGAGTTACTTCCAGTGGTACAAGATGGACGACGATCTATGTGTTGAGTAGGCCGAAGCACGGCTTGGAGGGCAGGCCAAAATCTTTTGGAAGAACGAGAAGGAAGCCGCACGACAGCGCCGAGATCCGCCCTTGACTTGGGCTGAGATGTCACGTAAGCTTACGGACAAATACGTCCCTAAGCTGTACATGACGCACCTGATGCTGTGTTGGATGAACTTGCGTCAAGGAAAACGCAAGGTCTCCGAGTACATCGTAGAGTTCGAGGAGTACAGAATGTGATGCAAATTTGTGGACAGCCCACAAATCCAGATCGCCTTCTTTATTCACGGGTTACGGCAGGACTTGGGCACCCGAGTCTTGGAACAGAACCCGGCTACGGTCGACTTAGCGTACAGTCTCGTTGAAAGCAACGAGTTTAGCACCGAGAGTATCACCGCCGCCGCGCTACCTACTCCTCGACCAGCATCATCAGCGATCTCAGCAGCCCCGTCATGCACCACTTGGACTCAGAACTCGGGATCTGTGCCCAGGACGACCAGTACCACCCCGACTCCAACCGCACCGGCCGCGCCAACTACCGCCCCAGTACCGACACCAGCCACCTCGTCGGCCCTATCTACGGCTCGAGCTCCGAACGCCCCTAGAGAGCCCATGTAGTGCTTTAAGTGCAAGGGGTTCGGACACCGACGTAGTGATTGCCCGTCACTTATGATTATGGACATGCATGGGCAACCCGCCGAAGACCAACAGGATGATGACCTTGAGGTCGACGAGTATCCGGGCGATGACCTCGATGGTGATGAGCTGGATGATCCCCTAGGGTACATCAAGATCACGCCGATCGCTCCTACCGCTACCTACCCCGTCGCCACCGTGGACACTCGAGAGATTAGAGGATCCACTAGCACACCGCGAGTGGGTTCCACTTCCTCCGCTACCACTGTGGCTACTCAACCAGTCGACGTTGCGCAGCGAACGTCGATCTTTCACACATACGTCAAGATTGGAGGACGTACCTACAAACTGATGGTCGACAGTGGGAGCTGCATCAACGGGATTTCAGAGGATACGGAGACCCGCCTAGGATTACCCTTGATTCCTCATCTGACGTCGTACCAGGTTTCGTGGATTGACGCATCGACCATACCGGTCAAGATGCAATGCTATGTGCCGCTGAAGATGAGTACTTACGACGAGAGGGTCCTATGCGACGTCCTACCAATGAAAATTGGTAGCATCATCTTGGGCAGACCGTGGCTATTTGACCACGACGTGCAGCAATCCGGACGAGCGAACACTTGCTCGTTCATCTACGGTGGACGCCGACTCGCTTGGTATCCCTCGGTGTGGATACCCTCGTTACCCACGCGATCGGCACCCGCGGCCCCGTGCCCCACTCCTACTGCCATTGTCACCAATGGCTTGATCTTCCAACGGGAGCTGGAGGACGGCGACGACCCGCCACCGGTTTGTTATGCAGTCGCCTTAGCCGACGGACCCACCATGCCAGATCATGACGTTCCGCCCTCGGAAGTCGTCCAACTCCTTCAGGAGTATGGTGATGTGTTTCCGGCCGAGCTCCCTAGCGAGCTCCCACCTCTCCGACATATCCAGCATGCCATTGATTTAGTTCCCGGAGCTACCCTCCAAAACCTGCCACACTACCGGATGGATCCGGTTAAGTACGAGGAGTTATATTCGCAGGTGAAGGAGCTCCTAGCGAAGGGCCTGATCAGGGAGAGCCTCAGCCCTTGCGCCGTTCCGGCACTGCTCGCTCCCAAGAAGGATGGCACTTGGAGGATGTGTTGTGACTCATGGGCCATCAACAAAATCACGATAAAGTACCGTTTTCCGATCCCGCGAGTACAGGATTTATTCGACGAGATGGTCGGCGCGTCTATCTTCTCCAAGATAGACTTACGGAGTGGCTATCATCAGGTCCGAATCCGACCAGGAGACGAGTGGAAGACGGCATTCAAGATCAAAGCTGGACTATTTGAGTGGAATGTGATGCCCTTTGGGTTGTCCAATGCACCAAGCACCTTCCAGAGATTGATGAATGAGGTGCTTAGGCCATTCATCGGACGATTTGTCGTCGTCTATTTTGACGACATCCTAGTCTATAGTAAGACTAGGACGGAGCACGCCCAGCACCTTAGGCACGTGTGCGAGTCACTACGTCATGAGAAGTTATACGCACACCCAAAGAAGTGCTCATTCTTCACGACCGAGGTCTCCTTCCTCGGTTTTATCCTATCAGCACAAGGAGTGACCGTCGACCCAGCCAAAGTCGAGGCCATAGTCGCGTGGCCTAAGCTGAAGAGCATACACAATGTACGGAGCTTCATCGGATTGGCGACATTTTATCGACGTTTCATACCAGGTTTTAGAGGCATCACCGTCCCCATTACGGACATCCTCAAGAGCGACAAATTCGAGTGGACCAGCATGGCCGACCAGGCTTTTGAACTTCTGAAGAAACTCATGACGGAGGCCCCGGTCCTGAAATTACCGGATTTCAGTGAAGTCTTCGAGGTCGCCTGCAACGCGTCAGGAGTTGGCATTGGCGGTGTCCTTAGTCAACGAGGCCACCCGATTGAGTATTTCAGCGAGAAGCTGAATGACACGAGGAAGCGTTATGACAATTACGATCGGGAGTTCTACGCCTTAGTACAGTCACTGCGCCACTGGCGCCACTACCTACTGCCAAAGGAATTTGTCCTCTTCTCGGATCACGGAGCTCTACGTCACTTACACAACCAGAAGAAGGTCAGCGATCGCCACGCACGGTGGATCGCTTACCTACAAGACTTCACCTTCGTCATCCGCCACAAGAAGGGCAAGGACAATGTAGTCGCCGACGCCCTTAGTCGGCGACCCACCGTACTAAGCATCATGACGACCCAGGTCTTAGGTTTTGAAAAGATGAAGGAGGATTACACGGACTGCCCCGATTTCTCATCCCTCTATTCCTCCATCACAGATGCCTCGCCTAATCGGTCGGGAGATTACTTCCTCGATGACGGCTATCTCTTCAACGGGAAGAGACTATGCATCCCACGCACGTCTCTCAGAGACTTCTTGATTCATGAAGTCCACGCGGGAGGGCTAAGTGGCCACTTTGGAGTCATGAAGACCATCCAAGCCCTTGAAGAGAAGTTCTACTGGCCATCTCTCAAGCGAGATGTCGGGAGATTCGTATCACGGTGCCTTACGCGTTCTCGTGCCAAACTCACGAAGCAGAATACCGGGTTATATACTCCCCTTCCAGTTCCCGATCAGCCTTGGGAAGATGTTAGCTTAGATTTTGTCTTAGGGTTACCTAAGACAATCCGGCGTCACGACTCCATCATGGTCGTGGTCGATCGTTTTTCGAAGATGGCTCATTTCATTCCGTGCTCGAAAACCTTCGATGCATCGAGGATCGCCCGACTCTTCTTTGACCACGTCGTCAAGTTACATGGCGTACCAAAGACTATCGTCTCTGACCGAGACGTTAAATTCACTAGTTACTTTTGGAAGACGTTGTGGGTTCTCATGGGCACACAACTTAAATTCTCATCAGCCTATCATCCTCAGACGGATGGTCAGACCGAGGTTGTGAATCGCAGCCTTGGTAACTTATTGAGATCCATTGGTGGCGACCATGTCGCTGCATGGGATCAGGTTCTGCCTCGAGCAGAATTTGCTTACAATTACTCGGTGAACCGCACTACGGGCAAGGCGCCATTCGAGATCATCTATGGTCAACTACCACGTAGGCCCCTTGACCTCATACCATTGCACGAAGAACATAGAATTTCAGATAATGCATTAGAATTTGCCGAGTATATTAGAAACATGCATCATGACATTCATTCACGCATATCATCTATGAACGAGCAGTATAAGTCTAAGGCAGATAAGAGTCGTAGGTCTGTGACGTTCTCCGAGGAAGAACTGGTCCTGGTCAGATTGAGGCCCGAGAGGTACTCTCATGGGGTCGCTACGAAGCTCCATGCTCGTAGCGCGGGGCCTTTCCCGATAGCCCAACGGATCAACGACAACGCCTATGTCGTGAGCATCCCGCCAACTTGGGGGATTAGTTCGATGTTTAACGTCAGTGACTTATCCCGCTACCAACCCTTGCCACCCATCATCGAGCCTCACAGCCAGTCGAGCCTTAGTAGCAAAGAGAGTGAGAGTTCACCCGCTACCTCCCCGTTTCCAACCCTTGTACGGCACGACGCGATAGAAACGGTACTGCAGGAGGTAATTAACGCTAAGGGGGAGCGAGTTTGCCGCACTTTTCTAGTCCATTGGCAGGGGCGCCCATCTTCCGATGATACATGGATCTCCGAGGACGACTTGCGACGACTTCCACCGGACCTGCTGCAGCCGCTGGAGGACCTTGCGGAGCTTCGCTCGCCGGGGTCGAGCTCCTCCCACCCCGGGAGGATGATGGAGGACCATCTTGCCGACGACAGCCTGACGACGACAACGACACCTGCCGGACGACCGACGACGACACGCCAAAAGCCACGTCGGACAACTCGTGCCGACGTCCGCAACCCGGGGTTTAAGTACTCCGGGTAGGTTCGAACAATTACGCTTTTCTTATGTGTATTTCTTTTCATTTCGAATTATGGGATTGGGCCAATATCGTAGGGCCCATCCTCGTCTTTTATTTTATTTTAAGATTGTATTTTGAATTTGTAAGGAGAGGTCGAACCACGTCTCATGACGGTTCAACATCTCCCCACGTCTCCTTGGCACCCCTCCTCCCTATATAAAGGGAGGGCATGCCCAAGGGAGTACTTGGAAGTTTTTTTGAATTGAAATTGTTTCAAGAATCTTCCCCTTATCGTAGTCGTAGCGTAGGGGGTTTGGCTAGCCCCATCTCTTCGTCGAGACCACTCCGAAGAGTAGAGCCCACATCCTGTCCGTCGAGATCACTCCGGGCGTGACGTGCTCAACCGTGCCGTCGAGATTACTCCGAATCGAGAGAGCTCCCATCGAGATCACTCTGGGCGCCCTCAAGGTTCGAGACGGCGACGGCGCTGCGCTGCATCGGGACACCTGCCTCCACCGCGAAGGATCGCCCGCGACCCACCAAGATTCCTCTCCACCAAGGTTCTTGGTTCTCTCCTCCACCATCATCTTTCTCATCCCTTCGCCCGACCATCTTCTACCCCATTTCTTGGCCCTCCTCCTCGCCCACCCTCACCCCCTCGTCTTCTTGAACGTTCAACATCCATTTCTTGACCTCCACAACCCGTCATTCCACCCCTCCACCCCCTTCCCCATCTTCTTGAACGCCTCCCTCCCATCCATCGTCTTGCTCGCCTCTTCTTGAACCCTCATCTTCTTGCTCGCCTTTCCTTCCCCCCCCCCCCGTCCGACCATCGCCTTGAACCCTCATCGCCCAGCCTTCTTCGATCCCGCTCGACATCTCCGGCTCTGCCAGCCCGTGGATCCCACGCCAGACGCGCCGCGCGCCGCGGCCCCGCAGTCGCACTCCGCAAATCGCTGCCCGCGACGCGCTGCCAAACCACGCCGCGCCGCGGTCCCGCACTTCCCTTGCAAGGCCGCGCCGCACCGTGGCACCGCGGTATCACCGCGAGGACTCGATCGCACCGCAGCCCCGTGATCGCGTCGCGACGCGTTCAGCTCCGTAGGCCCGCAGCCGCGCCGTGGCCCCACGACCGCGTCGCGAAAGTCCCCAGCACTGTGCTCCTCTGTCCCCCTCGGGGTTGCAAACCCCCGTAGCCACGACGCCGGTGGCCCATCGTTCTCGGCCGCCACCTTGGATCGTCTCCTTCGACTCCCTTTTCTGCGTCGTGCACTAAGCGCGCGCCGGACGCCGGCATACCATATCCCACCCGGGAGCATGTCGCTACGCCGTAATTTGAAGATGCCAACGACTAAGTGCTCATCAGGTCAGCTCGTCTCCTCTCCATCCTTAACCAGTATTATTACCTGTTCCAGTGCCGTTGTCCGCTATCGCGTCCTCTACCGCCATTCTTCAAGTGACGTCGGAATAGGAATAGCTATTGTTGACGAGAGTAGGACCTATTTCTTGAGGTAAACGGCTTGTCACTCGATCTTTTTTAAAATTCCGAACTTACCAGGGCCGTCAGACGCCCCTCTTGACTAGACGACTAGTGAACCTGAGGGTCATTGGGAGTTTGATCAGCCGATCATTCACCCTGGGAGTCCGTCACAATTATCGTTCTTATCTCCTAATTCCTAACTGCTCATTCATATACCTTTCATCTCTTACACTGATTTATATCATATCATCATCTATTCTTGTGACGTGAAACGCGCCGTTCGATCCCGGCCGTCAGCGTTTCGCATCAATAATCTAGAGTTTTGTTTGGTCATCTTGCCAACATCTCTTTTTAGTGATGGCCAATAAAATTGATATTCTACGGCTTGGATTGTCTTCTTGACCCCAAAATGACCACTAAGGTCTCCAGCGTGAGTTTCCCATATGAGGAATTCACATAATGATGTACGGGGAATACATAACCACTTTCTATAGAAAAGGTATCTGTATGAAGTATAGCAGTCCCGTAATTCAGAACTTGATCTCTCTTTTAGAGCACGAAGTGTCGTTCCGAAGTCAGGAAAGTCCTCATAATCAGCTTTAATTTATTCAAAACCCAAAATTTGGGTTCGCATCATGTTGAGAACTAGTACCCACCTATTTAGGGCATCAGCCACTGCGTTATCCTTCCCCTTTTTATGAAGGATAACAAACGTATAATCTTATACATATGCAATCCACCGGGCATGACGCTCGTGCACTTTCCGTTGATTGCCTAAGTGCCTAAGGTCAGTGTGATCTGAGTAGAAGATGAATTCCCTTGGTAACAAGTAGTGGCTCCAATGTCGTAACGATTGCACCAGAGCAGAGAATTCCCGATCATAGTTGTCATATCTTCTGCGGGTGTCATTTAGTTTTTCACTAAAATATTCGATTGGATGTCCCTCTTGAGATAGGACTCCTCCATTGCCTACTCAGAAGGCGTCACAAGCAACTTCAAATACCTTACCGAAGTTGGGTAATTTTGGGGACCGGTGCCTCCTTCATAAGTTTCTTTACAAGTTCGAAGGCCTTATCGGCCGCTGGGGTCCATTCGAACTTCTCTTTCTATAGCAAAAAATCTGTAACTAGGCCAGTGACTACTGAATCCAGGCACAAATCTTCGGTGGAAGGTAGCTAATCCCATAAAGCATCGGATGTTGTGTATGTTCTTTAATTTTGGCTATGAGGTGATGGCCTCTACTTTGTCTGGGTTGGCTTAGACTCCGTTGACCAACAAGATGAATCCAAAGAATGATACTTACGTAGTAAAAAAACTACACTTTTTTGGGTGAGCATAAAGCTTTTCCCCAAAGGGGTGCTACACATATGTCTCGTACATGTAGCAAATAATCATTCCTGTTCGAGCTATAAATGAGAATGTCATCAAAATAAGAGACGACAAACTTTCCAATTAATGGGTGAAGTACCACATTCATTAATCTCTGGAAAGTACTAGGGGCGTTAGATAGCCCAAAAGGCATTACATTCCATTCAAATAGACCGTCTTTAATTTTGAAAGTGGTCTTCCATTCGTCCCCGGGGTGGATTATAACTTGGCGATATCCAGTTTTCAGATCAATCTTGGAGAAGATGGTGGCCCCAGCCATCTCATCGAATAAGTCTTGAATTCGAGGGATCGGGAAGCGATATTTTACAGTGATCTTGTTGATCGCTATAGAATCGCCGCTCATGCACCAAGTTCCATCCTTTTTCGGTGCTAGTAGTGCCGGTACGGCACAAGGGCTGAGGCTCTCCCGGATTAACCCCTTGGCTAAGAGCTCCATAACTTGTCGATGTAATTCTTTGTTCTTGGTAGGGTCCATCCGATAATGGGGTAGATTTGGGAGTGATACTCCCCATACTAAATCTATTGTGTGTTGTATGTCATGCATCACTGGTAACTTGTTTGATAGTTTGTCTGGAAAGACTTCACTGAATTCATCCATGAGTTGGGTGACCTCGGGGGCTACACTATCAAGTTCTGGTTCCTTAGTAGGAACAACCAATGTTAATGCAAAACAAACAGGTGCATTCTCTCGATCTTCGTCCAATTGTCAACGGAAGATACATCCATTTGTAATCACAGGACTCTGGGTGGAAGATGGAGTGGATACCAATGATGGGTTCACTTGCTCGGTCGACGGGTACCATATGAGTCGTCGGCCACCGTAAACGAATGAGCAAGTGTTGGCACATCCAAAAATTTGGGTGTCATGGTCAAATAACCATGGTCGTCCTATCATAATACTATTAATTTTATTTAGTAGAACGTCGCATAGCACCTTCTCGCCGTAGGTGCTCATTTTGAGTGGGACATGGCATTGTAATTTCAGGGGTAAAGTTGTATGGTGTGGGATGTGGTATGAATGTTAATCCCAATTTGGTGGCTATTTCCTCCAATACTGCATCTATGCAGCTGCCACTGTCCACTATCAGTTTGAAAGTACGCCCCCCGATCTTGACGTACAAGTATAAGATGGAAGCACATTGAATTGAATCAACGTGTATGGGTGCTGATGATGGTGTTGGTGGTGGTAAGATGACCGCTGGTGTGATTGGGCTGTCCGTTGTTCAATTCAGGTGTAGTGGTCAATTGTCGAGTACGAGTTGACCTGGTTCTAGATGTCTTGAATGTCATTCTAGGAGTTGGGACTGAGGCTCGACTAGGAGTTGCTCGAGTGGAGCTAGTACCTCTAGTGTCCATCCGGTTTCTTGGAATCTTTAAACTTAGAATGGGTTGTTCAGCTATGGGTGCCATTTAAGTAATTTGAATGTAGCCAAGTGGCTCTTCATACTCGTCTTCTTCAGGAAGTTCTCTCGGATATTTGTCGACTTCCAAGTCATCTTCTGGTAGTGGTTCTATAGGATTTCCATGAATGTCCATATGCAGGAGTGATGGAAAATCGGTCCGACGATGTCCAAATCCCTTGCACTTAAAACATTGCATGCGTTCTCGGGCGGCATTGAGCGCCCGTGTGGTAGACACAACCGATGATGTGGTTTGAGCCACAATCACCATTGTGGTCGGTGGTGGAGTAACCCTAGTACTGGTAGTGGTCCTTTTCGACTACCCGGGGTTACTCGAAGCTCTAGCAGCATTAGCTTTAGTGGGATTGGCAGCTGTTGCTCATGGGGCACACGATAGAGGAGTAACGTCATTTGTGGTATATTCATTACTTTTAACCAAGCTATAGGCTTGGTCAGCTATGGCTGGATTCTGCTCCAGCACTCGTACTCCTAGGTCATTCCTTAGACCGTGTATGAAGAATGCAATTTGAACTTTTGGACTCTCCACAAATTTGAATCGCATTCAGAACTCTTCGAATTCCTCAATGTAATCACTGACCTTTCGCCTTCCTTGCTTAAGATCCATCCACTTAAGCAAGAGGTGGGTCATACATAGCTTGGGAATGTAATTATATTTAAGTCATCGAGACATTTGTTCGCAGGTGGGAGAAGGCTCTACTTGGCGTCAGGCCGCTTCCTTCTCATTTTTCCAAAAGATTTTGGCTTGACCACCAAGCTGAGCTTTAGCGTACGCCACACATAGATTGTCGTCCATGTCATACCACTTGAAATAGCTTTCCAGGTTGGATTCCCAGTCTGTGTAATCCATAGGGTATGTTGACCCTTCGTAAATAGGAACTCCATTCGCACACTCTTCTGAATCATTGCTCTGTGAGCTTCCCTGCTACGAACTCTCTCGTCACCCTCGTAATGATATCGATTTGGTGCTTGATGTGGAGCATCTTGTGGCCCCTAGTATTCTCTAGGTTTGGGTGTATTCACCACATTTGGGGCTGCCGCTAGGGTGTACTCCTGACGGGGGACCATCTCGCCACCAAGACGGAAGGACGTCGATGACCACACTGAGCAGCACGAGCGGACGGCCGCGATGCAACGTTCAAGTTTCCCGCTTGAAGAGAAGCCGCTGGTCGTCGTTTTATTTCTTTAATGTTGTAATTTCTAGTTATGTCTTGGACTGGGCTTGTTGTGTTTTGGGCCTCATCCATTTTGAACGTTCGTATTTTCTTTCTCGCTATTTAGGGAGAGAACTGCTCGTCCCGAGACGTTTCTCTCCAGTTACGCCCAATTGGACATGCCCCTGGCCCTATATAAGGATGACATGCCCAAGAGGAGAAGACAGAGCATTTTGAAATCAGAAACCAAGTTTATTGTTGTTGTTCTTCCTAGTTGTTTAGCATTTGATATCGAATTTAGATAGTTTTCCTTAGAGTTTGAAGTTCTAGTGCCAACGAGTGGAAGACGTGGGGCACATTCTTGGTCCCCCGCCACCCCTTTGAAGAGCCTTGGGAGATTTGTCATCCCCGGCTTTGACACCTTCGATATTGGAGGAGATCCTGTTTTCTTGAATCTTCGCTGCATTTGTAATCTGTCAGAAATTGACGTCTGGGTTCGAGAATTCCTTTCTTGGGTGCCTCAGTTCGATCAAGAAGTTGTTTCTTGATCCTTTTCTTCGTCTTCTCAAGAAGTGAGGAGGATAGCTCATCTCCTCCGAAGGTTTGCCGACAACGCACCTATCACTCTAGCACTGAACCCCACTCGGTGTTCACTGGATGCCTTCATCCATTCGTTGCGTGCAGCTGCGCCCACACCACCCGATGCTCACCTTGTGCCCGCGGGCGCACCAACGCCGTTGAACACCCCTAGCTGCGTGCAAAGGTCTTGCATCCGTGGGTGCCACCTATGCTCACCGGCTACTCACGCACCACCATCAGCCTGTCCTGCACGCATCGCTTGTGCGCCCGCCATCGCCCATGGCCCGCCCCACGCGCCTGCCACCGGCCCACGACGTGTACCACCCGCTTGTGGATCTACCAGACTGGGGTCGTGATAGAGCTTCATATCAATGAGGCAGTCAAAGCTATCCAAAACACACCCTCCACGGTGCCATCCTTCTAACCCTCTCTTCATCGCAATTGAAATTAGTCTCCTATCTTTCAGTATACGTCTCACTTCTCTTCCGTGACTCGAGAGTTAGGATACCCACTTTTGCCTCGTTTAAATACACTTAGTGAGCGGATAGGGATAATTTCCTTGTGGTACGCCATTAATCGTCTACGTGGGACATTGGACGCCTATGGGAAGTAATACTATCCCTCGTTTTACGTGTCTAGATTTGGTTCAAAGGGACGTTGGGAAGTCGATTGTATTCAATCAAACTTTGCCAATTTAACTACTTGTCGAAATTGATGGTGAATTCGTTTTACTTGTTGTTATTTTTTTTTCTCAAACTTGATTCATACATTTGATAGCTAATGCATTCCTCGTCATTAACTGTGGTGTAACACGAGCTGTCTGATCCTGGACTATGTCATGTTACATCGACTCCCCATATCGGTGATGTGCTTGTTGTACGTAGGGATGTGGTGGTGCCATTTGGGTGGCCACCGCGGCAGTCGGCCCATAAGTTGGTGGCAGCCGTAAGTTGACTGAGGTTGAGGCCGAACGACGGACTCCATCTGATATGTTGTAGGCTGCACTTTTTGAGGATCAGGGTCGTGATGGCACCGGCACATAGTGATTGGGATAAGTAGGATTTACCGGTGGCACCCAGTACGGGTGAGCCATGGCAGTAATGTACGGGCCCTTGGTTAGGGGCCAGGCTGGTAGTCAGACCATATTGTCCAGGTACGGTACTTGATCCAATAGGGTACGTAGGTCCATTCGGACGTACTACGTAGCTTTGCGCTTGAGGCGCAGCGTATGAGTTGGTTCCAATAAAGGGCGGTGGTGCCCTCACATATGGATACCATTGAACGTCGTTCCGATGATTTCCGACTGTTGGTTCAGCATGAACAGGGCCATCTTGTTGCGGTAGGTAGTGAGTTTCCCGGTTGACAGAAACTCCTACCTGATGGATAGTATCGATCATCTTTGTATCGCGAAGAGCAATACCGATCCGGAGGCGGCGACCTTCGATAGTGATTCTCCTAATGATGTTGATGATGATAGCGCTATTGACATGCAGGTTGTCTGTCGGATCATTCGGTTGGTGGTGGTACGGCTTCTCTAGCTGGCGGTAGAGTTGAACTACTCCTCATCAGACCTTTGCCCGGTCAGCGAGAACTTCATCCGCCGATGGAACTACTAAGTTCCCGCTCAATGCCTGCCTAGTCAAAGGAGCCAGAGCATATGAGATACAGTCTTCATACCGTGTAGGGATGGTAGGTCTAGATGACCCACTAGAAAGAGTAAGGACTCACACTGCCGCGTCCCTAACTACACTAGTAGGTAATTCAACCTCCACCTCTTCAGGATGTTCGTCCTGGATGTGTTCCATTTGTGGATATTCCTATAGAAGATCCACTATGTCGGGATTGTACATGGGTTTTTCCTCGACGTATTCACCATCTACGTTGTTCTGTAGCTGTACCCTAGTTCATACCATTTTATGGTCAGCTGTTCCAACTAAGTATACTATGGGTTCTATAAATGTGATGATATCACGTGTAATGAATGGAATGAATTTCGAGACATGCAATGCAGGATGTAAATGTAAATCCGATTAAAATATCCTAGCGACCGTATTAAGCAAGAGCTTACACGACTAGCTCTGATACCAATAAAATGTAACTCGTAGTCAGTCGAGATCGAGCAGCACGTGTTACCAAATAGTTAGTTGAGAGTGTACGCAGTGATGCAAAGATATTATGATGCGATCTTTACAATTCAATGACAAGAATGAGGGAATAATTATTCAATTCGTATGAACAATTAAGTTGAAGAAGTTTGATTGGATCACAATCCGACTTCCCAATGTCCCTTGGGACCAATTAGGCACTACGAGATTAGGGTAAAGTGAACTACCCAATGGTATCCAATACCTTTCGGTAATTGACTAGCAATTTACCAAGAAAGAAAGTCCTATCTTTCACAAGTGATGGCTATATTCTAATCAATGAAAATACTCTCAGAGGCATGGAATAACACTTCAACAACACTTAAGAAAATAAACGGCTACAAACAAAGAGAAGGGTAGAACCTAGAGGTGATGATTTCAATGTTCGAGGTAGAGAAGACCTTTAAGAATATTCGTCTGAATCTGGAAGTCATTGGACTGAACAGGGTGGAGCGGCTTGTAGTTCAAACGGCGCCTAGGCGCTGCGGCGCGCAAAAAATAAGAGACTTGGGCGCCACGGTATGTTGGTGCTATTGGTGCCTGGGCGCTGCGGCGTGCTTGTCTGACAATGCGTGCTGCAGGCGGCGCCTGGACGCTGTGGAGCATGTGTGCGGCAATGCGCGGTGCGGATGGGGCCTGGGCACAACAACGCATGTTCTCTATACGACACATAGGAGTAGCGGGCACGGGGAAGATGTTGGCGCTGAAACACGGTGATGCGAGAGAGTGGATATGCCCCACACGTGGAGGCGTGCGAAGGTGATAGTGCCCAAGATTGGCAGTTGGTTGGTGGGCGTTGGCCGTAAGGCTCATGCAACGCATCAAGAACGTGGTGCACGCAGAAGAGGATTGACCCACAAATGTGATATGGCATTGGCGACCAATTCAAACAGTGGTACAATCGTGACGGCGCGCTCAGCAGCGACAGAACGACAGACTACAATGGTGCGGCGCAGGCAGATGTGTGCAGGCTTCAAGATGAATGCCAGAAGAGATTCTTGGAAATTCTTGAAGCCGAACAATCACGATCCTTGAGTTCTTGATGAAGAATTCCGAGCAGGAAACTACGGTGGTGTCGTTGGCAGCTTTACCGAGGACTCAACGTGGAGGAGAGACACGATCTTCCCATAATCTAAACTAGAAAGAAAACTATCTCCTTGATGGAGGAGTGGGAAGCCAAGATGAAAACTCAAATTTTAATTTTAAATAAACTCTAAAATGTCCTCTTGGGCATGCCGGCCTTTATACGGGGTCGAGGGCATGCCCAAGCGGGCCATAATAGGAAGGAACCCTCTCTTGATGAGCGGCCTTCCCAAAACAACAAAATTATAAATGATTGAAAAGGACGAGGCAGAAAACACAAATAGGACTGTCCATAATTTGAAAATAAACTACATTCGAAATACGAGAAAAGAAAAGATGCGCGTTGACGTGTCGTTAAGCATAATATTTGAACCTCGGGTCACGGGTATTCGCTCGTGTTGTTCAAAGGGTTTGTTGCCGTCTTCCTGTGTCGGTGGTGAGATGGTCCCCCATCAGGGCCCATTATATAAGGGCTCCCTAATGGAGCCCAATTTCCCCTTTTTGTTGACCATTAGGGGGGTCAAATCGACCTCCCTTTATAACGGAAGAGGGGGCTTGATACGGCAAAAATAGGGGTAAATTTTATGCAATGTTTAACCCTTGTCATTATCAATTTTAGCTTTTACAACAAAATTTATAAAAACTCTACTTAAGATGTGTAGTTATAAGTACAAGTGTCGTCCTAGGGAACCTAATAAGGAATTCAATTTGATGGTTTTCTTTGTAATTCAACCCTAGTTAGTGTTAATTTGATCTTCAATGAAGATCAAATCTACCTAATCAGATGAGAAATTTAGAAAGGGGGCTAGAAGAGATGGCATGAATAGAGGAAATAGGGAGCTCTAAATGGGCTTCTTTGATCCAAAGAAAAGGGTCCAAGCGGTCAATAACAGAGGTTGAGAGGGAAATTTTGATTTGAGTTGGTTGGTTGGTTTTGTAGGTCTTATAATTCAGAAATAACTACACAATTAGATACTACAAAGGGAAATTTACTCTCCTAGAAATTGAAGTTTTTTATAGCTTTTTAATGTGCACTTGGAATAGCTAGGTAAATCTCTGATTCTCTCCTCTCAATCTCACTAAGGGCTTGTACCTTCCACTCAAGCCTAGCGATTTAATAGTTCAGACCAAGATCAAGAAGAATAAGGAAGAAATTTCACTAAAACATCATGCAAAATACACTAAAAGTTCAAACACAAACAAGAAAAAGGTACCAGATAGGTTGATCCAAGCTAGAGCTCCTTTCTGTCTTTCAGTTGTGATAGAACACCATCAAGAATGAACTCCCCCTTTCGACATATAGCTTTTATACCAAGGTTACATGGTAAAACTCCCCATTTTACCCCCATTTAGTAATTACTTTTTATCTATCAATGTAGGCTTGATCTGAATGATCCAAGCAAGATAGAAAGAGGGAATCAAGACGAGCAATTCCATAAAAAAATAATCTTAATCGGACTTGGGGAAATAAATGAATTTAAACCAATATTAACCATTGGATTTAAATTCATTTATTTAATCATTTAATCTTATAACATGCAATGATGTGTGGCTTCCTTATTGGCTGGTGCCCTTTCAATTTCTAAGTGCGGGCGCGTTCTCATTGCGCCACGTGCCCCTGGGGAAAATAGAAAAAGAAAGAGAAAAGGTGAGAAAAATAGATGCCGTAAGTATCGCAAAGCACCTAACCTGTAATTTTTTCCACCGCCATACCCACGTGCACGCCACAACGTCACCGCCTGTGCATGCGAACTACATGCGCCGCACGGGCGATAAACTTACCGCCAAGTGGCCTCTATCACTACCCGCCGTCGAATTCTCATCCAACGGCTGTGATGAGGCCACGTCGCAGCCAACGAAGGTCGCCTGACAATTTACACATATATCCTTTGTAAAACGTAAACTTGCCGCCTGACGCCGCCCGAAAATAATTGTGTATATACCCCTTGCGCATTCTCTCTCCTCTGGTTTTTTTCCTAAAACATTAAAACAAAATATAAAATAATTCCTGTAACATTTTATATCATATCTTTACGCCTACAACCACGACCGACAGCTGTTTTGGGGGCATCAATGCAACGAAACCTTTACAAAAAGCCCTTCAAAGTTGGAAAATAACCTTAATTCTCATTTTTTTCCTTATAAATATATCTTTTTTTTAATAAAAATGTATTTCTTCCTCTAATAAATCTCAAAAATATCCAATAACACCATAAAAAATTCTAGAAAATTCACTGATTCGTTCCCGTACTAATAAATGGTGGCGTGGACGCCAACACATCGACACCAGACGTGCCGCCAATGCCAACCAAAGTTAACGTCTCCGCCATAGACACGCCGCAACTGTCAATGGAGAAATTCAGCCTACCAGCAATAAGCACGTCTCCACGTACGCACGCGCCGTCACGCATCATGACACATCGCCAATGGTAGATCAACAACTGCCCTTGGGGTGACACGTCGCACGTCCCTCGTATTTAATTTCTCGTCTTTAAGTTCTCATCGTTAAGTTGTATTCTCTCTTTCCTCCAAGGCCTATATGTATAGGCCATTGTTTCAAGAAACAGTTAGGCAGTCATTATTCAAGAATTGAGTTTTTGTTTAACTCTTCTTGGAGGACTGCCCAGCCTCCCCTATCCTTCCTCTCACCTACAACCGCCGCAGCCGCCACCGTCGCCGCCACCGTCGCCTTTGCCTCGCGTCGCCGGCCTTCCACCCCTTCGTCCCTCCTCCCTCTCTCCTCTCTTCCCACTCTCTCTCCCTCTCTCTCTCTCTCTCTCTCTCCATCGCCCTCCTAAGGTTGCCCTAGGGCCCCCAGGCCGCCCCTACCAAGGCCGCCCCAAGCCGCCCCAGGCCACCCCCAAGCCGCCCAAGCTGCCCGCCAAGGGTCGCCCAAGGGCCGCCCAGGCTGCCCCTACCAAGGCCGCCCAAGGCCGCCCCCAGGCTGCTTGCTTGGGGCCGCCCAAAGGACGCCTAGGCCGCCCCAACCAGGGCAGCCAAGGCTGCCCCCAGGCCACCCTAGGCCGCCTGCCCAGGGCCGCCCAAAGACCGCCCAGGCTGCCCGCCAAGGGTCGCCCAAGGGCCACCCAGGCCGCCCCTGCCATGGCCGCCCAAGGCCGCCTCCAGGCTGCCCGCTTGGGGCCGCCCAAAGGCCGCCCAGGCTGCCCCAACCAGGGCTGCCAAGGCCGCCCCCAGGCCTCTGTAGGCCACTTGCCTAGGTCTGCCCAAGGGCCGCCCCAGGCTGTCTGCCCAGGGCCGCCCAAAGGCCACCCAGGCCGCCTAGCCAGGGCTGCCCAAGGCGACCCCCAGGCTGCCCCCAGGCCGCCCCTAGGCCACCTGCCCAGGGCCACCCTAGGGCTGCTCAAGGAATGGCCTGTGCCTTGTCTGCCTGTGCGCGCCCGTCTTGCTCCTGTCTGCACTCGTCGGTCTCGCTTTCTACCAGGGCCGTTCAACGCCCGTAACGCCCAGACTCTTCTTCATCCTATGGGCCACTCAACGGCCGAATTCGCCAAATCTAGCCACGCTCAGAATTTCTCGCAGCCTCTTCATGCACTACGGTGCTGAGATACGCCTCAACTCTTTGGTGTCGAAGTGTTCTCCGTCCAGTATTTCTCGAGAAGTCTCCACTCCCGTCAGATTTGATTTTGTTTGGATTTCCCCATATTCTATCTCCTTCTTGAGTTTCCCTCGTGACGTGAATTTGGATATTGATTTTGGTGCTTCGGCATCGTCGCGCTGGGTGAAGATAGTACTCCCGCCCTTGACAAGGATCGGAGCTGTACCACTAGTATTTTATCGGTTTTAAAATCCGAATTCAACTGTGTGGATTTCTGTGGGCTGTTTATTCCCTCCCTTACCTAATCCATCCATTGCCTTCCCTTCGTCCTTATCATTTCTCCATCTCTCCAGTCGTCCATTTCCTAGTCGTCCTACATCAATAAATCTCGAAATTAAATATTATACTTGCGAATTTCATTCAAAAATAATTATTTCAAGTTCAAAAAAATCTGTTTAAATTCATAGAAATAACATATAATTAGGGAAAAATCAGATATCACTTGAAAACAGTATTTCTATGTAAATACATGATAACAACCCCATTTTAAGCTCTTTACATGCATAAAGTTGTGCTAATAGCATAAAATAAAGACCGAATTTAGGGTGTTATCAGGACTACCCTAAGAATCAGACAAAGAAATTTGAAGAAGAACATCTTGTGTTAGTTTCTTGGTCTCACCCTCCCTTTTTTAGAGATATAGATCAAAGGGAAGAGGGGGGGGGGGGGGGAATCTGAAGACCCGATAAGGGAACTCAATCAATTAGGGAGCCTTCACCTCTCCCCTTTTTCCTCTCTCTCTCTCTCTCTCTGCTGGTGAATCAATCACTCGTTATAACCCCATGACGGGGGACCATCACATTGACCAAGCCATGAAACACCGTCAGACCTCGTCGCATAGCTTGAGCCAACATCCACGACCCTCGCTCAGGTACTCGATGCCGTGAATGACTATGGGCTATGCATTTATTTATTGTATTTCTATTTTTCTCCACAATTCCGATTGGCCCGCGATGGTTTGGGCTCGTCCGCTGTAAGTTTCTTTCACGTTGTTTGATGTACGTTTTAGGGGAAACCACATCATGAGACAGCTTTCCCCTATTTGGGCCCCACTTGGGCATTCTCCCTTCCCTATATAAAGGGATGGTTTGCCAAAAAAATGCCTAGGAGTTTAACTGAAAAAGTGAAAGTTAATTTCGATTGGGCTCCTGCCTCCTGCCTTTGGGCTATTATCTTTACACTTTTCTAGCCTAGCATAGATTGTGGGATCGCCTACCAGGACACCCTACCCACGTTGAGGGTCACGTGGAGGAGCCGTCGCCGCTGCATCCCATAGCTGTTCTTGAAAGTCTACATCAAGAATTGCCAAGAACCCTCATCTTCGACTGTTCTTGAGATCACCGTCATCGCCGCCCGTGTTGCCACCGCCACCGGTGTCACCGCCGTCACCACCGCCGTTGCTGCCGGCGCCGCCACTACAGCTATTTTCTGCCTCGTTTCACCAAGAAACCTTTTCATGGGTGGATGACTTTCCAATAACGGAGTTCTTGGACCTTTCTTGGAGCTTCTTGGAGTTTTCTTGGAGCTTCTTGGAGCAGATTCAAGAGAGGCCTTCTCTTGAAGTTTTCTTGGAGCTTCTTGGGGTTTTCTTGAAGCTTCTTGGAGCATATTCACGAAAAGGCCCACTCTTGGACTTCTCTTGAAGATTCATGAAGAAGATTCAAGAAAAGGCCATCCCTTAAAGCTTTCTTAAAGCTTCTTGAAGTTTTCTTTGAGCTTCTCATAGCATTTTCAAGTAAAGACATTTTCTTGGATCTTTCTTGCAGCTTGTTGAAGCAGATTCAAGAAAACAACCGTTATTGGAGTTTCCTGGAGTTTATCAGAGCTTTCTTGGGACCTCTTGGAGGAGTGATGTAACACGACCGAGTCGGCCCGTTGTGTCACACCATAGGGATTGAACTATATGAAGATGACAACAGCGTGATATGATGCATGGAAATTGAATGGGAAATTCAATGAGACAATGTAGCGACCGATTGATCTGGGTGCATTTCAGGTGTCGACATCGAGAGATGTCAAACCTTGTCTAGCCTCCCAATGACCCGCGTAATCAGTTCAACAGCCGATGCCGTGGGGGACGAGTTACCGTTCGGGTGGCGTCTATACCGTCAGCATTAACTAGTTAATCTGACACCGCCAAGAGCATACCTAATACGAGACGCTGGCTAGCCCTATATCGTTATCAAGAGCTCTCAAAGTAGAGGAGCAGATGGTGACCGGCATTGAGGGAGGTAATGCTATAGCAAAACAAATCAGGGGGTAGAGAAGGAAGATGAAAGTTACCTGAAGGGTGAAGTCTGCCCTGCTCGTGAATACTGAAATGCGACCGTTGAGGGAGAATTGGGGATGATCGTCATTGGGTGAAGTAGTTGAACTTTGGTCCGGACGGATCGAGCCCTCCTGAGGGAGAGGTGGATATGTGCGGTATCGATGCTAAGGGCTCTGGCCTTTGGTGGTGACCACAGACCTCTCATCCCCCCCCCTTGTAGTAGTAGGATATGAGTGGCATCTAGAATACCCCGGAGTGCTATAGTTACACAGTGACACCACAAGAAATCAGAGAACAAATGGGCGGCAAGAGTGACAATATTGGAGCTCCAATTGCTAGTAATCCAGCTAACCAAATTCCACGAATACTGCGAACATTCACCGGGGGGAGTAACGGACCCAGTCTTGGCGGGAAGAGTCAACTTAATGATGTAGAGATGCACAAATATGTTGGACCACAAGAGCAATCAGTGAGTGCGACCCAACATAATGGCTTGCATGGTAGTGTTGGGTAGGCTGTAGGTCAGTGTTCCACTTGGACGGCATCTTCCTGAACTCGCGCGATAACCTGGAGATGACATAAGGGACCGAACTAACACTGTCAGGAACAAGTAAAAGTTATCGGGGCAACCTTGATGGTGTCCCAACGTGCACTTGCACCTCGTTAACACGGTGGGGCTGTACAATCAGCTGAACCTGATGGTGGATGTCAGTATTTGTACAGGAGAATAATCACTTCGTGAGTAGTAGTTCGGGAGCCTTCAACTCCCCCCTCACTTGAGAGCAGTGGAGAGCACAATTGCACTAAAACCCTAGCAACAGGGAAGAACAACAGAGAAAAAAAAAGGAACAAACTTGTAGTTTATTTTCTTCAACAAGACAAGGCATCTCCAGTGTAGTGCCTCCCCCCCTCTCCTATATAGCGAAGGGAAGAGGGAGGTGCCCTAATGGGCCTTCTTTAAGGGAGGAGGCCTTGTGGACACCCCCCCTAAAGGATCCTCCAAGGAGGAAGAAGCCATGCATAGCCTCCCCTCCCTCAAGCATGCGACAAAACAAAATACGAAACACAACCCGATATGGGAAAGGAGGCTGTACACGCGCAGGTGTGGCCTCCCAACGCAGTCTAGAGTCATGAACTAAAATAGATGACATGAAACAGAACCCCCCCCGTAAGACCCCGAGGGGTAATCGTAAAACAGTAAAACAACACGATTACGAGAAAACAACACGACGCGGATGCAGTTTTCAAACTTGGTAGTGAAAGCTCGGGTTCTTCACGTCGGCTCGGGCTCCACGACGAGGCTGGTGATGAGTCAGCGCATGTTCAACAGGATGGTCCTCCATTAAGGAGATTTATGAAAATGCCCTCTCCAACAACGAACGACTTGCAAGAAGCATGCCGGTCTCTTGATTGCCATCTGATAAGCCGAAAATAGGGGTGAAAATTACGCAAATTTTTAGCCCTTGTCGTTGTGAATTTTTGGCTTATGCAATAAAATTTATAAAACTCTACTTAATATGTATAGTGATAAGTATGAGTGTCGTCCAAGGGAGGCAAGTAGGAATTTCAATTTGATTTAATTTTTGGTGTTTTAGATCCTAATTAGAGTGAATTTGATATTCAATGAGGATCAAGTCACCCTAATTAGGTGAGAATTTAGAGAGGGGGGTAGGAGAGATGGGAAGATTAGAAGAATTAAGAGCTCTAAATTTCCTTCTTTGATCCTAATTAAAGGATCCAAGAAATCATTTAGAGAGGTTGAAAGAGGGTTCTTAAAATGAGTTGGGTTGATTTTTCAGATTGATAATTCAGAACTAAAATGGGGTAAATTGAGACTTCTAAAAATTAAAACTAAATTTTTTTATAATTTTCTTTTGTAATGCAATTGAATGCCCAGGTAAAATTCCTCAATTTCTCCTCTCAATCCTAATCAGGGCTTGTACATGCCGCTCAAGCCAAGCGATTTAGAAGTTCAGACTAGAATGGAGATGAAGAAACAAACAACTTAACCTATTTCATTCAAAATGCATAAAAGTTTGAATACAATGAAAGAAAAAAATACCAAAACTGTTGATCCAGGCTGGGACTCCTCTCTGTCTTGCAGCTGTGATGAAGCACCCTCCAGAATGAGCTCCCCCTATCGAAATTTAGCTTTTATACTTAGGTTATAGGGTAAAAATCACCATTTTACCCCCGTTTAGTACTTAATATTTATCTATCAATGTAGGCTAGATCTGAATGATCTAACCATACAGATAGAAAGAGGGGATCAAGACGAACAAATCCATAAAAAAATCATCTCACTCGGACTTCAGGATCAAAAGTTATTAATAAATCAATTTTAAACCAATTTAATCCATTGGAGTTAAAATTGATTTATTTATTAGTTTCGTTTTTAAACACGCAATGACGTGTCGCTCTCTCATTGGCTGGCGCATTTTGAATCCTCCTTTTTGCAGAAAAGTCCTTGAAAAGCCTGGAATTGCTTTTGGACGCCGCCCAAAAGTAATTGCGTATATGCCCCTGGCACACTCTCTCTCCTCCGATTTCTCCTAAAACATTAAAAATATATATTAAAAATTGGAATAAAACCCTGAATGATTTTAAATAGGATCTTTACGCCTGCCGTGGTGACCGAGAGCTGTTTTCAGGGTCTTTTTGCAACGGAACGTTGCAAAAAGGCCCCAAAAAGTCTAGAAATTGCATAAATACATTTTTTTCTCTTATAAATATGCCCTTTTTTCATAGAATAAATGCATTTCTTCTTGAAATAAATCCCAGAAAATTCCTAAAAATTCGTAAAAAATTCTAGAAAATTCTAGAAAATTCCCTGATTAATTCCTATGTTGATAAATGTCTAAATAAACTTTTGAATGTGCCATTTTCATCCAAAAATAATTATTTCGAGCTTCCATAAATCCTTAAAAATTCATATAATTAACAGAAAATTAGGGAAAAATCAGAAATTACTTGGAAGCATTATTTTTGTGTAAATATATGATAAAAACCCAAATTTAAGCCTTTTAAATGCATAAATCATGCTAATAACATGAAATAAAGACCGAAATTAGGGTGTTATCATGGCCCATCAGGGCACCCACCCTTACCTATATAAGAGATTTCCTGCGAGAAGATTTTGCCCATTAGTTTTTCCTCAGTTGCCACCACCGCCAGAAGTTGCCGCTATTGTCGCTGAGGGGAGACCCCCCTATTGCTTCTCCATCATTCTTTCTCTCTATCGGGCTGTTCTTTCTCTTTAGACGGACCGTTCTCTTTTCCTGTTGGCTCTCTCAATTGTCTCTCTTTCTAGATCTACCTCTCATTCACCCTCTTATTTCCCGTCTCTCTTTCTAGTTCTTTCTCAATGGCTCTCTCTTTCCCCGTAATTAGGGTGTTATCACCATCGTCCTGCCTACGTTTTGGGCAATCGCCTTTTCGACTCGCCGCCAAGAATAAACTGGATAAGCAATCTTGCCAGGTTCTACCATTTCCCCCCTCTTATAAATTGCGGTATTATTACTTCTTTCAGTGTCGTCTTCCGCTACTTGCTTTGCTGCCCAGATTTGACTAATGATTTATTAGGATTAGCCACTTTGTGTTGAGAGGTAGGGTTTTATTATGGTAACCGTTAGGTCACCTATCAATAGAGGTCATGGGTGCCTTTGGGCACATCGTGCCCCTCAATACGTAGACGTCTAGTTGATCCTAGCGGATCATTGAGAGTCTAGCTGAACCGATCCACTCTCAATCCATTAGTTGATCGACCACCTAATCAGCAGATCGTCATAACATTTCTCATTGATTTTCTCAAAATACTGAATCATTTGAAAGCATATCCTTCCGTGATCGTTAATTTGTGTTGTAACACCAGCCGCCCGATCTCGACACTCATCGTGCTACATCACCCCACGCTCACCTTCTGTCCAAAATTCAGCACCCGTTGTTGACCTCCATCGGCAAGAAAAGCGTGGAGGTCTCGCGATAGCGTGTAGAGTCGAGCTTGCGTCAAACATCCCAAACCCTAGGAAGGCGCCACTTGGATGACTGACGTGGCTAGTATCAGGTCGTTCAATGTGGCAAAGTTGCATTCCCCTCGAAACGGATGTAATTCTCTCCTACGGTGGCCGCCAACGGTTACGCTGCTTGATGTCTTAACGCTGACTACCCTGAGCATTCCGCTCAGTCCCATGCCCTCCAGTTCTGTCAATAATTTCCAAAGGGTGGGTGACGTTCCCTTCCCCCCCCCCTAGAAATGTTACACTGGAGCGCTCGGGTGCGGCGGACGAATTGGGCCTACAGCAACAGTTCTCCCCTTGACACTCTAGCGACCCCTGGGTTGTTGACTCTACACAGGACGACGGTCCACAAACAATGATGATTATGGCGCCTTGACTTGGTGTACCACATCCGCCGTAGAGCCCAACTTTTACACAACGGTCGCCCAACCACTTGGCTGATTGCTTGTGCGCCTGGCATTTGGCTCCCTTGCCTCTGCATCTTTTGCACCGGTGCGAGATCTCCGTGGCTAAGTATGTTGATGCCACAGTCAATTCCCGCTGTCAATACAACCATAACCGCACCACACGACGACAATCATCGTTGACCTGGTACATGCCCTTGCTAGTCAACTCCGGTGCTCTGATCTTTGCACAAGGTCCCACCGCCGAGCTTGGGTTGTTCCTTGGCCCCCGTCATCTTTGCTCAGCCTTGCTGCCTTCCCCCTTTCACTCGCTCCTGCACTTCTGTCAATCGAGCCGCCGCTCAATCCTCGGCGCCTCTCCATCACACTAGCTCCGACCACTACAACCGTCGACCACTCTGCACAACGAGCCATGCGCCGATGAGGTACGCCATCCTCTCCCGCCGCTCGTTTAATTATCCTTTGCAGTATTTTTTTGTCTTGTCTCCACCATGCTCCGGCTAGGTATGCGAGAGAGGTAATTGAGAGAAACTACGGAGCAATAAAGCGTCTTAATGGTATGGACTAGTCTGTCTGTTATGCGAGCCCTACGGATTAATTTTGTTCGATTGTAGTCGTCTTCATCGCTGATGGAGGACCGTCCAGCGGACACCAAGCTCGGACGACTCCAGCCACACTGAGCTTCTCGCTCCGATGCTCGAGACCCGTAGTTTAAGTACTATGGGTAAGCATCTTATCTTCCTTTTATTTGTTTTATCTTTTTGTTATTTTTGTTCTTGGATTTTATGGACTGGGCCGGTGTTGGGCCTCGTCCTTGTCATGTTTTTTTACTTTCAATTGTAACCGTTTAAGAGAGGCCAAACCAAGCAACGGTTCATCCTCCCCACATCCTCACTTGGCACCTATCCTCATTATATAAGGGGATAGCATGCCCAAGTGAAACGTTGAGTCATTTGTTGAAGAAATTTCCAACTTGTGCCTCCACTTTATCATAGCTAGAGCATAGAGAGGATTGGCTATCCACGCCCATGTCGAGATCACTCCGTGGTTAGAGCCCGCGCCATCACGTCGAGATCACTCTGTGGCGACGTGCTTCAACGTCTTGTCGAGTTTACTCCTGAATGCCTAAAGATCCAAGAACCTGACGTCTCTTGAAGCATGAAGACCCTTTGTTGAGATTACTCCAAAGGTGATTGGGGATTCATGAAGCGCCGTAATCAATTTCTGTCAAGATCCTGCCACCTGCCATCCTGGAGCACTCCAAGAAGATCAAGAACTCCAGCACCTCTAGAGACTTCTTGGGTGGTTAACTTCCAAGAAAGTCTCATTCTTGGACGTACACGTACCGCCGCCGCCGTCGCTTGCCGCCAACGCTGTCGCCAGACCTCGCCTGTATGCGCCCGTCATCGTACCACTGCCCTACAAGCATCCTGCGACCACGGTGTCATCCTCCATGCCTGAGCGTGCCCCGATGCCCACCCGCGCCCCTGCCGCGCGGCCTCCTCGGCGACCCCACCACCCGACGCTCGTGAGGTTCCCCTGCGCGCACTTTGCTACCAGGTGCCCGTGCGCGTTTCCCTCCCCTCCTCTCTCCCGCGTGCATCCCCGTTCAGCATCCGCGAGCGCCTTCCGGCGCCTGCTCGCATCTCACCCCCGCTAGTGCTTGCGCACACCCCTACGTGCGCCCCTGTGTGCACCCAGTGCGCACTTTAGCACGCTCCCCAACGCGCGCGCGCGACCGCCTTTAGGCGTCTGCATCGCGCCCCCGGTACTCGCATGCGCCCCGACCACGCACGTGGCCTTACGTTGTGCGTGGCCCGCCTGACGTCCGCGTGTGTCCACACCACATTCCCGCAGCCCGTCACCCGCAGCTGCCCGTCTGCGAACCGCTGCTCACTGTTGGTGATCCTTCTCCGTCTCCAAGACTCTATACTTCTTACCGCACCATGGACTATCAACACTTCTTACGCCTTTCAGTGCCATCTTCAGCTATCTCTTCCTCTGCCATAGTTTACTTTGACAATCATTATAGGATAGCCACCTTGTCGAGTGACAGGTTTCTCTTGCGGTGAAGGATTGATTGTTGCTTCTAGACCCCTCATTCCTTAGACGTCGTAGTTGATCCCAAGGGTCATCAGGAGTCTAGTCCGATCAATACCTTCCTTAGTGGACAACGTTGATCCTCTTCCCTCTTCGGAATCATCTTATCTTGCTCATTAAAGGGGTTTCTTAACGTACATTCATTCATATTCATCACGAACCCACTCATCCTCATCCTGTGACGTAATACGAGCCGTCCGATCTCGGCACGCTCATCGTATTAGATCAGTCGCTCTGATGAGGCTCAAGAGGCCATCGTCGCCGTCACCTCACAACCCCGTCTAAGCTCAGATCTCAGCTCCTCCATCGAGTCAGAGCCTGCACGTACGACACATAGGACGCATTGCATCGTAGTTACATTGACCTCTTTAGGATTTTATCCATCGAATGATGACACCGTCGACGTTCGATACCACAGACAAAAATTAGTGTAACTTTTGCTACAATATGAATTGTTTAGTGACATTTGATTCATTAGAAAGCTTCAATTCTAGTTTATCCTAAATTGTGAGAAAAATTAAATCAAACATTCAGGACAGCACATGAACATTGTTGTCACTTTCCCAAGGGCCAAGTGGGTAATCTTTCTCTAAGAATCTGGATCACCCTTGAACTCTCTCTCCCATACTCTTGCAGAACAATAATGGATCAAAGAAATCTGATGCACTACGACTCCAACATCATGTTGGGAGCAGAAATCCATGGATAAGAGAATAAATAGAAATGCCCTTACTCTTTCAGCCATTGGATTTTATTCTAAGGCCTTGGAGGACTTGGATATCTTGATTTCCAGCTTGGATACATGTGCCCTACTTATCAGATTTGAAAATAGACATATCAACTTCAATTAGTGGGTTAAATTCACAATTCGTGCCTTTAGTTCACCCAGTCTTTAAGGACTCTTGAATGAGCATCTAGAATGGGTTATTGTGTATTAATTCTCCTCATATTATCTACATGGTTGCTTAGGGGTCTACTTTCCTCCAATTTGTATCTTAAATTCAGCATTGTATTTACCTAAGTCCTGTTTTTCAAATTAAACTCCAAGAAAATGTGAGAAATCGACTTGACCTTGAAGAATCAAGCGGGATTAGTCAAAAAAATCAGTAATATACATAAATATGGAGCTTAGGAAAATAAATCATAATTTTCTCATTTTATCCTTGAATGGCGAATAAGGCTAGTAAAATTCATAGAATATGTAGTAAAAAGCATATTTTCATTGATCTAATTTGATGTTATGAAGGAGCTTGTGGTGAAGTCCATCCACACCTCATCGCTCATGTAGACAATGTAATATTCAGTCTTGTCTCACTTGTGGCAATGTGCTTCATAAGTCTTGTCTCACTTTGGGTCATATTCCATTGTTAGCTTGATGTCATCCAGAATGCTCCCTTTAACTGTTGAAAGTGTTCCACAAAGGCATTAGGCTCTTTGCGGATGAGCACATCAGCTACTTGATTGATTTGCCCCTCCTTGTGCTTCAAGGTAACGTTTAACTTCGACAAGAAGTTTTGCCATCTCGCTTTCTTTGGGATAAGCTTTTTTTGTGATTTGAAGCAGCTGGTGGCCACGTTGTCAATATAGACCACAAACTAACTTCTAAGGAAATAAGGGGGTAGCACATGTAAGTAGTGGCCCCACAATCGCCATCTCTTTCTCGTGCACAAAGTACCACCCTTTTATGTTGCTCAACTTTTAGCTCTTCCATACCACTGGATGCCCTTCTTGCACTAGAATGCTTCTACGAGCAGCGTTGGATGCGACAATGTGCACTTTGTATGGCTTGTCACACTTGGAAAATTAGAGCATAAGCTCACTTATGATTGCTCTCTTCCAATTCTCGAACGCTCTTTGGTATCACTCTGGTTGGAGTTCTTTTAAGTCGTTTTGAGTCCATTAGAGTACAATGTCACTTTGAGTGCTTCAAAAAATCTTTCGATGCCTAGCCAAGGATTTAATGAACCTTTGATAGTAGCAAGAAGGACCGTGATGGAACGCGCCAGCCCTCTCCATTAGAGACGTCTTCAGAGATACAATCCTCATCATCGACAGTTCCGCCGGTAACCTCCAGCCCTACCGCCACACCAAGGCGTGAGTGAATCCACCCGGGGTCAAATACCCAAGGTGAAAGCACATCCGTATCTTTCTCGCATTTTGATTTTGTATTGGCTTTGTTGGTTTTACGGTGTTTGTATGTTTGTTTTTGTTGTGTCCGTATGCACCATATCGTGTTCGTGTTTGTATCATCGCATGTCGTGTTGTTTTGTGCCGTCCAATACGTGTCAAGGTCTATGTTTAATTTTGTATTATGGGGGGTCCTACGTTTAAGACCATGATGTAATGCGATGGTCGATTGACGGGTTGGGTTACACCACAAGGAGGGGGAGGGGAAACAATTGCGGGGCGACCGGCACTAGGCGCTTGGCGCGGGTGGCCCTGAATGGAGCGGCCGACGTTGGCTGTCCTAGCGCTGGCGGCCCTAGTTGGGCGACAGGCGTTGGGAGCGTGGCGCGGGAGACTCTGAGCAGGGCGACTGGTGCTGGGCACTAAGCACGGGCGGCCCAGAATGGGCAACCGGCGTTGGCAGTCCTGGCGCTGCAGGCCCTGGTTGCGGCAGTCGGCACAAGGCGCTTGGCGCGGGTGGCCTTGAGCGGGATGGCCGGCGCTGGGCACTAGGCATGGGCGGCCTAGAATGGGCGGCCGGCGCTAGCTGTCCAAGCACTGGCAGGCCTGGTAGAGGATGCCGGCGCTAGCGCTTGGCAGGGCCGACCCTGAGCGGGGCGGCCAGCGCTGGGCGCTTGGTGTGGGTGGCCCTAAATGGAGCGGCCAACGTTGGCTGTCCTAGCGCTCGCGGCCCTAGTTGGGCGGCTGGCGCTGGGTGCGTGGCGCGCGCGGCTCTAGGCAAGGAGACTGGTGTTCGGCACTAGGTGCGGGCGGCCCAAAATGGGCGGCCGACGTTGGCAGTTCTGGCACTACTGGCCCTGGTTGGGGCGGTCGGCACAGGGCGCTTGGCGCGGGTGGCCCTGAGCGAGGCGACCGGCGCTGGGCACTAGGCATGGGCGGCGTTGAATGGGCGGCCGGCGCTAGCTGTCCAAGCGCTGGCAGCGCTGGTAGAGGCGGCCGGCGCTGGCGCTTGGTAGGGCCGGCCCTGAGCAGAGCGGCCAGCGGTGGGCGCTTGGTGCGGGTGGCCCTGAATGGAGCGGCCAACGTTGGCTGTCCTAGCGCTCGCAGCCCTAGTTGGGCGGCTGGCGCTGGGCGCGTGGCGCGGGTAGCTCTGGGCGAGGCGACTGGTGTTGGGCACTAGGCGTGGGCGGCCCAAAATGGGCGGCCGACGTTGGCAGTTCTAGCATTGCTGGCCCTTGTTGGGGCGATCGGCACAGGGCGCTTAGCGTGGGTGGCTCTGAGCGGGGCGGCCGGTGCTGGGCACTCAGCATGGGCGGCCCTGAATGGGCGGCCGGCGCTGGCTGTCCAAGCGCTGGCAGCCCTAGTAGAGGCGGTTGGCGTTGGCGCTTGGTAGGGGCAGCCGTGAGCGGGGCGGGCGGCCTGAGCGGGCGGCGGCGGCCCGAGCGGGCGGCGGCGGCGGGCGGCCCTGAGCGGGGCGGTCGGCGCTCGGTGCTAGGCACGGGCAGCCCTGAATGGGCAGCCAGTGCTGGTAGTCCTAGCACTAGGGACCCTGGTTGGGGCAGTCGGCACTAGGCGCATGGCGCGAGCGGCCCTAAATGGATGGCCGGAGTTGGCTGTTCTTGCGTTGGCAGCCCGGGTATGGGCGACCGGCGCTGGGGGAATTGGTGCTGGTGGAAGAGCGAGAAGGGAAGAAAGAGAGAAAGGAAGGAGAGGAGAAAGGGAGAGGGAAGAAGAGTAGATGACAGCCGACGTTGCGAGGCGGCGACGGTTGTTGCGACGGCGGTGATCAATGGAAGGGAGAAGGAGGATAGGGGAAGCTAGGGCAAGTCCTCCAAGAAGAGCTAACAAAACTCAGTTCATGAATTATGACTTGCCTAATTGTTTCTTGTAACATTGGCCTATACATATAGGCCTTGGAGGAAAGAGAAAATATAGTTAATAAAAATAAAAATAAAGATGAGCGACGTGACGAGCGAGGTGGTTTCGTGTCACATCACAGGGCAGTTCTAGATCTGTCTTTGGCAGACTCATGAACGGGCGTGCATGGGTGGAGACGTACCTGATGCAAGCGTGTTGACTTGGCCCGATGATGATGGCGGCATGTCCTTAGTAGTGGCGTTGACTTTGGGTGACGGTGGTGGCGCTTCCAGTGTCGATGCGTTGACGTTGTCGCCACCAATTCCCTAGGGTGTGAAGAAGTCGACTCCGTCGAGTTGGCATCAGAAAACTCCAGCGGGGTCACCAATTCTGGGTGCAGGCGAGCCAGGTCCTCTTTTGTGATCCACGTGTCGTCTGTCGATGATTTGGCCTGCCAACGAACAAGAAACTTCCACACCATCCCACCTTTGGTGAATGTGATAACTTCATCCAGTATAGCCTCGACATTCTCTTACCAGTCAGAAGGTAGTGAGGGAGGGGTGGACAAGTCAAACTCACTCACTGGAAAGTTCGCGGGTAGAGTAGGGTCACTAGATGAAAGAGGTGGGGCTTTAAACGTGACCAAATTCAAAATATTGAAAGTAGCGTTTATCCCCCACGCGGAGTGTATGTCGACGGCATAGACATTTTCCGCTACTCGTTTGAGGATTGGGAACGGCTCGGCACTAAGAGCATGAAGCTTGGTAGCCCACTTGGAAGAGAACGTCTCCGGCCTAACCCTCAGCATCGCCATGTCACCTTCTTTCAATTCGCAAAAAAGACGGTGTAAATTGGCGGTCGCTTTATATACAATGTTGCTACTCATGATGTGTTTATGAATATTCTCATGCAGACTTCTAATATGACTTGCAAATTCATGACCATCATCTGAGACTCTAGCATGCGGTAACATGGGTATGAGGTCGGTAGGCTTATGAGGTGGATGACCATGCACAATTTCAAAGGGACTCATGCTAGTGGTACGATTGACCGACGCGTTATAGGCAAACTCGACATGCGGAATGATGTTATCCCAAGTTTTGAGATTGTCCCCAACCAACGATCGTAATATGTTGCCAACGCTCCTATTAACGACTTCGGTTTGACCGTCCGTTTGGGGATGAAAAGCCGTGGAAAATTTGAGCTTTGTTCCTAAGAGATGCCAATGGGTCTTCCAAAAGTAGCTAGTAAATCTGACATCTCTGTTCGATACTATACTTTTTGGAAGTCCATGGAGATGGACAACTTCATTGAAATAAAGCTTAGTGACATGAGAAGCATCGGAAGTTTTAAAACACGTGATGAAATGTGCCATTTTAGACAAACGATCTACGATAACCATAATGGAATCATGACGCTTATGGGTTCTTGTAAGTCCTAAAACAAAGTAGATGAACACATCATCCCATGGTTTATGAGGGACCGGTAAAGGAGTATAAAGACCATGATGCAGGACAACTAGGGAGGCTGACGACTAGGGAGATGGGAATGATAATGATTGTGGAGAATGCAGGACGGGTTTGGGTAGAGGGATAAAATAAGCCGCAAAATTCACACGATCGAATTCAAAAACCTAAAACCGATGAAATAATGATGGTGCAGCCCCGTTCCTCGTCGAGGGCGGGAGTACTGTCTTCATCCACCGCGACGATGACTAAGCACCAAATCCAATACTCAAATTCACGTTCGCGGGAAATCTCCCGAAGGAAAGAATCTCTGGAAGTTTCAAGAAAACCAAATCATCTAACGGCAGTGGAAGAATCCTCGTGGAACACTACAGGTAGAACACACGACGCTAAAGGAGTTCAGGCATACCTCAGCACCGTAGTGTGTGATGAGGCTGCAAGAAATTCCAGTCATGACGCGACTGGGCAACGCGGGCGTTGTATGGCCCACTAGATGAAATATCTGGGCATTCTAGGCGTTAAGCGGCCCTAGTAGTGGGATGGCCAAACTAAGCCTGGTTGCTTGATGGCCGGATTGGTTGGGCGTGGGGCATCATTTGCGAAACGATTGAAGTGCGCTTCGATAGGGTGTCACAGATCCAATGGTGGCGCTGAGGTCGTCTGGGGCGTGGGCGACCGGGTTGGCGGCCTGCGCAGTGTCGCTTGCCCCAGCGGTCGGTGGCGGCGCCTGGGGCGTTGGGCCGCCTAGCGCTTTGGCACAAGGCGGCCAGGCGCTAGGGCACAGGGGTGGCCTGGCGCTAGGGCGCAAGGGCGGCCTGGCGGTAGGGCACGAGGGCGGCCTGACGCTAGGGCGCGAGGGTGGCCTGACGCTAGGGCACGAGGGCGGCCTGGCACTAGGGCGCTAGGCGGCCTTGCGCCTTGGCGCGGGGCGGCTTGGCACTAATGCGCGGGGGTAGCCTAGCGCGAAGACGCTGGGCAGCCTTGCACCTGGGCGCGGGGCGGCCTACCGCTAGGGTGCGAAGCGGCCAGACGTGTGGACGCCAGGCGGCCTTGCGCTGGGTTGTTGGGTGGCCTAGTGCGTCGGACGCCAATTGGCCTGATGCGAGGGTGTTGGGCAAAAAAGAGGAGAGAAGAGAGGGCGACAAAGAGAGAGACAGAAGTGGAAGCAGCAGCTGGCGATGCGTGGCAGCGTCAACGGCGGTGGTGGTGGCGAACTAGAAGATTGAAGGTAGGGAAGGCTAGGGAAACTCCTCTGAGAATAGTTAACAAAAACTCGATTCCTGAACTATGACTTGCCTAATTGTTTCTTGAAACATTGGCCTATACATATAGGCCTTCGAGGAAAGCGAAAGTACAGTTAAAAGAAATAAAATAAAGAAGAGCAACATGCCAAGCGACGTGGTTTTGTGTCACATTAGGGGTCAGTTCTGGATCTGCCTTTGGCGACGTGTCAGAATGTGTGAAGGGGCATACATGGGTGGAGACGTGCCTGATGCTGGCGTGTTGACTTGATACGATGACGATGGCGGCATATCTTCCGCGGTCATGTTGACTTCAGATGATGTTGGTGACGCGTTCGGTGTCGATGCGTTGACGTTGTCACCACCAGACCAGTGTTCTGTTTAACCTGCTTGGCGAGAGCACATACACGACATTGTGAAACGATATTCGTTACATCTCGCTTTAGGGAAGGCCAAAGGAACCTATGCTCTACCATGGCGGTGGTCTTATCTCTCCCAAAATGTCCACTAAGGCCTCTTGCATGCATAGACGGTGGTCATAAAATAAAAATCCATTTTGTAAGATATAGTCTTGGATTTTAGGATTCGGATAATTGCCTATGGTTTGGAAAATGGGAGCAAAGTCCGGGTAGTCAGGATATAGATCCTTCATCTGGTCAAAACTGTTAACTTCTACCCTCATTACGTTCAAGAGGTGAACACGTCTACTATGGGCATCGGCCACTCGGTTTTTGACTCCTCTCTTATGCTTAAGGACGAAAGTATAAGACTAGATGAATTCGACCCATTTAACATGTCTATGGTTCAACTTCTGCTGCGAATGGAGATATTTCAATGCTTTGTGATCGGAGTAGAGAACAAATTCTTTAGAGAGTAAGTAATGACGCCAATGACGTAAGGATTGGACGATAGCATAGAATTCTTTGTCGAAGGTAGAATATTTGAAGTTGGCGTCGTTCAACTTTTCACTAAAGAATGCTATGGGATGATTCTCTTGACTTAGTACTCTGCCAATTCCTAATCCCGATGCATCACAAGCGGCCTCACATACTTTATCAAAATTGGGTAAATGCAAGATGCGGGCTTGTGTCATCTTATGTTTAATATCATCAAAAGATTTCTATGTTAATGCAGTCCATGCGAAGTGGTTTCCCTTTAAGTACTCGGTCATGGGTGCCATTATAGTACTAAAATTAGAGATGAATCGCCTATAGAAAGTGGCTAAGCCATGGAAGCTACGTACATCGTGGATGTTCCTAGGGGTCGGCCATTGTGTAATGGCATCTATTTTGGCCGGATTGACAGAAACTCCTCGTTCAGACAAGATAAAATCGAGGAAAGAAACATGATCGACAAGAAGCGAGCACTTTTTGGGGTGTGCATATAGCTGCTCATTTTATAGGACCTCACACACTAGGCGTAGATGGTGGACATGGTCGTGTTTGGACATGCTATAAATGAGGCTATCATCAAAATAAACTACGACAAAGCTTCCTATGAAGGGTCTAAGAACATGATTCATCAAACGCTGGAAGATACTAGGTGCATTCGACAAAGCAAACAACATCACTTTCCATTCATATAATCCATCCTTGACTTTAAACGCGGTTTTCCACTCATCACCGCGATGGATTCAGACTTGATGATAGCCACTCTTGAGATCTATTTTCAAGAAAATCCTCAAGCCAGCCATCATATCAAACATATCATCGATACGAGGAATGGGAAACCTATATTTGACGGTGATTTTATTGATGGCTCTACTATTGATGCACATGCGCCAACTCCCATCCGTTTTGGGAGCCAGTAATGCATGTACGACACATGGGCTAAGGCTCTCCTGAATGAATCCCTTGTCCAAGAGTTCTTGGACCTGGCGCTGGAGTTCCTTGTATTGTGTGGGATCCATACGATAATGGGGAAGGTTTGGTAAGGAGGAACCTGGAATGAAATCAATGGCATGCTGAATCTGGCACATAGGTGGTAAATCATTGGGTAGATCCTCGGGGAAGATGCTCTTGACTTCGGCTAATAATTGGGAGACCTCCGGTGGTAGGGGTGTGGAATCCTTAGAGGAATGATTAGGAATCATGGCTAAACAAATAAACATCTCACTATCTATCTCCTTTTGAATTTGACGCCCGTTGAGAATGCAAAGACCTAAAGAAGGAGACTTTGGTGTAGGTTTCTGTGGGCTGTGCCTGTATGGGTGCCATGTAATTTTCTTGCCCTGATAGAGGAATGAGCAAATATTATTCCTACCAAAGATATGTATGTCATTATCATATAACCATGGGCAACCTAGGATGATGCTTCCTACCTTCATGGGTAACACATCGCATAGTACCTCTTCCTCGTATGATTGAATGTTTAGAGGAAGAAGACACTGACTTTTCACAGGGATAGAGGTAGGATCGATTCAAAATACAAAATATGGGTGAGGATGATCAATCAAAGGTAATTCCAAATGTGACGTCATGACATCGGATACGGCGTTATTACAATTACTGCTGCCTACGATGGTCTTACACATCCTATCACCAATCTTATATATGTGTAAAATATGGATGTCCTCAAAGCAGAATTATCAGTGGAAGGCTGGGTAAGATTGCAACAGACGATTCCCCTAACTGACGTAGATGGGTCCTGACGAGGAAGAGATGGAGGGGAGTCAGTGATGCCAATGAAATTCAATAATCCTTCCTCGTGCACAAATTCAATACTCCTCATCAATATGTTGCTCATCTATGGGGGGCTCACTGTCGAAGGGCTCTTGTCCTATGTGTAAGGCTCGTGTGGGGCATTGGGAGGCTCGGTGACCACGTCCTTTACACTTGAAGTAGGTAATGCCAGATGGACCGATCTGTACTGGATGGGATTGAGGAGGGGCCCTTACAGTGGAATTGACGGAAGGAGACGTACGGGTGTTTGGAGTAGCGGAGGACGGTGTCGAAGCTAGAGGCCAGTGCTCGGTGGAAGTGCAAGTGGGAACTGGTGTCGGTGCCGAGAGAGCTAACAGTGGGTTATGCGGAGCCACACAGTTGGAGTAAGCGGAATTGGATGAGTGAGATTGATAGGTAAGAGTAGGGCGACTGAAGACCGGGGTACGGTATAAGTTTTGATAGAGCTCAAGGTCTTCTACGATTTGATAAGTCTGCTCTACTGTAGTGGCCTTGTGGACAAGCAATTATGTCTCCAAATACGGATTAAGACCGATTCTAAATCAGGAGATAACAACTCGGGGGTTCTCCTCAATTCGGCATCTCATGTAGAATTCCTCAAATGGAGTAATGTATTCGGAGACGGGATGCCTACCCTGCTGTATTTTATGCCACTGATCTAAGAGATTATCTAAATAAGCAAGAGGGACGTATTTCTCACATAGCTTGTCCTTCATTTGGGGCCAAGTATCGATGGGTGCCTCTCGTCGATTATAGATTGAAAATTCAAGATTTTCCCAAAACATTTTTGCTTGTCCTCCTAGTCTCATCTCGACGTAGTGATGTAACATGACCTGCCGGGATCGGTCGGCTCAGTTACACCACAATGAACGCCTAACGAGTTATTAGATTGTCCGAATGTTATGAAATGAAACTTGAGAAGTCAACGACAAGTACTAGTAATAAGGTGAACAAGAACAACAACTAGTTAAATTGGCGGAGTTCAATTATTCACAATCGACTTCCCAACGTCCCTTTGGACCAATCCGAACGAATAAGGCAAGAGATAGTAGTACTATCCAAAAGCGTCCAACGTTCCACGAAGGGATAATGCACTACCGCAAGAAGATTAAACCTATCTGCTCTTCTAGGGGTAAGAGATGGGTCTATAAGGGTTCCTAACTCTCGAGGCTCGAGACAATACAAGATGAATATTGAAGGAAGTAAATATTTGCTAACAGAGGGGAAAGAAATCCTATGAACCTAGCAAGTTGTCCCAAGAGTTTGCGTGGTTGACGATTATTGACGTGTCGACCTTGAGAGGGAGTCCACGGTCGGGTTGCTGGCGTATCTTGCAAGTGTGTGGTCGGCGTGCGTCGTGAGCGGAGGCGGGGCCGAGGGCACAGCGCATGGATGCGAGCGTAGGCGAAGGTGCGTCTGGAGGCGTGTTGCGTTGGAGCGTAGTGGGCACAGCAGGGCATAGCGCGCTGGATGTCAGCCGGCGCGGGCGTGGTTACAGTGCGCGGATGAGGATGGGGCATGACTTAGGGGCACGTCACGTGCGACGGCGCGTGAAGGCGTAGCGTGCCGAGTGCAGTCGTGCGTGTGAGCATGTCTGTGATGGGCATGCTGAGAAGACGATGGCGCAGAGCGGTGTTGTCGGGTGTGCCAAGGTCGGACTGGATGCGGGTGCGGTCGTACGTGTGAGTGCGACCGAGGAACGGCGCGCTGAGAAGTTGGCAGTGTGGTGCGGCGTTGCAGGAGTGTGCCAAGACCTAGAGCGGGTGCCGGCGCGGGCTTGGGCGTCGACTCGTAGAGGTGCAGCGTGGCAAGTCGGCGAAGATTTTCAAACGGAGTAGATTCCCGATGGCGAGGGTGGATGTCAAGGCTCCAAGATATCTCCAGAAACCAAGTTTTTGAAAGATTCTCAAGGCGTAACTACCAAGTAGAAGGCGATCTTGAAAGAAAAAAACCTGCACTTTGTGTGGAACGTGGATCCCCACGTTGAGGCTGTGAAGGGAAAACTACGCTCCACGATCTACGATGGAGTCAATCTCTAACGAAACTATTCTCTAGACTAATGGCTATCAAATAGAAAAAACAACAATACTTGTATTCTTTCACAATAAGGTCTGATCGTCCTCTTAGGCATGCCGTCCTTATATAGGGGTATGGGCATGCCCAATCGGCATAACTTGAGAAAACCGTCTCAACACGAGCGGTTTTCCCCTAAAACGAGAAAAGAAAATAAAATAAACAAGATGGACAAGGCCAAAACACGAACGGCCCGGTCCATAATCCAACGATGAAATTACAACAGAGATGCGAAGAAAATAAAAGAAGAAAACAAACATGCAGCTTTGACTCTATTTGGAATACTAGAACGAGGCGTCGCGGGCATTGGCTCGAGCGACTCGGTGTGGCTATTGTCGGCGGGCTGTCGTGCTGTCGAGATGGTCCCCCATCACGTATTGGACCTTTTGCCACTCAAGCATATTGTACCATTTGAAATAGCTATTCAACATAGACTCCCAATCAAGATACTCTTTAGGGTCCCTAGATCCTTTATAGTACGGAACATCGACTTTGACACTTCTCTGGATTTGTTGCCACTGATTGTCGTGATTTGCACGGTGGTGATCGCGAGGGGGTGCTGCATCCTCGGGTGGATAAGGATTGTTCCTGTCTGGACGATTCCCAATCCACCCTCGGTGTCTATCGATAGGCGGATAGGGATCATTCTGCGGGGGATGATTCCTATCGCAATCTGGGATCCTCTCTTCTGGCAGATAGTAATCGTCACACGGTGGACGATTTCCATTTTGTACCGAGTGTCTATCCACAAGTGGATGATTCCTATCTTGACCTGGGGTCCTAGGTTCAAGCGGATAATAATCGTCCCGACGATTCCTATCGTGGACTACCGTACGATTCTCGGGAGGAAGTGGACGATTTGGTTCGCGTCCCCCGGATCTAATATCAAGTCGATAGGGATCATCCGGTAGGTGATGAATCCTATCGTGTTCCCGTCATCTGGGTTCAGGCAGGTATGGATCATCCCAATCACGGCGATGCCTATCACGACCTCAATTTTCTAATTGAGAGGTTAGCTCCCTAACCGCATCGATAGAATTGGTTAGATGGTTTTTCTTATTGGTTAATCGTGTATTAACATCACGAAAACCATTCTGAACAGTGTGTAACATGCGGTCTACATCCCCGCGTGAGGAGGACAGAGGAGCGGGTGGGGAATAATCCTGGTTAGGAACAGACATCTCACGATTATCTAGGGATGGCTCATTCATTGGTGCAGAGATGCATTTGCTTGAACGCAAATGCATGCAATGGAAATGATGAATGAAGACGTCTACGATGGCGGAATAGGTAGGCGGACACAGGTTAGGCTCGAATACCAATTTGATGCGGGACAACTAGGGAAAAAGACAATTACGGGGAGGGGTATGACAACGATGGGTGGAGGATGCAAGACGGGTTTGGATGGAGGGATTAAACAGACCGTAGAATCCAGATGATCCAATTTGTAAACTTAAAACCGATAAAATAATGGTGGTGCAGCCTCGTTCCTCGTCAAGGGCAGGAGTACTGTCTTCAACCACCGCAACGATGCCGAAGCACCAAATCCAATACTCGAATTCACGTTCACGAGAAATCTCACGAAAGGAAGAATTTTGTGGAATAAAGATATATTCAAATCAAATCTGACGGTAGTGGAAGAATCCTTATGGAACACTAGACGAAGAACACTTGACACTAAAGGGTTCAGACATACCTCGGCACCAGAGTGCGTGATGGGGCTGTGAGAAATTCAGTTCGTGACGTGACTGGGCAATCCGGGCGTTGTTAGGACCATTGGGCGAGATATCTTGGCGTTTCAGGCATGGAGCGGCCCTGGTAGTGACTTGATCGAACTAGGCTGGGTGACTCGACGTGTGAGGACTCTTGGGCGAGAAGTCGAACAGCTAAGCGCAGGCGTGCGCAGGTGCCAGCTAGCGCTAACGTGCACGAGCGCGTGCACGGGTAGCCCTGAGAGGGAGGCCAGCGCTGGGTGATTGGCGCGGGCGACCCTGAGTGGGCGGCTGGCATTGGGCACAAGGCGCGGGCGGCCCTGAGCAGAAGGACCAGCGCTAGGCACTTGGCGCGGGCGGCCCTAAATGGGGCGTCCGGCGCTGGCTGTCCTGGCGTTGGTGGCGCTGGTTGGGCGGCCAGCGCTGGGCGCGTGGCGCAGGCGGCCCTGAGTAGGGTGGCCAGCCCTGGGCACTAGGCACAGGCGGCTTTGAATGGCTGGCCGACGCCAACAGTCCTAGCGTTGGCGGCCCTGGTTGGGGCGTTCAGAATTGGGCTCTTGGCGCGGGCAGCCTTGAGCGGGGCGGCCGGCGTTGGGTGCTAGGCACAAGTGACACTAAATGGGCGGCTGGCGCTGGCTGTCCTAGTGTTGGCGGCCCTGGTTGGGGCGGCGGCGCTGGGCGCTTGGCGTGGTTGACCCTGAGCGGAGTGGGCGGCACTGAGCGCTAGGCGCGGGCGACCCTGAATGGGCGGCCAACGCTGGCTGTCCCAGCACTGGTGGCCCTGGTTGGGGTGGCCGACACTTGGCTCTTGGCGCGAGCGGCCCTGAGGCGGGCGGCTGGGGCTGGGTGCTAGGCACGGGCAGCCCTGAATTGGCGGCCGGCACTGGCTGTCCTGGAGCAGGCGGCTCAGCTTGGGGCAGGTCGGCGTTGGGCGCTTGGCGTAGGCGACCTTGAGTAGGGCGGCCGGTGCAGGCCGCTAAGTGCGAGCGGCCCTAAATGGGTGGTCGACACTGGCTATCCTGGCTCTAGCGGCCCGAGTAGGGGCGGCCGGCGCTGGGGGAACTGGTGCTGATGGAAGATCGTGAGGAGAAGAAAGAGAGAAAGGAAGGAGAGGAGAGAGAGAGAGAAGAAGAAGAGGAGATGGCGACCGACGTTGCGAGGCGACCGCCTCTCATTATTGCAATTTGGAATATATATTTTTAATGTTTTTAGGAGAAATCGGAGGAGAGAGAATGCGCCAAGGGCATATATGCAATTACTTTTGGGCGGCGTCCAAAAGCAATTCCAGGCTTTTTAAGGACTTAGCTGCAAAAAGGAGGATTCAATATGTGCCAGCCAATTAGAGAGCGACACGTCATTGCGTGTTTAAAAATGAAATTAATAAATAAATCAATTTTAAATCCAACAGATTAAATTGGTTTAAAATTTATTTATTAATAACTTTTGATCTTGAAGTCCGATTGAGATGATCTTTTTATGGATTCGTTCGTCTTGATCCCCTCTTTTTATATGTATGTTTGGATTATTCAGATCCAGCCTACATTTATAGATAAATATTAAGTACTAAACGGGGGTAAAAGGGTGATTTTTACCATATAACCTAAGTATAAAAGCTAAATTTTGAGAGGGGGGCTCATTCTTGATGGTTCTCTATCATAGATGCAAGGCAGAGAGGAGTCCCACCCTGGATCAAGTTATCTGGTACTTTTTCCTTGATTGTATTTGGATTTGTGCATTTTGAATGAGATTAGTTCAATGTCTTTTTTCTTCTTCTTGGTGTTGATCTGAAATTCTAAATCGCTTGGCTTGAGCGGCATGTACAAGCCCTGATTAGGATTGAGAGGAGAATTTGAGGGATTCAACTAAGCATTCGACTGCATTCCAAAGAAAAACTCTAAAAAAAATTAGTTTTAATTCTTAGGAGATTAAATTACCCCCATTTCAGTTCTGAATTATCAAAGTTACAAACACAAACCAAACTCAAATTAAACATTCCCTTTTAACCTCTCTAATTGAACTCTTGGATCCTTTTATTAGGATCAAAGAAGCCAATTTAGAGCTCCATATTTCTTTTATTCATCTCAACTCTTCTACCCCCCTTTCTAAATTCTCATCTAATTAGGGTGACTTTATCCTCATTGAAGATCAAATTCAGTTTAATCAGAGTGAAACGACCAATACAATCACCAAATCGAATTCCTTACTAGCTTCCCTTGGACGACACTCGTACTTATCACTATACGTCTTAAGTGGAGTTCTTATAAATTTTATTGCATAAGCCAAAATCCACAACGACAAGGGCTAAAAATTCCATAGTTCTTACCCCTATTTTCGGCTTATCAGAGGGCAATCACTATCCAAGCACGTACAACCGACGACATCGGCGACCCAATGCAAGACCAAGAAGAAATCGTAATAACAAGAAGGTCAGTGGCTAAACCTACAATGGTGTCTTCAGGAGGGGCGGACGACGAGGACGGCACTTGAGTAGATAATTGTATTGAAAATAACGGTGGGAGGGAGGGTTTGATTGTACCTAGAACCGGTGAAGGGGCACAGACCGGGCACGGGCTCTAGAGAGTGTCACCCTCGACGCACTTTGGGCGAGAGGCAGGCTTTAGGGGTTTTTCAGAGTTAGGAATCACACGGGAGGAGCAAAGCTGCTGACTGATCAGATCCGGGTCGGCCTAGTGGGTTCCCAGAGTCAATAATGCTACGGAGGAGTCCTTAGAGCCTAGTTAGTTGACCAGGTTGTCTTGACTGGTCAACATAATACCAACAGGGGGGGGCGGATGCTTCGTCTTCTGAGGGCGGAGCTTTGCCAGGCCACCCGACGGAGATGTTCAGCGGCTAGGGAGGGAAGGGCGGTCCACAACATGGGGTGCAGTCCGGACTGATCCAGTCACGACACTGGATCGAGGATCGACTAAGGAAAGAATGAACCGAGGTATTCGTGACCACCGGTGGTATTCATGAGCGGTGGTTGATGAGATAGACGACAATGGTTAAGGGGCCTCCAGGCCGACCGAATGGAACTTAGCGACCGCAGATGGACGAGGGCTGGGAGGAGAACACAAGGCGGGTTCGAGTAGGAACCTAGACTACTTCTGGCGGGTGCCCGTTCGACCCCTAGGGTGATGGAGCACTGACCAAGATTGGCGTAGAAGTAATGTGAGACAGCAATACTTGGGCGAGCGACAACTACTAGGGGGGGAACAAACTGGAGATGGGGGGCAGCAGCGGCACTTCTGACGATGACGATGTCGGTAATCCGTCGGAGGTAAGCGGTGGTGATGGCGTGGTTGGAAGTCTTCCCGGCACAGCAACGTGCTGAATCAATATGATGCAGGGTGGCTTACGAACGTGGCCTAAAGAGAGAGAGAGAGAGAGGTTTAAAAGGGAGAGAAAGAAAGGGAGAGTCAGAGGGAGAGAAGTTGCTCAACTCTGAGGGGAAGAAAGAAGGCATTAATGAGAGAGGGAGAAATAACGGGAAAGAGAGCGAGATCTAGTTATAACGAGCATGGATGTTGGAAATAACCGGAGAAAATAGAGAAGATAGAATGAGGAGAAAATTGAGGAGAGAGCGTATGAATGAGAGAAGTGTTAGGCGACGGAAGGAGAGGGCTGATGGAGGCAAATTGCATAATTAATTTTTAATTGTCGTTGCTATTAATTTGCCTTTCAACAAATAAATTTATAGATGGTATAGAAACTTACTCATGTATAGCGTGAGTAAGGTTGTCTCCACAGGGACTGGCCTTGAGGTTTAAATTCAATAATTGAGTTATCATTTATTAAGATATAATGATGAACTAAAGTTAATTAGAGTGAGAAGAGATAAGTAATTAATAACTAGAGTGGATATTAGTTTAGTAAGATAAGTATAGAAAAGGGAATGTTAGATATATATAGATATATCTTTTATAGCTACTAAGAATAGTAAAGAATTAAGATATTAGGTGGCTAGTGAAGAAATATAAAGTACTTGATAAGAGTAATTAGTAATAAGAGGATAGAAGAAAGAAGAAGAGTTATATAGATGGGTATATATATATACTAAGAGAAAACAAAGGGGATAGAGACTTATTTATATATTAATAAGATAGATAGGAAGAGAATTAGTGAGTATCTAATTATTATATGCTAAGTAAGAACTTCTGTGTGTAGAGAGATATTAGGAGGATGTAGCGGATAATAATAGAAGTGAAAAGGTTCTTTATGATTTATGTATTTTTTTATGGAATTTTTATAATTGATTTTATGAAATGCAGGTAGATTTAGTCGAACACCTGAGAGGTGTTCGACCAAATGCCCTGAGGAGGGATAGAAGAAAGCTGTTTATATAAGATTTACTTAGTAGAAAGTTTTTATACGTTTTTATAGATTTCGTAAAGGGAAACGAGTGTTTGTGTCGAACGCCCGCAAGGTGTTCGACATAATGCACGAGGAAATAGACTAAGAGAGAGAATATATATATATATGTTTTCTAAATTTTGTATAAAGAGGAGAGGGTGTTTCTGTCGAACACCTGTAAGGTGTTCGATAGAATGCCCGATAGAGTACGAATAATGATAAAGATAGGATACGAGAGCCGATTCTGTCGAATGCTCAAAAGAAATCAAGATTTTTTTTTTTACGTTTTGTAAGATTTAATGACGTAGAACTTAGGTAAATCGAATACTTTTCATCAAACACACTAGGTGTTCGATGAAATTCCCCCAAGAAGACGATGAATCAAAATGGATCGAAAACGCAATTATATGATGAAATATTGAATAAAATTTTCATCCAAGCTCAAAACGGATGTATAGGGATAATCTAAGAAACTCAGATCTCATCGAACGCTCTGATTCAGAGGGCAGAAGTGGCGGCGCTGGTCGCCGCCGCCAAACCTCGGTTTACTGCTTCTTCTGTCCTCCACCTCCGTTCGGGTGTGGCTCGATGAAGACCCAAGCTTCCTAGACCTTCTCGAGAGTCCTCTGACCTTAGAGGTGTGTCATGGCACCTTGCCGGCTACTGGGTCACCTGCGAGAGCCCTCTGTCGTCCCTTTTTTCTTGCGGCCAAAAATGGCAAAGTTAGGGCTCTCATCCTCTTTTTAACGGCTTGGGAGGGAGCCCCGACGCCGTCTGATGGAAGGGGGCAACTCTGGGGGTCCTCCCGGCCGTTGGATCACCCACCGGTCCCCTCCGCCGGCCGAGAATTGCCTGTGGCCGGTAGAGTCGACGGCCAGTGGCTAAATTGGACGAAAATGCCCATGGCCGTCCGATCAAGCTTGGAAATTCACAGCAGCTGTGATTAAATCGCAGTCGTGGACATACTCTTCCAGTGCACCCAGCTCCCGCCCCGTCAACGCCCGGTCAGCACCCCGTCAGCCTCCGTATTTTCTTCTGATTTGTTCGTCGGTAGGGCCCGCAGTCCGCGTCAGCAATCGCGACCAATCAACTGCCTGAAACATATAAAATAAAAACGTTATATGAAAAGAAGCTGATCTCGCCGTCCGATCTTCCTTGAGAGGATCGGACGGCTAAGATCTAGACCTCTAATTGAAAAGAAGCCCAAAATGATACGGGCTTTGGGCCAGATCGGCTCGAAGCCTAGTAGATTTTCTTCTTGTTTTCTTAAGGATCGCGGCCCGTCAGGCCGCGATCCTGCTTTTACTCTGCAGCTTGGCCTGATGCGGTATCGAAATAGCTATTTTTAATCCCATATGGACAAATTAAAAAAAAACACATTTGTATATATTCAGTTTTGGGATACCTCTCTATGTGACCTCCTTGAGCTTGACTGAACATATGGATGGGCCTGCGCTGCACTCTTTCGGCTCCTCGTGCATGGGCCTCGCCAGCGGCGGGGCTGGCGCAAGTGTTGTGCGCTTGCCTAGCTGCTGGCTCGAGGCCCAGACCTTGGTTGCTCCATAGCCGGCCGAATAAAAACAATATTTTTTATCTTTATAAATATATATTTCTTTTTCAATAATATTTCTCTATCTCTTCCTACAAATTAAATACATACTTTTCCCCTGCGATTTCATAGAAAATATACTAAATAGAACATGAGACAATTAAATATGTATTAAATGTATATTTCAACTAATGAAATATTTAGATTGTATAATGTGCATAAAATGACATTAAAATGCATCATTTTTATCATTCGTTCTATTTAGTGCATGACATGCAATATTTCATAAAATAGGGTAAAATACACATGAATGGATCCCAAAATGTCCTTAAAATATGTATAATTACACGACTCATTTTGGACTTATCAAGGGCGCAAGTGGCAGAGAGAGAGAAAGAGAGAGGGTGCGAGATAGAGAGATAACATCAGAGAGGGCGCTCAAAGAGAAAGAGAGAGAGAGGGATCTGAAGAGAACTAGGAAGAGAGTTGACTAAGAGAAATAACTGGAGAGACAGATACGGTTAAGAGAGAGGGTCCGATAGAGAGAAAGAATGATGGAGAGAGGGAAAGATATAGCCGATAAAGAAAGACGAAAGAATCGAACAGTGAGTGCGAATGAGAGAGGAGTAGCACGGGCAAGAGGGAGGGAGAGCATTGTTAAGGAGTCAGCCCCAAGTGCGCCAACTCGCTCAGGACTTCATCAGCTCCCCCACTAGATCAATGCACTCATCCATTATAACGGTCAAGATTTAGTCAGGCCCAACTCCAACGGTTGCCCTGATCAACGGCTGAGATCAATGCTCTCATATTATTTATGACGGCCAAGATTAAATCAAACTCTTCAAGCATATAACCGTTGTAGCAAATACAATGGTTATATTAGTGCGGGAACTTTTTGATTAATGGCTATAACAATGCACTATAAATACCAAACGCCTATAAGATAAACGCACGGCTGAAATATCATTCTAATTTCCTTCTCCATTCTTTCTGTCATCTTCTTCTTCTTCTCTGTTCAATTCCTTTATCTTTTCTCCAATATCTGTCAAGAGTTCTTATCATGGTATCAGAGCAAGCATCCTCAGAGTGGGAGAAGAAGGACACGCCTCCTTCATCATCATCCCTCACGCTGCAAGATTGTCAAGCGTAACCACAATTGGTCAGGTGCTCATTGTCATACCTCGTGGAATCTCCATCCCAATCAAGTTTGAGTCAAATAACTACCAGATGTGGAGGAATGTCGTTCAGCCTCTCCTTAATGGGTATGGTCTGAACTGATTTACCATCAGTAATGTATCACCCTGTCTTCGTCACATATCAACAGGGAAATAACGTAGAAAATCCAAAATATGAAAACTGGTGGAGGATTGACCAAAAAATACTCGACTTCCTCCAAACAACCATCTCTGAGTCCATTCTTCCCAAAGTCGCCAAAGCTAAGTGTGCGCGGTAGGCATGGGAATCCCTGGAAAATGTGTTCGCTGGAAGGAGTCAGTCTCAAATAATAGAGCTTACCAGACAATTTGCAAACATCGGCAAAGGTACGATGTCCATTGAATATTATATCAAGCATATCAGGTCGGTTGTGGATGATTTAGAAATTGTGGGACATCCGGTCAATGAGCCCACAAAGATCTACACCTTCTTGAGAGGGCTACCTCCCGAATATTCATCCTTTGTGATCAATGTCAATGTCAATCTCAATCGCATGAGCTTTGAGCAGATCATCACAAATTTAAAGGCACATGAAGATTACTTGGCTCATCATCACTGAGGTCCTGGACACGCCTTTCCGATGATGGCCAACTCGGTTCAGAAACAATCCTATAGAAACAGTGATTATGGCATCGGATCCATAGATGAGAACGGGGCATACTCTCAGAGATACTCATCTAACCAACAACATAGCTCACGATCAGATAATTGGTCAAATCGACAACAGGGGCACTCATCCAAACAAGGGCGCAACAGAATGGACAACTGGCATGGGTGGCAACAAAACTTCAATAAAGGGCGAGGGAGAAACCAAAATTACCAGCATCGTTGCCAACTCTGCACCCAGTATGGCCACAGAGCTAGAGAATGTCACGAATTCATTCAACTATCCTCAGGAATGAGGCACACTCGATCCAATGGACACCCACAAGCCTTTAATGCTGAAGCCCAAGGATGGTACCCCGACAGCGGAGCCACCCATCACGTCATTGCTGATCTACATAACATACAACAGACTCAACACTACCAAGGAAACGATCAACTGCAAATTGGTAATGGAATAGGTTTGAACATTCTAGCCATTGGAAGTTCTAAGATTACTATATCTGATGCAACTCTTTCTTTAAACAGCATCTTGCATGTCCCGTCTATAACCAAGAACTTACTATCTATTCAGAAATTTACTTCAGATAACAATGTCTTCGTCAAATTTCATGACTCCTTTTGTCTTGTGAAGGACAAAACCACCAACAAAATTCTTCTCAAAGGCACAACTAGGAATGGCCTTTACTACCTAGACGGTCTGCACTATAAATCGACCTATCTTGGAGAGAGAGCATCTGAAGAAATGTGGCATTCACGACTAGAACATCCCCAGCTCAAAATTCTCAAACTTTTGATACGCAAATATGGTTTACCTTTCTTTCATTCCAACCAAACCTTTATCATCGATCCAACTATCCTTTTGAATTAGTCCACTCTGATTTATGGGGACCATCCCCTGTATTATCCCATTCTTGTCATTTATATTATGTTGTTTTTATTGACGACTACAGCAAATATACTTGGCTTTATCTCTTCAAACGAAAAAATGATCTTCTAAATGTTTTTTAAACTTTTCAAAAACAAGCAGAGAATCAAATTTCTAAAAACAGATAGTATGTTCGATCCGATTGGGGTAGGGAGTATCAATCACTCTACTCTTATCTCCAAACTCATGGGATTGTTCACAGGGTGTCCTGCCCCCACACCCCTGAACAAAACAGAACAGCAGAACGCAAACACTGACATTTAGTCAAAACTGGACTTTCCTTGCTTCATCAAGCCAAAATGCCTACAAAATTTTGGGATGAAGCAGTTGTGACTGCAGCATATCTCATAAATCGTCTCAACACTCCTATCTTAAATAATAAATCTCCCTGTGGTCATCTTTAATTGCAAACCCGTTTATAATGTACTTAAAACCTTTGGATGTTTATGCTACCCCTATCTTCATCCATATGCCAAAAACAAGCTGGAACCCACGGCAGAAGGATGCGTGTTCCATGGTTATAGCGCCCTGCACACTGGGTACAGATGCCTATCTCTCCATACAGGTAAACTCTTTGTCTGTCGCCTGATTAGTCCTAACTAAGGGGTACAATTTGATTGAGAGTCGTTTGTAAGGATAGTTAAGTACCAATCAACAATTTAATTTCCTTACTAGTAGTATTTTAGTAAATTCGATCCTCAGGAGCTAGGTACTTAGTTAGAAAGATTTTCAACTAGTATTGCAAGTTCAAGATTCATATAACCTTTTTTGTAAAGCTTTTAGTGATTATGAAGGTAAATGTTCAATTAAGAAGGACGATATGAATTTTACCAAGTGTAAAAAAATTTCCGTAGAAAGTTTAGATTGAAAATGAGTTTTGAGAATTTTTTCAGAATTTTTTATCGTCTAGAGAGAGATAAAAAATTCTGAATTAATTGAATGGAAAAAAGAAGAGGAGGAGAGAGATAGCGCACAAGCCTGGGTGCTTCCGCCACTGCTTGTGCGCTGGGCTTCACGCTCATGCCGAGAGGTCCTCTCATGTGCTATGGACCAAAACGACGATATCTGGAGTTCCAGATATCGGTTTGACACGTGTGAGTAGGCGTTGGAAAGCTTGAGACGTTGGCTATCTGCCTAAGTATAGCCAAGAAGCTTAAGAGAATTATAAAAGGAGATAGGGTGGAAAGAACAGCGTAACCTTTTTGTCACACCACAAATGGCCCAAGATTGTTGCTCCAACTCCCTACCAACTGGCTTCAAGATCCAGGACGCTTCTAGAAGACTCCTTGAAGATGGACCCAGGAGCAAGCTCAAGAAAGACACAAAGTAAAGAAAACAATACTCAATTCTTGGATGCCCTCAAAGAGGGTGAGGGGGGCCCTTTTATAGGGGTACATGTGTTTGTTTCAGTCATTCTTGGTGGTTGGATCATGGATGAACGGCCAGGATTGATTTCTTGAAGCTTCAATCCAGGTGAACAGAGCCCAACCAACCAGATTCTTTCCCCCCAGGTCGAATTTGGAGGGAACAGAACAAGTTGGTTAGAGTTGGTTAGAGTTTGTTACAAATCATCTCTAGCCCTTGGATTTGGGCTGGAATGGATGGATGGATGAGTTCCACCTCATGGATCCTGGCCTGGATCTCGACCTTGGGCTCTCATCCAACCAGGATCTGCCATCTGGAGTCACCCCCATATGTCTTGATCAACCTGGAAGCCTCCAAGGACATTCTAGAAGGTCTCCTTCAAGCTCCTTTGCACCAAGCCTATCAATTGAGTCAGCTCCACTGGTCAGTATGTATCTTTTTGATCTTTGCTCCTTTTGACTTGAATTTTTTTCCCAAGCTTTCAGACTACTTTCTTGACTTTTCCATAAATTTTCGTAATTTTATGACCATGAAAAGTCAACCTTGACCTGAAAAGTCAACACACTAGGGAAATCGTTAGATTCATATCCCACTTGACTAAATGAGTCAAGTGGGGGTTAGAAATATCCCTCAAATCCAATTAAGAGTAAATCCAGAACTGTTTAACTTGTGAAATTCATGTCAAATCATTGATGGAAATACTAATTAAGTAGAAATGTAAGTTTTTTCATCTTTAGGGTAGTGAAAAGGCATGATCTCATTACTATGCAAAAACAAGCAGTTTTGGCAATGATGTACTTACTTTTAGAAGATATAAGATGATTAATGCATGGAAATAACTACCCTTATTTGAGTTTATCATCGCCATGTTGTTTTCTTTGAGAATTATTGTCCTTTTGCACATTTGCACTCTAGCTTCAAATCAAATGGAATACTTGGATCCCTTCCCAACTCGAATTCTCATCATTCAACTAATGATCTGTCTATTATCCAATCTACTTGTAGAAACCCTGTCCAAAACTCTGATATAGATATGAACCTCAATTCATCATGTGCTAGTCCAACCTCCATCCAGGCGTCTCCCCCTATCTCCTCCACTCAACTCTTTGATCTGACTAATCCTTTAGACTCAGAGCTCCCTGTTCTTAATACCATGGAATACTCTCCTGCACCTGTAGAACTCCTTAAAACAAAATCTTTTGCAGATATCTACCATCAAGACACTTTCTCCCACCGTCACCCTTTGCCTCAATGTTTTTCAACTGTTAAATCTCTCATTGCAGAACCAACATCCTATAGTGTTGCATCCAAAATTCCTCACAGGGTGCTCGCCATGCAACAAGAAATGCAAACCCTATTACACAATCACACCTCAGAATTAGTTCCAATTAATCCAAATCTTCATGTCATCGGCTGCAAATGTGTTTATCAACTTAAGTATAAAACCAACGGTGCCCTTGACAAGTACAAAGCCCAGCTTGTCGCCAAAGGCTACAATCAACAGGAAGGCTTTGATTTTTTTGAAACATTCAGCCCCGTCATTAAACATACAACCATCCATCTCCTCCTTTCCATAGCCATTAGCCACAATTGGAGCATCCATCATTTGGATGTCTCCAATGCATTCCTCCATGAAGATCTTGATGAAACAATCTACATGGACCAACCAACCGGCTTTCTCGACTCCCCAATTTCCTCAGCATGTTCGTAAGCTCAGAAAATCTATTTATGGCCTTAAACAATCTCCTCGAGCATGGTTTAACAAACTTACTCAGTTTTTGTACACCCTTGATTTCACTAGTTCCAAGACTGACACATCCGTCTTTTTCAAACTCTCCTTTCTGAATCCCATTTTTATTCTCATCTACGATGATGATATTCTGATCATCTCCCCTAACTCCTCCGTCATCGGCTCCCTTGTCCAACAACAACCAAATTTTGCCATTAATGATCTAGGACCAGCCCACTACTTTCTTGGAATTGAATTAATCAAACGTAAAGATGGCTACCTGGTGTCCCAATTTATGTATTTACATTCAATCCTTCAAATTGCAACCCTTCTTTAACTCCGTGTAGCCTAACCAGGAAATCTCACGCAAGTGAACCGTTCCCTGATCCTACCTTATATCGAAACATTATAGGCTCTCTTCAATATCTCACTCTAACTCGCCCTGATATCTCGTTTGCCGTCCATTCCGCCTGCCAAAAAGTGCACTTACCCTCACTTGATGATTGGAAATCTTTAAAGCATCTCCTTCTCTATTTGAAAGGAACAATTTTGCATGGTCTCTTCATTCATAATAATTCACATTCGTCTATAAGTGTCTTCAGCGATGCCGATGGGGCTGGCAATTCGGGTGACAGACAATCCACAGACGGCTTCTTAATTTTCCTTAGCATTAATTTAATCTCCTGAAGTTCTAAAAAGCAGCAAACAGTCACCTAGTCCAGTAAACAGTATAAAGCCCTTGCCAATGCCGCCACTGAAGTGATCTGGCTTCAATCTCTTCTCAAGGAATTACAGCTAGACATCCCTACTCCTCCCACCTTGTGGTGTGACAGCATTGGTGCGACCTACCTTGCTGCAAATCGGGTGTTCCATGCCCGTACGAAGCACATTGGAATTGACTTCCACTTCGTCACAGAATGCATTGCGGCCAAGTCTCTACTTATTCAGGTCGTCGCCACCGACGGGCAGCTTGCTGATATTCAGACTAAGCCCCTTCCCTCCCCCCGTTTCACTCTACTTCGGGACAAGCTGAACATCTCATCAGGCTCCTTGTCCCTCGACATTGAGCTTGAGGGAGGGTGTTAAGGAGTCCAAGTGTGCCACCTCGCTCAGGACTTCATCAGCTCCCCCACTAGATCAATGCACTCATCCATTATAACGGTCAAGATTTACTCAGGCCCGACTCTAACGGTTGCCCTCATCAACGGCCGAGATCAATGCTCTCATATTATTTATGACGGCCAAGATTAAATCAACCTCTTCAAGCATAGAACCGTTGTAGCAAATACAACAGTTATATTAGTGCGGGAACTTTTTGATTAATGGCTATAACAACGCATTATAAATACCAAACGCCTGTAAGATAAACACACGGCTGAAGTATCATTCTAATTTCCTTCTTATGAAGCGTTACTGAGAAAGAGATAGAGAGAAACAGAGATAGGGCGAGGGAAAACACAGCAGAAATAGAGAGATACAGGGAGAGTGAGCGCAGGAGAGATAAAGAGATAGACGCATTACTAAGAGAGAGAAAGCACGAGAGAAACAGCAATAGAAAAGAGGGAGAACGCCAAAGATAGTGTGATGTAGAGAGGGGTAGTACGAGAGAAAGAGAGAGCGATTTGAAATAAAGAACTTGAAATAGATATGATTGAGAGAGAACAGGAAGAGAGAGGGCCAATGAGAGGGAGTTCTAAAAGGGGAGACATATAATGGGGAAAGAGAGAGCGACTGAGAAAGAACTAGAAAGAGAGACAATTTTGAGATCGACGAGAAATAAGAGAGTGAATGAAAGGGAGATCCAGAAAGAGAGACGATTGAGACAAATAACGGGGGAATAGAGAGCGATTGAGAAAGAACTAGAATGAAAGGCGATTTTGAGAGAGACGGGCATAAGAGGGTGAATGAGAGGGAGATCTAGAAAGAGAGACGATTGAGAGAGATTACAGGGAAAGAAAGAGTGATTGAGAAATAACTAGAAGTAGAGACGATTGAGAGAGAGAACAGGAAAAGAGAGGGCGAAGAGAGGGAGATCTAGAAAGAGAGAAGAACAAGAAAGATTACGGGGAAAGAGAGAGCCATTGAGAAAGAACTAGAAAGAGAGACGGGAAATAAGAGGGTGAATGAGAGGTAGATCTAGAAAGAGAGACAATTGAGAGAGCCAACAGGAAAAGAGAACGGTCCGTCTAAAGAGAAAGAACGGCCCGATAGAGAGAAAGAATGATGGAGACGGCAATAGGGGGGTCTCCCCTCAGCGACAATAGCGGCAACTTCCGGCGGTGGTGGCAACTGAGGAAAAACTAATGGGCAAAATCTTCTCGCAGGAAATCTCTTATATAGGTAAGGGTGGGTGCCCTGATGGGCCATGATAACACCCTAATTTCGGTCTTTATTTCATGTTATTAGCATGATTTATGCATTTAAAAGGCTTAAATTTGGGTTTTTATCATATATTTACACAAAAATAATGCTTCCAAGTAATTTCTGATTTTTCCCTAATTTTCTGTTAATTATATGAATTTTTAAGGATTTATGGAAGCTCGAAATAATTATTTTTGGATGAAAATGGCACATTCAAAAGTTTATTTCGACATTTATCAACATGGGAATTAATCAGGGAATTTTCTAGAATTTTCTAGAATTTTTTACGAATTTTTAGGAATTTTCTGGGATTTATTTCAAGAAGAAATGCATTTATTCTATGAAAAAAGGGCATATTTATAAGAGAAAAAAATGTATTTATGCAATTTCTAGACTTTTTGGGGCCTTTTTGCAACGTTCCGTTGCAAAAAGACCCTGAAAACAGCTCTCGGTCACCACGGCAGGCGTAAAGATCCTATTTAAAATCATTCAGGGTTTTATTCTAATTTTTCATATATATTTTTAATGTTTTAGGAGAAATCGGAGGAGAGAGAGTGCGCCAGGGGCATATATGCAATTACTTTTGGGCGGCGTCCAAAAGCAATTCCAGGCTTTTTAAGGACTTTTCTGCAAAAAGGAGGATTCAAAATGCTCCAGCCAATGAGAGAGCGACACGTCAGTGTGTGTTTAAAAACGAAACTAATAAATAAATCAATTTTAACTCCAATGGATTAAATTGGTTTAAAATTGATTTATTAATAACTTTTGATCCTGAAGTGCGATTGAGATGATTTTTTTATGGATTTGTTCGTCTTGATCCCCTCTTTCTATCTGTATGTTTAGATCATTCAGATCTAGCCTACATTGATAGATAAATATTAAGTACTAAACGGGGGTAAAATGTTGATTTTTACCCTATAACCTAAGTATAAAAGCTAAATTTCGAGAGGGGGAGCTCATTCTGGAGGGTGCTTCATCACAGCTGCAAGACAGAGAGGAGTCCCAGCCTGGATCAACAGTTTTGGTATTTTTTTCTTTCATTGTATTCAAACTTTTGTGCATTTTGAATGAAATAGGTTAAGTTGTTTGTTTCTTCATCTCCATTCTAGTCTGAACTTCTAAATCGCTTGGCTTGAGCGGCATGTACAAGCCCTGATTAGGATTGAGAGGAGAAATTGAGGAATTTTACCTGGGCATTCAATTGCATTACAAAAGAAAATTATAAAAAAATTTAGTTTTAATTTTTAGAAGTCTCAATTTACCCCATTTTAGTTCTGAATTATCAATCTGAAAAATCAACCCAACTCATTTTAAGAACCCTCTTTCAACCTCTCTAAATGATTTCTTGGATCCTTTAATTAGGATCAAAGAAGGAAATTTAGAGCTCTTAATTCTTCTAATCTTCCCATCTCTCCTACCCCCCTCTCTAAATTCTCACCTAATTAGGGTGACTTGATCCTCATTGAAGATCAAATTCACTCTAATTAGGATCTAAAACACCAAAAATTAAATCAAATTGAAATTCCTACTTGCCTCCCTTGGACGACACTCATACTTATCACTATACATATTAAGTAGAGTTTTATAAATTTTATTGTATAAGCCAAAAATTCACAACGACAAGGGCTAAAAATTTGCGTAATTTTCACCCCTATTTTCGGCTTATCAGGCCACTTATGAGAAAAGTCTACAATGACACGTTCCCCTAACAGTTCGAGTACCTGAAATGAAGACGCATTCAAAATAAAATACGAGCCTAAAAACAGGGTGGCCCTAGTAAAAGTTCAACGAAAATTAAAAGAAATATGGTGGTCATCGAGGATGATCGTCATGCCGGGTACTTGAAATTCTGGTCCATGACCTCAGCTTGGGCGTCTCGGTGCCGTTGTTGACACGCTTGGGATTAATCCGCTCGATGGTCCCCTATCAGACCCCCCCCTTAAAAAGGGCACTAGAGTCCCTTACAAAGGGCTCCCCTACCCATCCTGAAGGTCATCGTGCCCCTATATAAGGGAGCACAATGGAGCCCTAGATTTCAAAACAGGTATTTTGTTATTTTGGAAAGTTCATTTTACCTCGGTCTCACCACGATGAAATAAAAAAGGTGAGGAACCAGAATAAGGAAAGGAAGAGGAGACAAATGGGAAAGGAAGGGGAGGAAGGTGCACAAGTTGCTACCCCCCTTTTGGTTGCTCCACCTGAACCTCCGCTTGGTGTAGCTGAGCTATGCGTGACTCGAGTTGCCACAAATTTCAGCTCGTAGACGCATGCAGCACCCTTGCTTGTGCTTCGCGAATGGCCACTGGTGCATGCCCTCACGCAACTTGACTACACAATTCCCAATGGTCACATCCCCCCAGTTGCTAACATCACACCCACCGTTGCCACTACCTATGGACGAGTACTACGTGATGGTCACCCCGGCACCCATGAACGCTCCCCAACCCGCTCCGGCCACCTGACCTACCGATACGGGCGCACTTGTCAAGCATTAGCCCTTTGCCCGTGCTGCTTCGTCGGCGTGACTCTCTCTCTCTCTCTTTGACTCTGACCTCCACCATTATGCTCCTATGCAAGAACACCGCCGCCAGTTGAGCCATGTCGTGCCCGTCAACCGCACGCCTCCGCCTACCTACCCACACTGGCCCGTGCACCAACGAGGACACCGACGACGATTTGATTTTTAGCTTACCAGGAAAGAGTTTTAATATTGAATTGTAAAGACATACATTTTGTTCTTTGATAAAGGTCATTCTTGTGATGGTCTTGTCGTGGAAGGCCTTCATCGTGGCTTTATATATCGTGTAGTTTTCATAAGCCTCATTTATGATTTCTTCAAGTTCTTGGAGCTGGACCAAGCTGCATTTTCCTACTTCATCTAAACAAAGATTTAGCTTTTTAATGGCCGATGAAGCTTTATGTTCCAACTCCAATGGTAGATGGCATGGTTTTCCAAATATCAACCTAAAGGGGGACATTCCTGAGGGTGTTTTGTAGGCTGTTCTATAGACCCATAATGCTTCATTTAGTTTGTATGGCCAATCTTTCCCATTGGCCTTTACAATTTTTTGAAGGATTTTCTTAATTTCCATGTTACATACTTCACCCTTCCCAATAGCTTGTGGGTGATGTGGGGTGGTGACTCTGTGTTGTACACCATATTTTTTCAAAAGATGTCTAAAATTAAAATTTGCAAAATGTGACCCCCCATCACTAATTATATCGCTAGGACATCCATATCTGCAAAAGATGTAAGTCTCCACAAAGCGAGTGATAACTCTACTAGTATTGGTCCTAGTGGCTATGGCTTCTACCCATTTTGAGACAGTCTACAGCCATTAAAAAATACTCATATCCATTAGACTTAGGAAATTGTCCCATGAAATCAATGCCCCATAAATCAAAGATTTCTACTTCGAAAATGGGTTTTATAGGCACGTGATTTTTTCTTCAATATTTATGGAGGTTTGACATGCTAAACATTTCAAATAAAAATCATATGCATCTTTAAATAAGGTTGCCAAATAAAACCCACTTTCCATTACCTTATGGGCTGTTACCTTAGCCGAATAGTGACCTCCTCCTGGGTTGGAATGGCAGAATTTAAACATCTTCTAAGAATTTGATCAGCTCCTTGATGGAATAGCTCTGGTTCTTCCGAAAGTAATCTCACATGCCCTTGAAGAACTTCTTTCTCTGATTATAACTCCATCCTGAAGGGACCCTTCCTGTCACAAAATATTGACAAGGTTTTCTAACCATGGAACATTTCCTATTTAGATGGCCAGAATTTGCTCATCTGGAAATGCTTCACGGATAAGTGAGGGGTCAGTTACTTTGACCCTATAAAGATGATCAGCAACATAATTTTCACAAAACTTTTTACCCTTAATTTCTATGTCAAATTCTTGCAATAATAAAATCTGTCTGATGAGCCTAGGTTTAGCTTCTTTTCTAGATAAAAGATATTTCAATGTCGCGTGATCAGTATAAACTATAATTTTACTACAAAGGAAATAAGGTTGTAATTTTTCGAAAGCAAAAATTACAGATAACAGTTCTTTTTCTGTGGTAGAGGAATTGAGTTGTTCATCGATTAAAGTCCTACCAGCATAATATATGGCCTTAGGATGTGTCGAGTGAGATGCTCATGAAGATTGGCGTCTGGGGCATCTGGTGGCCTAGTGTGCTCCATCAATTGGTGAGACGGACGGGCATAACATTGAACACAAAAGAGTCGTAATAGTTACTCATGATGTTTTCATACTGTAGGATGACTAGGACTGACGCGGGTAGGATGGCTAACTCAACTAGGGGTTTATAAAATAGAATAGGTGTGCATCTTCTCATAATCATATGTTCAAGATATTGGATTAGGAGTTTTTTTGCACCGTGGTATTTGTAAGACTGTCCTCCCAATCTCGACACAAGAAAGGGGCTACAGCATTAACATTTTTACCGACTTTAAAACACAGAAGAAAACACCAGAGGAAATAATGTAAAGCACCAAAGACGTAAGAGTGAACCTTTAGCACCAGCGTAGTGCAATGGGGTTATGCAAAAAGTTATCAATGTGTTAATGGTGGGAGAGGGTGATGTGTGCTTAGATAGGGTGGTTGAAGATCCAACTGGTGGGGGTAACGAGTGGTGGTTACGCAGGTGGCGGTGTGGCCGGGTGGCTACGCAGGTGGCCATGGGGGCTAGGTGGCTGCGTAGCCGGCCATGTGGGCTAGGCAGCTATACGATCATCTGAGCGCGATGATACCATGGGCGAGTGGTTCCCCGCGGTGCTGCGTGGGCAGGTGGGAGTATGTAGCGGCCATCAAGTGGCAGCACACGGTGGCCGCATTGGCAAGCGGCTGCTCACAGCGGCCGACGGCGTGGGCAGCTGCGCGCAGCGACTATGTGGGCAAGTAGTTGCGCACACCGGGTGATAGTGTGGGAAACTGTGCGAGATGAGAGGTGGCGTGGGCGGTTTTGCACCGTGGGCAATAGCGAGGTGCCCTAAAGACACTTGCGTGTGGGGATGACAGCCTTGTCTCAACAGCAGCGGCTACGGCGATGGCGAAAGTGGCAACGACGGGGAGGGTAGTGGCGATGGAGATAAAACTAGGGAAATTTCTTTTCAAGAAAACTTCACCTCCAAAGATAAATCACTAAAATGTTCAGTACAGCATTGTTCAAATATAACTTTAAAGGATGCTCAAATCTCGAGTCCAAAGTTGGCGTGGGGGACGTATCATGACAGGCGACATCTCTTGCAGTAATGGAGTAACACCCGGTGATGGTGCGTGGACTTGTGCGCTACCACTTCAGTTCATCCTCCTCCTTAAACTGCACCTACTGATACCCGTACTTCAAGTCCATCCGCAAAAAGAAACGAGTATCTCAGGGCTGATCCAACAGGTACTCTAAAATTGGCACTCAGTAGATGTTCTGAACACTAACCTAGTTGAGTGCCCAATTGTATCCACAGAGGTGTAGAAACCCATCCTTCTTTTAAAATAACATCCCCACACTAAAGGGTGCCTAGGGTGGAAGGATCTGGCTAGACTTAATAGATGTTTGAGTTGTCACCACCATTCCTCTCTGTAAGATAGGGGCATCTTGTATAGTGTGCAGGCAGGCGGGTGAGTATGGTTATTTGGTGGTCCACATCCTGCCTATGCATAAAACGCGACCAGAGCTTCGTGGGCATCACCCCAATGAACTCTCGCTTATGTCTGTAATAGCCTAAGACAGCCCCCCAATAGTGGTGTCGGGGTCATTGTCGTCATCAATTTTCCCCCCAAGTTTTGCATCATTTGATGGGTTGGTACACACCCTTGTCGAACACTCTACCTCCAGAATGTCATCCCTTGTACATTAATTAGGAAGGTTTCTTCCCCTTTTTGTAGTATGTCCTTCACTTGCATCATGGATAGGAGAGTAGTGTCTTGTGGCTCCCACTCCCTAAGTCTGTCACAAAACAAGGGTGTAATCCCTTGGGGAACAATATGCCACAATGCTGGGGGAATAAAAACATGCATGATCCCATTAAGAGTTCAAGAGCTAGGAGAACTTAGAGCTCAATCATCGAGGTCACCATGAAGTTTATCAACCTTCCCATGTTCCCACCAACACTATGATATTACACAAAGCGGGGGGATCGAACCGTTTGTAGGGAGAGCGCAAAAAATGTGATGCAATCAAAAAGATGATATGTCATCTAAAGAAATTCAAAGGCGTAATCAGAAAGATAATGTGTAATGTAAAAAACGTAAGAAATATGACAGAAGACCATTGACGCGAAACAACAGCCTAGTGATAAGTTGCAATTTATAATGTTAAATTGATGAATATTACATACATATTTGTTTTCTAGTGGCTATATTTTCATGTTATCATAATTAAATGGACCTAAATAGCTTGAACTATAGTTTCATGATTGTTCTTAGTTTTTTAGTATTTTTTACATGAAATTTGACTTCTATGGATTGAATATTTATTTTTTATAGGACATAAAATACTTAGATAGAAGTTGTTAAGGCTTTTACTAATTTTCTGGAATTGTTCTATATTTTAAAATAATTTTCTGACCGTTATATAGGCAATAAATAATTTTTAGATTTTTAAAAATATACTTGTGATCTATTTGGCATTTTAGAAAAGGGTTTTTAGTGAAATTGTGTCTTGCGGCATTTAAATGCACGTCATTCGCCAGAATCAGCTTTTTATAGGCTTATTATGGCATCACAATGCATAATGCAATAATGAGCAAATCATCACCTCGATGATTATCCGGCACGAGTGGCAAGGAGAAAAGGTGAATCTGTTTTCTTTTGTTTTGGCATTTTTGTGCAATAAATGCACATAGAGAATCAATAGCAGTGTGCAATAACTGCACGTAGAGAATTGGTGCTCAGCGTGCATTTATAAAAAAGGTAATATTTCTTATTTTATTAATTTTAAGTAAAAAACAAGGCGCCCTGACGCATAATGGGCAATGTGGCATGCTACCATCCACTCAAAAAATGTATCTTTTTGTCCTGTCTTTAAACAATAATTAATGTGTCTTTTTTCTTGGAAAAATTTGGCAGCAGGCCATCCGAGGGTGGATAAATCAAAGAATATTCTTGTCGAATTGGGAAGTGACATTTTTGCATGGCTTGTGCCTGCATGTACGAGAGATAGAAATAATCTAACGCTTCACATTAATCATCACTAAAATGGCGATATCTTGAGATCTAGCTGTGTGATTGTGCGCAATATTGAGGGTAAGTTTGTCTTTTCACCCTCGACGATCCATATAGCTTGATTATAAATCAGAGGTCAGGAAGAAGGGGAAAATCACTGGGGAAGCTCTCCCCAATTTTTTTTGCCATGAAGAACACAGGATTTTCTTATGAAGTTGACACATATTACTTCAAGAATCATTGTAAGTTTCTTCTTCACTATTTGAACTTCTTCTTGAATGATTTGAAAATGCCAAGGCATGGGCAAAATGTACATGCCCTTGGAGATGATTTGACTGGTGATTATCTATGCAATTTGAATTTGACTTAATATCTGCTTTAAATGCTTAGTTCTACATTAATTCTCATCTTAAATTGCATCTTAGATGTCTATATTAGAGTCAAATTTCATCTAGAACTCATTTTCCCCCAATTCTTTCCACTTTCTCTCTCTAGGTTAGTGATGCGAAATGCTATCGGCCGGGATCGAACGGCGCGTTTCACGTCACAGGAGATGATGATGTCGTGTTGTGAGATGATATTCAAAAATAATGCACGTATGGACGAGCGATACAAGACCTCAAAAGAGAACGACGTAGATCGGGACGATCACCCAAGAAGAATGATCCGAGGATCAAACTCCCGATGACCCTCGGAATCTACTAGACGTCTAGGCGAGAGGGGCGTCCAACGGCCCTGTCAAGTTCAGAATTTAAGTGGTCAGAGGACAGTCCGTTTACCTCAAGAAAGCTCCTATTCTCGTCAATGGTGGTTAATCCTATTTCTGGCGATTTTCGAGGCACCGGGGCAGAGGACGCGATAGCGGAAGACGGCACTGCAGGTAGTAATAATACTGGTTTAAGATGGAGAGGAGACGAGCTGACCTGAGAGCGCGTAGTCCGCGACGTGTTTCGGCAGGCGAGGCGTCGGTGAGCCGGGCGGGGGCGGGAGATCGGACGAAACGTGATGGCGGACGAGTCGTTGGTAGGTTCACGGCGCTGTGAGGACGGACGATCACCGAGTGACGCTGAATCACAGGCGAGTACCGAGCGGTGGGGCGGGATCGTGGCACACTCGGCGGGGTAGCGCCGGTCGTAGTCGGCGATGGAGGTGGCGCAGGACCAGCCCGCGGCGCGGAGACAGAGCTGCGACGGGGTTGAGTCCGCGGCGTGCGGCAGGATCGCCGAGCGGCGCAAGTCTGCGTCACGAGCGGATTCGCGGCGCGAGCGAGGCCTAGGCACGACGGAGCTGGAACGTGGCGCGGGGCGATACCGCTGGACAGTATGGGCGGAGGCGCGGGGCAGACCAGCGGCGCGGCCGTCGTTCTTGATGCGGCGGGCGGAGTCGCGCCGCGGTGCTTGCGACGTCCGGTGAGACTGCCGCGCGGGTGGTGCCGCGGTGCAACGCGGGCGGATGCGCGGGACGGAGCCGCGACCGGGAAGGGTTGGGCGGCGAGGGTGGATGCCAAGAAGCGGGTGGGGGCAGCGGTGATCAAGGTAAGGGGAAAGATGGGGCGACGGTGATCAAGAAGGGTGGAATATGACCAAGGACGAAGGAGACGAGAGGGGGGAAAGGTAGCGGAGGGATGTGGGTGGTCAAGAACGGTGGAAGGATCAAGATGGGTGGCGAGGGAAGGACAATGGATGGGGAAATGGACAATGATGTCAAGAATTCGGTTGAGGGATCAAGAATCGATGAGGAATGGATGGAGATGGTGAAGAACGGGGAGGAATGCGGGCGAGGCGAGGGTAGAGAAGGATGAAGGTGGAGGGAGAAATCAAGAACCTTTGCGGAGATGGTTCTTGATCGGTCGCGGGCGTTCCTCCTCGCTGGAGGTAGATGTCCCGATGCAGCACGGCGCCGTAGTCGTCACGAACCTTGAAGACGCCCAGAGTGATCTCGATGGGAATCCTCTCAATTCTTGATTCAACGGCTTCTTGGAAATCTTGAACGTGCCAGAGTGATCTCGATGGCACGGTTGAACACGTCCCGCCCGGAGTGATCTCGACGGACTAGACGTGGGCTCTACCCTCTCCGGAGTGATCTCGACGAAGAGACGGGGCTAGCCAAACCCCCTACGCTACAGCTACGATAAGGGGGAAGATTTCTGAAAATACTTTTCAATTCAAAAACTTCCAAGTAGTCCCTTGGGCATGCCCTCCCCTTATATAGGGAGGAGGGTGCCAAGGAGACATGGGGAGAGGTGGAACCGTCATGAGACGTGGTTCGACCTCTCCTTACAAAATCAAAATACAATCTTTAAAATAAAAGAAAGACGAGGATGGGCCCTACGATACTGGCCCAATCCATAATTCGGAATGCAAAGAAAATACACATAGAAAAACATAAATTGTTCGAACCTACCCGGAGTACTTAAACCCCGGGTTGCGAACGTCGGCACGAGCTGTCCGACGTGGCTGCTGGCGGGTCGTCGTCGGTCCTCTGGCAGATGTCGTCGTCGTCGTCAGGTCGTCGTCGGCACGATGGTCCTCCATCAGTTAGCTAACCTACTTTCTCTTGCTAGATCTAAAAACTGATTATTGGAAAATTCAATTCCACATCTACAACACCAAAATCCAAAACTTTGTCTATCTTCAAGCCCAATTTCAAAATCCCTCTCTTGCTTATTAATTCCAAATTTTAATACATAAAAAATTGTTTTGATAAATTATCTTGATTTGAATCTTGGTAATATGAATTACTCTGGCACAAGAATCAAAATGATTTTCTCCAGCATATTCTGACAAAAAATATTCATATCACTATAAAGATTATACTTACTTTGAGTAATTACAAACCAAATTATACACAATTAAGGCCCATTAAATACACAAAAATTAATTCATTCTTTAATAAATTCATAAAAATCAGGATAAAAACTCTTAAGAAGTGTCTCCTTATGGTTCGACCCCTTTTATCTGCCTATACTTTCTATATGTGGAGTAAGGGAATTTTATAAATTTATTGCATAAGCTTAATTCTAAGCTTAGGCCTATCACCCATATAGTCGACACAAGGGGTTTTGGACTCGGGAAAGCTCCAAATGACTCGGGTGATGAGATCGAAGGATGACAGGGTAGGGAACAATCATTGTGTGTGAGCGTCGTGATTGTCGCTGAGAGCAATGCAGATCAGACACCAATAGAGTAAAATCCCTGACATGAATGTCAATGGCTAGTCCTATGACTCGAAAACTCTCGGTAGCGGAGCAGACAAAGACGGCACTAAAGAACGTAAAAATACTGTAAAAAGAGGGAAAGGGGGGGAGAGGATTTGACCTGCGAGCTCAAGCCTAAACGTTCAAGGCGAGTTGTTACCATCGATGATTGACAAGGAAGTTGACAGAGCTATAGGGGGGCCTAGTGTATGTTCAGTGATGACTATAGAAGGCATCTTGGAGGACTACGTGAAGGGCAGTTAAGGCCGTGGACGATGCCCTATGGGAGTAGTCAAAGCGGCGAGGACCACGGGTGTGCGATAGGCACTACAGGTCGCGCGTAAGAGCAACTGCTATTGTGGATGGCATAGTGGACGACCATGCACAGGGGTGGCAGAGCGGGTAGAGCTATGCGGTGAGGAGGCGGGGGTTGTGGATGGCACAGCTAGCGATTATAAGCCGTAGCGGCAACTGAGAAGGGGGTCGCGTGCGGTAGGGTAGTGGCCACTAAGAGCGAGACCGTTGACTGCGTGTAGGCAGCAACAAATGGGTAGGGGACAATATCGCTAGATCAGGTGGCTGTAGATGGTGCCACGGTAGATAATTGTCGGGGTTGGGGTGTGGTCGTGAGGGTGCGTGGTTACAGCGGATGGTTGCGGCTTAGGTCAAGGGGGTGGAGAGAGGGGGGTCAGGGGTTGGGGGTGTTGCCTTTATAAAGTCAAAGGAAATGACTCGTGCAAGAAATAAATAGTGCTCGGATACTGTGCTCAAACCTGATATCGCAAATTAGGTTCTTCATGTTGGCTTGTGCTCTACAATGTGGTTGTTGACGAGCTTAGGCTTGATCTTCTAGATGGTCCTCCATCATCCTCCCTGGGCAGGACGAACTCGGCTATGCCAAGTTAGAGCCAATTATATCTTATAGAGGCTGGACGAGCTCTAGACGTAGTCGTTGGCGATCCGCCTCTAAGATCTACTATCGTTAGATGATGGTCGGGCTTGCCAATGAACAAGGAACTGGCGACCCATCTGCTCCCCTAGAGCATTAACTAACTCCTCTAGTACTAATCAATATGACCATGACTTAATGGGGATAGAACGAGGGGACATGGATGGTGTCCATTGCTCACATCCTTACTAAAGCTCGAGGGGCTGATGCCGGACGTCGTCAAAACGTCATCTGGTCGACACCAAGGGTAGCGGCTTGGCATCGAATCAGGATATCAATGGACGACGATGGTCAGTGTCGTTCGAGAATGCTGACGGTTGGGTATAAACGATGATGATGAATGTGTGAAAGCCCTACTATGGTATGTGCATGCGCCGAAGAGCGGTGTTGCTGTTCCAGAGAATGACAAGATCACTATGGGTGAGGTCAAACGGACCTCCCGAACCTCGCCCGAGAGGGTCGAGGGCGAGTACATTGCCGAATGGGGAAACCACACTGAGATGCTCACAAGCGTTGGGAAAGCCCAACTCGTACCAGGCAGGTAAGACTCTCGTAAGATACGTCATTTTCTCAACCTGTCTCGCTCTCACCTATATAACCCGAGCGCGGAGGAGGCAAATCGAAAGAGCACTGAAGAAAGTAAGAGACGTAAAGGGCAGGGATGATGGGTACCTTCATCGCGCTGGTGACGGTTATGTCGTATCAGTGAGATCCGGAGCAAGAGGTAAGTTCGCGGGCGCTGGCGTGTCTGTTAGTTGGTCGGGGCGGTGTGTGGCGGCAGGTGAGAATGGAGCATTCGGGCACGGTACGGACATAGGTGGAGGCGGCGGTGGACGGTGCGTAGGCCAGCCGATGCGCAAGGCACGGTGTGGCTCAGGGCAAGAGCACGGTGCTGGCAACAGCACGGCACGGCCGGCGTCATAGCACCAAAACCTTCGGGCACCATGTCACCAGTGCGGGCGGTGAGAGGTGATGTGGGCGCACCGAGCACGACGTGCGCACTGCGCACCTCTTCGCTAGCGCACGGCACGGGTAGATCGACATCGCATGGAGTACACGCCCGGGCGAGGGGCGACGGGAGTTGGCGCCGCGAGAGTTTTCACGCACGGCGGACATTGCACGACCGCTTGAGGGACGGAGGGGGCAGCGGTCCACGGCGTTCTGGCTGTCCCCAACAGAGGTATCCAGAGCGGCGGCAAGGAGCAGGGTGGCAGCGACCTGACGGTGAGCGGAGGTGGAAAAAAATGGTGGACGGGAGAGGTGGCGATGAGGATCGTTCTAGGTAGCGAGGAAGAATCGGGAGATGTTGCAATCGGCGATGAAGACGGTGTGCGCGGCTGCGGGGAGGGAGTAAAACGATGGGCGGCATGACGGCTGCGTCCTGATGGGAGGAGTGGCGATGGCGGCGATCTACTCTCTTCCTCTCTATTATCTTCCTTTTCTCCTCCTCCCTTCTCCTTCTTCTTCTCTTCTTCTTCTTCTCTCCTTTCACAAACGTGAGTGACTCTCTGAATTCTCAGACGTTATAGCCTTTCAAGAAAAATCAAGAGTGTCTTTTGGGGGGTGCGCCCCCCCTCCTTATATAGGAAGGATGACATGGGCCCCCCCTTAAATAAAACAAAACAAAGGAAAATAAAATAAAACAAAAGGCCTGTCAAGGCCCACTAGGATGCTGGGAGGGGAAGGAATCGCCATATGGGTTCTTCCCCTCCTTAGAAAGGCAAAATGAAAAAAAATGAAAAAGATGACGCGAAGAGTAAAGCAATCCGGAGGTGGCATGTCGTCACGCCTTATATCTGACTCAAGGGTGGTGCGTCGACGCTGCGGCTTGTCGTGTCGGCTGGATACATGACAGGGGCAGACTCGATGATGATGCTGGCTCCTCGCGTGATGATCCTGTTGTGTCGGACGGTGCCGCGCCATCAGGGGCTGTGAGGCTCAACATTGGGTGGGATAGGACAGTATGGGACCAGATCCGCCAATCTGGTGGGATACCCACAACATAGGTATCCTAGCTGACCACATGGGCTATCGGGAGAGGTCCGACCCTATGAGCATGAACCTTTGTAGTGACCCATGGAGAGTGTCCCTTGGGCCTCACCCTGACCATGACCAGATCTCCCTCAGTGTAGCTAACTGACCTATGACCCATATTAGCAGCAACCTTGTACTTCTCTTTTTGCGTGGCAATGCGAGCATGGATGCCATGCTGCATGTTATAAATATGATATACGAATGCAAAGCTATCCACAAAAGTCCTAGTATAAAGGTCTATGAGAATGGGGTCTGAGGTCCTAGGAGGGACCTCGCCATACATGATCTTGAACGGTGTGCGACGATTGTACAGTTCACAGATGAGTTGAAAGCAAACTCATCGCGTAGGATTGATGGAGACAAATCCTGTGTTTATTTTAATTATTATTGTTTTTATAATTTGCCCTCAATAAAATAAATTGGATTAAATATATAAACTGAATCAATTTTATAGTGTCAGTAAGGTCGTCTCCATAGGGACTGGCCTTTAGGGATGTTTTCAAAAATTGAGTTGTTAGTTATGAAGACATAATATTAGTACAAAAGAAAATGAATATAAGAAGAAATAAGCAATTAGTAAGAAAAGCGAATATTATTTTAATAATATAAGCATAGAAGCAACATGAGATGTTATATGTATATATATTATGTATACTAACAATATTAAACAAGTGAGATACTAGATATTATAGTTAAATATGATATTAATATAATTCGTAAAGAAGTATAGAGTACTTAATAAGATGAAATAGTAATAAGATGATATAAGAAGGAAGAGGAGTTAGATAGATGGGCATATATATACTAATACAGAACAAGAGGGGTTAGAGAAATATTTATATATACTAAGAATAAATATAAAGAGAGTAAAAAGTAATCATTTAACTATAATATACTAAGTAAGAATTTGGATAAGTACAGAGAGATATTAAGGAGTAAAGACGTGGTAATAGGAATTAGGAAGTATTTATAGTAATATAAGTTGACCTATAGCATAGAATACTCCTTATATAGGTTTAATATTAATTATAGAACTCAAATAGGTACTTTTATATATTTTCTATGATTTATATATTTCTATATATGTTTTATAGTGGATTCAATGAAATATAGCTTGATTTAGTCAAAATCAAAGATATAGATACTTTTTATTTACCTTTATATGTTTTTTATATAGTTTATATATGTTTTTTAGAAAATAAAACTAGGGTGAAAGAGGGTAGTTATGTGGAATGTGATGCAGGACCACGTCCGAGACGAGGTGCTGCCGTCACCGAGGGGTTGTACTCGGGGTCGATGGCGCGTCGATGCGCGACGAATGCTCGGGGTTCGTCGGGCACGGGAGTCCTACGAAGGCGGGCTAGGATGAAGATGACCGGGTAGGGCTGTAGTACGCGCAGCTGCCGACGAACAAGGAGAGGCCGATGGCCGGGGTCGACGGGGTTGCCCGAGGACGGGAGGGGACCTTGCGACCCTCGTGCAGGAGGACGAGGTTGCTAGGTCGCTAAACGGGTATTTCCCGCCGGAGGTTGCCCACACGCGACGGACGAACTGACTCGTACAAGAACCAGGTTAGACGCCCACAAGGACGTACATTTTCACTCGTCTTTCTCGCTCACCTATGTCTGAACAGAGCGCGGTGGAGCCAAAGGAAAATTGATGTAATATGATCGGCCGAGATCGATCCGCTCATATTACGCCACAAGAATTTGATGAACAATTTCGTGAATGATATGAATATATGACGATGAAGAAAACGTCGAATGAGCAAGACTCGATCGTTTACAAGTAGGGAAGAAGACCTCGCCGATCAAGGGGAAGATATTAACCCTAGATCAAACTCCCAATGACCCTCTTGACCGACTAGACGACTACGAGGTAAGGGGCGTGTGACGGCCCTAAGATGTTCGGCATTCAAATCAACGAATATCCTTTCAACCACAAAAATAAGATCGTATCTCTCGACGAATGTGGCTAACCCTATCCGTAGATTATATTGAAAGAGGGCAGCGGATGAGATAGGGGAAGACGACACTGAAGGCGGTAATAATACTGGGAATGACGAAGGGGAGACGAGAGGGTACCTTGTATATCGATAGTCCACGGCGTGGGAAATGGTGTCTCGACGTAGTCAAAGGCGATGGGAGATTCCGCATGTGTGAGGCACAACAAGGGCGGAGGATGGGGTTCTTGGCTGGTAATCACCCCAACAATGCCTCTGGATGGTGGCTTGTGTCGATTCTTTAATTTCTTGCGAAGTAGTTGATCAGGAACGCCAAGAAGGTGACGATTTCTTGAAGCCTTGATCGTTCTTGAGCGGTAGTAGATGAAGAATGCCAAGAAGGTGGTGGTTTCTTGAAACCTTGGGGTTCTTGAGCGGTAGTTGATCAAGAACGCCAAGAGGGTGGCGGTTTCTTGAAATCTTGGTGGTTCTTGGTGGATGGCGATGGCGGACGATGGCGGCGGCGGGGACGATAGCCTCCAAGAAGAGGGTTCTTGAAAATAACCACCCAAGAAGTCTGTGATAGAGGGGCATTTCTTGATCTTCTTGGATGGATCTTGGAGGAGGGCGATGGTGGCGACGGACGATGGCGGCGGCGGGGACGATAGCCTCCAAGAAGAGGGTTCTTGAAAATAACCACCCAAGAAGTCTGTGATAGAGGGGCGCTTCTTTATCTTCTTGGATGGATCTTGGAGGAGAGCGATGGTGGCGGCGAATGACGGCGGCGGCGGGGATGATAACCTCCAAGAAGAGGTTTCTTGGACGTTTCTTGGGGTCTAACAACCCAAGATTCCCAAGGAGAGGGCGTTCTTGGAGGAGGTTGGTGAAATCTCGGGGAGGAACAACGGCGACGCGTACCCGGAGTGATCTCGACGGTGACGGTTGATGACGCTTCTCCCTTGGTGACGCTTTCTTGAATCCTTGAGACCCTTCAGAGTGATCTCGACGGAGGGCTTCTTGGCTTCAAGAAGGGAGGAAATCTTGAATCTTTTAGCTTCTTCGGAGTGATCTCGTTGAAGACGTTGAACGCGTTCCCACGGAGTGGTCTCGACGTGGGCGGGAATAGCCAATTCCCTCTACTCTACTCACTACGATAGGTGGAGACAAGAGTTGTAAAAATTCTTTCCACAAATAACTTAAATGTTCCTTGGGCGTGCTATCCCCTTATATAGTGAGGATAGGTGCCAAGTGAACGTGGGGAGAGGATGAACCGTCGCGAGACGTGGTTCGGCCTCTCCTTACAATTTAAAAATAAAACCGAAATTCCAAAAGTAAAGACGAAGGCGAGGCCCAACATTGGCCCAGTCCATGAAATCCAAAGACACAAGCAAAACATAAACAAACACAAGGGAAGATAGAGATGCTTACGCTGGGTACTTGAACCCCGGGTGGCGAGCATCGACGCAAGCTGCTCGGTGTGGCTGATGTCATCCCGTCGTGCGGTCTCCAGGTTGGTCCTCCATCAAAAATGTACTACAAGAAATAAGAGACGAGAGCGACGTTGTACCTTGTTGTTGACGCGGGCCTCACCTCGGGCAGCTCCACGGCGTCAAGGTAAAATGGGGCTGGGCGTCGGCGGCAGGTAATCCAGTGATCCGGTGCAAGGGCGCTGGGTAGGTAGTTCGGGCGGGGGGTCCTGGGCGAAGAACACGATGGCAGACAACAACGTCAGGTGCGGGGTGTCGTGGGGGATGTCGAGCGGCAGCCGCGAGCTGCAGGGCACCAGGGTGGCTCGGGCGATTGGCACTGAGCGCAGACACGTCTCGGCACAGGTGGTACCGGGCGGTAGCGGTGGCAGGGCATGCGGGAGGCAGCCAGCAACCACGCGCAATGGCAGAGCGAGGGGACGCGCGGCTGGGGCGGGCGCGGCAGTGACGGCTCGCAGTAGGGTGCAACCCCGCACTGGTAGTCATCGGCAGGATAGAGATGGCGTAGATGGTTACGCACCATGGGGTGCAACCACGCCGAGTTCCTGCAGCAGCTGGGTGCCTAGCCAAAGCAAGACTTGGCTCTGGGCGTTGGGGGCGGTGAAACAGAGGGGGGGGGAACCCAACGTTGTCGCCAGGGGAAGGATGCCCTGTATCGGTGGGGACGGGGGAACGTGCACCCTCGTCGTGTACCGTTCGCGGCGAGAGAAGATGCCGCGGCGGTGTTACACCGCGCAGCCGCGGATTCGGGCCGCCCAACGGTCAGCAGGTCCCCCGGCGAAGAAGTCGATCCAGCAGCGCGCAGTGGGTGGGGTTGTCACAAGCCGCCTCAGTCCGAGGAAGTTCCAGGTGTTCGTCAGGCGTCCTCGAAGAACGGGCTGTGACACCAGCTCAGGCGGGTGCAGGCAGATTGCACCGCGGAGAGAGGAACCAAGAGCGGCAGCAGCGCTCTAGGGAGAGGGTGCAGCCCGCAGGGTAACTGCTCAGTCCTCTTGGCCTTCTCGTCCTCCCAGTTCTCCTTCCTCCACTTCTCTTCTTGCTTTCTCATGCCTCTGGCGTGACCTAATTCTTCCGCGCACGGGATCCAGGTTTCTCAAACAACATAGTCAAATTCTTCAAATGCCGAAATCTCCATGTTTAGGGCAACCCTGCTTCCCTTATATAGGGGGGGAAGTGGGTTTGGCCCATTAAGCGAAAACAAAATAAACTAAAACTTAAAATAGCTAACCTATGAATCCAATGAGATAAAAACAACTCACGGAATCAACAGAACGATAGGGGGGGAGAAGATCCTTATAGGATGAACCTCCCTTCCTTACACTAGACTGTGACGAGTCGGGAAAAGGACGAACAACGAAAATTAAAAGCGAAGCGACGAGTAAAGGAAAGACGTAAAGATACGATACGGTGTCCTTCACCCAGAATACTTGAATCTAGGCGTGCGTACCGACGCCTTGGCTTGCCAGGCAGGCTGAACACGGACGGCTGGCGCTGTCGAGGGCGGCGGTGACGTCTTCGAAGATGTATCCGGTGCTGGAGCAGGTGCTGTCGGTGATGATGGGGACGACTTCAACGGCGTGTCCGGGGCTGCACCATCAGAATGCCTCTCGCATGTTCAACAAAATGCCCAACATAAGTTGAACTATAATATTCATATGTTTCTAAATTTCAATAAGGTTGATAAAATCAAACTTATACAAATCAATAAAAGACACAAACCACACAAACTGTTTGTTGAATGCCTCAAAGAGATAGCATCACCAAATTTCCATGAAAACTAGATCATTATATAGATTGAATTAGAAATCAAGTGTGCTGTGTAAGCAAAAACATAAGAATCAATAGAAGAAACACATGAGATAACCTGAATCGCCTTGAATCAAAGTGCTAGAATGGCAGTTCCAGTCGTCGCCAGCTAACATCAATATTTAGGTTACCTGACTCTTCTCCTCTATCTACGTACAAAATCCAAGCTGCTCCAGAAGTTCTTCGGTGCCGTCCTCACTGTCCACAGTCAGGGGTGGTGTCATGACGCTGCAATCTGCTTCCAAACGCGAAAGGGATCTCTGCCGCCGCAAATGTGTGATGGACCAAGAGACTCCACTACATCCAAGACGTCGCTGAAACCCCCACCATCATTATCGACAACCATCGGTTTGCCAAGGCGAAGGCGAAGGTACACCCGCGCTCTTAAGTTTGGGCCATATCCATGCACACGACCCCTTCTTTTCTTTTATAACTCCTATTTTTCCCATCTTTTATTTGTTTTTTAAAAGGGGCCCCTATGCCTAATGGACCCCCTCTTGTCGACCTCTTTTAGGGGCCTATCACCATCCCTATTTAAGGGATGGAGGGGACACCCTAACTCCTTAGTCAAACAAAAGACAGAAAAGTTGTTATTGAATTTCTGGAAAAAAGGATCGTGTGAGAAAAAGAAGGGGAAGAAGAAGGAGAAGGAGGAGGAAGAGGAAGGGAGAGAAGGGGAAGGAAGGGGGGAGGGGGGGCACCGCCACCACAGTCGCCTAGACGCCAACCACCGCCAACCTCCAGCACTGCCAAGTTGTCAATCACTGCCGACCTTCGCCGCAGCCAGATCGCCAACCGCCATCACCCGCTGCCAAGTCGTCGATTAATATCAGCCATTCACACCTAGAGCTCGTCGCCACCATCGAGGCCAACTGGTAGGCCACCTCCACCACTGCCGGGTCGTGGACCGTTGTTGCAGTCGGGTCGCCAACCTCTGTGATAAGCACGAATTTTTCATTTCATGCATGCATAAAAATGCTATATTTAAGTAGTAATTCATCAAGAAATCATGAACTTATGCTAATTCTAAGATGAAATACTCCATTTATGTGAAATTTGCTTTCCAACCCTAAAAATGCATCATTTTATGGAATTATGTGCTTATTCTGCGAGACTAACCCAACTTGACCTCTCCGAGGTCAAGTGGCCGACATCTCACGCTTTTCATGAGTATTTGAATGCTGGGGAACAGGAAATGACACGCGGACAGAATGCAACGATATGTGCGACGAGCAAAAAGTTTACTCCAGTGTTATTCATGCTAGAATGATCATTTCCAAATCAGGTTTGAGAGTAGCAAGGATCATCTTTTCATGCTAGAATGATCCGTAACTTTAGGGAGTCAAACTGGTCGTTTTTTGCGCATTTAGGGTATTCAAAATGATAATTAAGTCTCCAAGGATAGGGTTTTGATAAAATATGAGAAAGACCTAAGTTTATCCATGATTTCAAAGTTTTGATGATTTAAATAGATAGAGGATCAAATCCTTGATCCAATGAAAAAAAAAGTCAAACTGATGTAAAACGTGAAAGTTATGGTGATTTTAGTCAACAGCGGGTTTTCTGTAATTTTCCATATAAAGGGGGTAAAAATTTGATGCCAAATTAGCACCTAGTGCCACGTGGCACCTGCTTGGAAGACCGTGAGGTCTGCCACGTGGTATACCATCCAGATGGTGCTAACGTGGTATACCATCCAGATGGTGCTAACGTGGCATCCAAGTGGACTTGAGGTGGTGTACAGATGACACCCCGCATGTCAGCACGCCCGTGCCCCACACGCTTACACTCTGCGCGCCCATGCCTCGCGCCCCGCGTGCTCACACTTCGTTCGCCCGTACGCTCGCTTTCCATTCGCTTGCGCCCCGCATCTCGCGCCTTGTGCACTTGCACACCATGCGCCGGCGGCCTGCACATCACTGCACCGACGCCCCATGCCCTGCACACTCGCGCTCCGTGTGCTCGCACCCAAACACATCAGCGCTCGCGCCCCACGCCCTCCATGCTCGTGCTCCACATGCTTGCGCTCAGTGCCCCCTCACCTCACGCACTTGCGCCTTGTGCCCCGTGCCCTGCACGCCCGCGCCCCATGCCCCCCGCCCGCGCACCCGTGCCTTGCGCACCCATGCTCACACTCATCATGCTCACTGTGTCCACGTCGTGCTCTCATGGCCCTCGTTCATGCCCTGGATCTTCATTGCTTACCATCACGCTGAACAGGTACTATCATTCCCTTTTATTCTCAGTATTATTACCTGTTATAGTGCCATCATCTGCTATCAGTTTTTTGCCATTTTAACATACGATACATAGGATAGTCAACCACATCAAGGGTTAGATCTATTTTTTGTGGTTACGGCCTGAATTATCTGATAAAGGGAGTCGTGGACGCCTTTGGATCATTGACCCCTCACGTCATAGGTATTTTAGTGACTCTCACTGATCATTGGGAGTCTAGACGTGACAATCCTCCTCCCAAAGATCAAAAGAATAGAAGTTCTAAATCAGCAAACCTGCATCTATCTTCTCGTTTAGAGTGATCTCCTAAAAGGTGCATTCATCATTTTCTGTGCATTTTATATCGCCATCTCATTGTGTTGTAACACAAGCCATCTGATTCTGGCGTTCTCTGTGTTACATCAGATATGGCTCTGTGGATCCTCCCAAGCCGTTAGAATGCCCTGTGGTCCCCCCACGCCAGCCGACAACGGCCTCTTGCGGCGGCTTGATGGCCAAGCTCAAGGATGGACAAGCTGCCCCTGATTGTCTGATCTCCCTCAATAAATTCAATGTCCGCAGTTAAATCACAATCGTAGATCCTTCTTACAATGTACCCCATTCATGCCACATCAGGCCCCCATCCAATGTCCACGTGAGCTCGTTGTCAGCCTTTATTTTCTTTTGATTCGTCCACCAAGGGGCCCACAATCTACGTCACCGCCTAGCTACGAAGCATAGGACCTGAAATAGATATAAAACAAGTAAAATATTTTGGATAGACCTCACTATATGATCTTCTTTGAGAAGATCAGACGGATGAGATCATATCCCTTTACTTAAAGTGGCCAAAAATTATATGTGATTCGAGCCAGGTCGGCCTGAAGCCTGATTCTATTTTGTTTTATAATTTCATCAGATCATGACCCGTTGCATTGTGATCCCTTTGTAATTGATCCGCCCAGCCCAATGCGAGAGTAGAATAGATTGTGAGATTCTGATCTCTTATGGAGAAATGTAAAAAGATGCAATGCTATATAAATTCTTTCAAGTATTCCTTAATGAAGTAAAGTGCAATACCTGCTGGGTGGTCTCCCTGTGGGCCTGCATTGTCGCCTCTCGGTGGCCTCTATGTGTGGCCAGCTTGGGCTTTGCCTATTAGGCGCCGCTCCTTGCTAGCTGCGGGTGGCTTGAACGCCCTACGCTCCCTTGCGTGTGCCTGGCTCGGGTGCTATGCGCTTGGTTGGCCCTATTTAGCCCAGAAATCAAAAATGATTTTTATACATTCTTTATTTTCTTTTCTCTCTTTCCTGTAATATAGATATTATACTAAATAGGACATTATAAATTCACAATGTATTAAATATATTTTATTAACAAATTCTATAAAATATTAAACATGTATTGATAACACCCTAATTTCGGTCTTTATTTCATGTTATTAGCATGATTTATGCATTTAAAAGACTTAAATTTGGGTTGTTATCATATATTTACACAAAAATAATGCTTCCAAGTAATTTCTGATTTTCGCTGATTTTCTGTTAATTATATGAATTTTTAAGGATTTATTGAAGCTCGAAATAATTATTTTTGGATGAAAATGGCACATTAAAAAGTTTATTTCGACATTTATCAACATGGGAATTAATCAGGGAATTTTCTAGAATTTTCTAGAATTTTTTACAAAGTTTTAGGAATTTTCTGGGATTTATTTCAAGAAGAAATGCATTTATTCTATGAAAAAAGGGCATATTTATAAGAGAAAAAATGTATTTATGCAATTTCTAAATAGCTCTCGGTCGCCACGGCAGGCGTAAAGATCCTATTTAAAATCATTCAGGGTTTTATTGCAATTTTTAATATATATTTTTAATGTTTTAGGAGAAATCGGAGGAGAGAGAGTGCGCGAGTATATACGCAATTACTTTTGGGCGTTCAAAAGCAATTCCAGGCTTTTTAAGGACTTTTCTGCAAAAAGGAGGATTCAAAATGCGCCAGCCAATGAGAGAGCGACACGTCATTGCGTGTTTAAAAACGAAACTAATAAATAAATCAATTTTAACTCCAATGGATTAAATTGGTTTAAAATTGATTTATTAATAACTTTTGATCCTGAAGTCCGATTGAGATGATTTTTTTATATCTTTGTTCGTCTTGATCCCCTCTTTCTATCTGTACGGTTAGATCATTCAGATCTAGCATACATTGATAGATAAATATTAAGAACTAAACGGGGGTAAAATGGCGATTTTTACCCTATAACCTAAGTATAAAAGCTAAATTTCGAGAGGGGGAGCTCATTCTGGAGGGTGCTTCATCACAGCTGCAAGACAGAGAGGAGTCCCAGCCTGGATCAACAGTTTTGGTATTTTTTTCTTTCATTGTATTCAAACTTTTGTGCATTTTGAATGAAATAGGTTAAGTTGTTTGTTTCTTCATCTCCATTCTAGTCTGAACTTCTAAATCGCTTGGCTTGAGCGGCATGTACAAGCCCTGATTAGGATTGAGAGAAGAAATTGAGGAATTTTACCTGGGCATTCAATTGCATTACAAAAGAAAATTATAAAAAAATTTAGTTTTAATTTTTAGAAGTCTCAATTTACCCCATTTTAGTTCTGAATTATCAACCTGAAAAATCAACCCAACTCATTTTAAGAACCCTCTTTCAACCTCTCTAAATGATTTCTTGGATCCTTTAATTAGGATCAAAGAAGGAAATTTAGAGCTCTTAATTCTTCTAATATTCCCATCTCTCCTACCCCCCTCTCTAAATTCTCACCTAATTAGGGTGACTTGATCCTCATTGAAGATCAAATTCACTCTAATTAGGATCTAAAACACCAAAAATTAAATCAAATTGAAATTCCTACTTGCCTCCCTTGGACGACACTCATACTTATCACTATACATATTAAGTAGAGTTTTATAAATTTTATTGCATAAGCCAAAAATTCACAACGACAAGGGCTAAAAATTTGCGTAATTTTCACCCCAATTTTTGGCTTATCATGTATAAAAAGGACATTAAAATGTATCATTTATCACTTTCTTTAGTTAGTGCATGAAATGCATAATTCTGATAAAACTGACGACAATACACATCAAATGATCCCAAAATGACTTTTAAATATGTATGATTACATGAGACATTTTGGGTCGATTAAATACCCCCCTACTTAAACATTGCTAATCCCTTAGAAATAATGCATCGCCAAGCCAAAAGATCTTCTCATGATGAGGATAAACTTTAGAGTCAAGTTCTGTTTCAAATGGGTTAGCTATCTTTCAAGGTGAGGGTAAGGCTAGGGAAGTTATCACTATATATTAATCTCTATTTTCACTTCGACTCCTCAAGAGTCAAGTCCTCTATGAGCTTCTCTGTACATTCACTAAAATTTCATTCGCTCTCTTTCTTTTAGTATTATCCAACACCCACTGACCTCAACCTCTAGCTCAACATGCATACTGTCATCCACTCTATTTTGAGAATATGTTGATAAATAAACTTGGTGCCTCGGAATTTTTTTCTTTTGTATACATTCCATATTTCCCTTTTGTAGTTTTGATTTTGACTTTTTTTGCCTTGCGGCATTAAAAATACAAGGAATATAGATCGCACATTTCTGTGGCCCTTGCTCCATATCCTGCTTCTTGTTCTTCTTCCTCATAACTTTCACCCCTTTTATTGTAGGTGTTTGAGCTTTTATCAATTGCAAAATGAAGATATGCTTTAGGAGCTTAGGCTTGGGATGAAAGATTTACAGCTTGTCTCAAAGCTATAAGAGGATAATCAATGACTGAAGAATAGGCTCAGAAGTTTAGATTGGTTGTGTTCATTCACTAGGTAGTACAGGGAATCACACAATAACTCACCATCTACTCTCAAGTGAGACACCACGAACTGTTGATCATGATCCTGGTGATATATTCCTAGTTTCACCTCTCTTCCTCCTCAGGTGGTTCACCACACTAATCAAGGGATGCAAAATCCCTCGGTCATTCTTCATTTAAGAATTCGTCACTTAGATCTTTAAGTGGGTTATGTTTATATGCACTTGAAGGAGCATGTAATGCACCATGTGGTATGAGTAAAATTTGCTTACCCCATTCATCAACTATGCTTATAAATCATGTGCATGAAAAACACATACTAGGGAAAGAAAGAACCCGATAATTTAAGCTACTTGGTTTCCAGCGGTTTGGCTTCTTCATGGTCAACGCCATGTGATGTATCCTCTGGGTTCACCTCCTCGGTATTTTATTAGAAGCAAAAAAAATTTAAAATATAAAATCAAATTTAATTAAAAACTAATTGAGAAATTAGACAATGTTGTCTTCAGCAAGCACTAACTTTATAGTCTTTAGGGAGACTTCTAACAAGTGTTGATAAAATACAATGAACATTGGGATCAGATGGCTCGTGTTACAACACAAGGGTGGCAGTAGATGTAAGAAATGATAGATGAATGCGCAATTTTAGAATGCCCAATAACAGTTAAGAGGACAATTACTGAATAATAGGCGATCAATTAAAATTCTGGGAATGGATGATTATGCCCAAACTCCTAATGACCCGATGAGATCACTAGACACCTACAACGTGAGGGGTGTGATGGCCCGGTGGCGCCCACGACTTCCTTTATCAAGCGAGTTAGATTGTAACCACAATAAATCCTATCTCTTGATGAGGATGGCTAATCCTAGAAATTTTTGATAAAAACTGGCATAGGAGCAAATGGCGGGAGACGCCACTGAAAAAGTAATAGTACTGATTGAATAGTGGAAAAGGTAGAACTTGAAAGGGATAGTGGATCTGTAGTCTGAAACAGGGATTAGTCAGTACTTTGACATAGTATAGACACGTCCGGGTGATGACTCCATGCGGGTGAACTGATCGGCGTTAGGAGTGGAGGCATGCTGATGGGTGGACAAAAGAGGGTGTCTGGGCAAACAAACAAGGGGACTAGTATTCATGTGGAGAGGGCATGCTAGCATGGGTGCTAGCACGATGTGGGCGTGCGGGTGCTAGCGTGTTGTGGGCATGCGGGCACGCGGTTACACGTGGGATGCAGGCGCACGGTGGCACTCTGGTGTGTGCAGCCTTGGGGCACAGATGGCTATCAAAGATTGGGCGTCAGTGTGGATGCTTAGACCAGCCAGTGTGCAAAGCGGTGGTGATAGGACGGCTGGTGGTTGCGATTTCAAGATCGCCAAGAAGTCTCCAAGAAATGCATTCTTGGAGGGTAACTGATGCCGAGCATTGTCAAGGACATCGTGTGATGAGTACCGTGATGAAGATCTACTACCAGGATTATGTCGGACGTCATCGGTGACATCGTCTAATGAGTAAAATTCCTACAAAATGTAACTACGTGATGTGGTGAACCTAGGTGTGTACGTGTTGGCCACAACTCGTGGGGTTTCGCCAAACTCTGAGCTCCAGGGCGGGCAACTAGTGAGAATGATGATGACCTTCTGACCCTCGTAGAGGCGATGACGGTAGCTACAACATCAAGCTAAATAATTCTTTTGGTGCTCACACGTAATGGACAGTCTCGACTCATACCTACGAAATCATTCGATTTGTAGTTCTTGATGTTTAAACGTTCACCTAATCTAGCATGAGGGAGGTAGAGTGCAACCATGAAAATAGACTAAAAAAGGTAATATAACTGACAAGCAAGAGGAACGACGTACCTCGTCGGTGTTATCTCTCGTTGTAAATATATTTTTCTGGCAATGGCTGGTGGGGGCAGGTGTAGAGGAGGCGTGCTAGAGGCAGCAAAGCGTCGCTCAACTAGTGGCAAGGCACGGCGTAGGAGATGACATAGGAGGGTGACGTCGAGGAAGAGTGATGTAGTGGCATGGCAACACGGGTGACACTGGGGTTTGACGGGCACAAGCGCGTGGCTGAGGCGCAGAGTATACTTTAGAGTGGCTTGACCGTGGAGGAGCAGCCTGGGCTTGTTGTCGCAAGGTGTGGAGTGTCAGGCTGGTCAATGGCATTCTGAATGCATAGCGACATGCACATGCAAGCGGATAGGGTCACTACGAGGGAGCAGTCTGGTTGGCGCACGACAATGCTGGGCAGTGACAGAGAGTTGTTGGTACACTCGTACAATACCATGGCTAGGAGAAGTGTTGTGGGTGGCCTTGGGCAGCACCCGAGCGGTCGGCGTAGGTCGTTGTTGCTGTGTTGAGGCAGTGGGCTTGTCGACACTAAATGGCGTTGGCCGACGACCAAATGATGTGGGAGCACTCAAACGATGTCTCCTGGCGGCATAGATGCTGAGCGGAGGGGCTGCAGGCAGTGCCGGGCAGAGCGGCTCTAGCATGGGAGGTTGTTGCCATGGACAATGCATGAAAATGCACAAACAGGGCAATGTGGCATTGGGCGATGCCCTGCCTCCTTATTCTTTTTGCCATTCTCCTTTTTTCTTCCTCTTTTCCTTTCCCTTCTTGCATGAGACCAAGCCCTGAACTTAAAACTTCAAAATGAAAATACCTGATCTGATAGGTTAGGGCACCATCTTGCTCCTTACAAAGTTGCATGATGGCTCTTACCAAGGGGACACTATCCCTTGGTAAGGGTCCTAGTGCCCTTATCGGGGGGGGGTGGGTCTTATACATAGGGACCCCCCTTCTTAACACAAAAATAAATGATATGCCTGGTGCATATACAACGACACAAAATGACACGACACATGATCATACGAACATGAACACCACGAATACAAACACACGAACATTGTAAAACAATGAACATAAGAAGCACGTGCTGATGCAGATCAAAACAGTCGGAGTCATGGATGTGCTTTACCCCGGGTATTTGAACCTAGGTGTTTCACATTTGCCTTGACGTGTGGATTGGGTTGGTCGCAAACTAGCCGGGCCATCGATTAAGATGTTGAAGGCTCTAAAGACGTCTCCAATGGGGTGGGCTGGCATGCTCCATTAGTAACCGCCCAAGAATGGGATTCTTGGGGAGAGGCAAGGCAGAACCGGGCCTTTCATTATGATGGCAAGGCTTGGGCGAGCAAAACCACAGGTGGAACAATATTCTTGCAGGTGGAACAATTCTTGGAGGGTGATGTCTTCAGTCTCCAGGAAATGAGATGATGATGTTGTGTGTTTCTTCCGCGGAGTGTTCCCAATGGGGTGAAACTAGCAATGTGTAGGCGAATCCTCTCACGATCTCCTATCTAGAAAACTGAAAATGGTAAACTCCCAAAGGGAGGAGGCGGCAGCCCAATTGATGAAAACTTCTAACAACAAACAAACTCCAAGGCTTTCCTTGGGTATGCCGTCACTTTATATAGGGGAGGGAAGATGCCTAACTAGGCAGAAGATAGGAGAAAAACCATCTCCTGATGAGGATTTCTCCTTAAACGTACATCAAACCAACGTAAAAGAAAATAACAATGGACAAGCCCAAACATGGCGGCCCAATCCGAACCATTCAGGAAAATAAAAAATGCAAAAAAATACATGCATATCTCACAGTTGCTGACTATGCTATGTACTTGAAGCAGGGGTCAAGGACGTCGGCTCGAGCTGTACGACGTGGTTGTTGTCGTCCCGTGTCTTGGCTGGTGCAATGGCCCTCCATCAAGTGTGATTTCAATCTCAATGGGAAGTCATGGTGCCTTTGGTCCTTTGAATGATTTTCAATAAACTCAAAAGTCTCCCTTCTAAAGTTATTTTGAATGTACTTAAAAATTTTAAGCCAATTTTTAGAATTGTGATCGTCAAGTGTTCTTCTAAATTTGGCTTCTCATTACACCGCAATAGATCATTATTCTAGGTCAATCCTAGATGCGCCCAGCCTCTTGTTCGAAAAAAACCATGGACGCCCAGCCTCTAGAACCATGGACGTTAGGCGGAGGCGGATGACGGTAGTGACCCGGCGGTGGACGCCGAAGGGGATCGGCCTGCAGGGCGATCAGGGTTGCAGAGACGGTAGTGATGACGCAGGGGCCTCCAAGAAGAGACATTCTTGAAAATCAACCACCCAAGAAACCTATTGAGAAGAGGGGTTCTTGATCTTCTCGGAGAGCTCATGCATGGGGGTGTCGGAATCTGGGCGGAGAATGACGGCGGCGCTTTCTTGAATCCTCAATCACCTCCAGAGTAATCTCGACGAAGGATCTTAAGGCTTCAAGAGACGTCGGGTTCTTGAATCTTTAGGCGTTCCGGAGTAATCTCGACGGGACGTTGAAACACGTCGCCACGGTGTGATCTCGTCGTGACGATGCGGGATCTAGCCACAGAGTGATCTCGACGTGGGCGAGGATAGCCACTCCTCTCTACGATCTAGTCCTATCTACGATAAGGTGGAGACAAGAGTTGGGAATTTTTTTCAACAAATGACTCAAACTTGCACTTGGGCATGCTATCCCCTTATATAATGAGGATAGGTGCCAAGTGAGAATGTGGGGGAGGACGAACTGTCGTGAGACGTGGTTCGGCCTCTCTTTACAATTGAAAATAAAAAACAAGACAAGGACGAGGCCCAACAACGGCCCAGTCCATAAAATCCAGAAATAAAAATAACGAAAAGATAAAACAAATAAAGGGAAGATAGGATGCTTACGCGGAGTACTTAAACTCCGGGTCACGAGCATCAGCGCGGGCAGCTCGTCGTGGCTGGAGACGTCCGGGCTTGGTGTCCGCTGGATGGTTCTCCATCAGATGGGAGATTCTGTTGACGGCGAGATAACAATAGAGAGATACAGATAGAGATAAAGATAGAGATAGAGATAGAGATATCGATAGAGATAGAGATAAAGATATAGATAGAGATAGAGATACAAATAGGATAAAGATAGAGATAGAGATAGAGATTGCGATAAATATAGAGATAGAGATAGAGATAGAGGTACAGATACAGACAGAGACAGAGATATAAATAGTGATAGAGGTAGAGATAGAGATATAAATATAGATAGATATAGAGATAGAGATAGAGATTCAATTGGGATAGAGATAGAGATAGAAAAAGAGATAGAGATATAGATAGAGATAGAGATAGAGATAGATATAGATATAGAGATAGAGATAGAGATAGAGAGAGAGAGAGAGATAGAGAGAAAGAGATAGAGAAAGAGATAGAGATAAAGATAGAGATGGAGATAGATATAGAGATCGAGATAGAGATCGAGATAGAGATCGAGATAGAGATAGAGATAGCGATAGAGATAGAGATAGAGATAGAGATAGAGATAGAGATAGAGATAGAGATAGAGATAGAGATAGAGATAGAGATAGAGATAGAGATAGAGATAGAGATAGAGATAGAGATAGAGATAGAGTTTGCGATAGGGATAGAGATAGAGATAGAGATAGAGATGGGGAGAGAGATAGAGAAAGAGATAGAGATAGAGATAGAGATAGAGATAGAGATAGAGATAGAGATAGAGATAGAGATAGAGATAGAGATAGAGAGAGAGAGAGAGAGGTAGAGATAAAGCTAGAATTAGAGATAGATATAGGGATAGACCCAGATAGAGATAGAGATAGAAATAGAAAGAGAGAACTTTATTTTTATCCAAAGAGCTAAATATTTTATTAAGGCCATTAAATACATGATATAACAGTGCATAGTAAGTAAGATAACCTTCAGATGAAGAAGGAACTTACGTGGCATTCCTTTATTTGGAACCTCTGGCCAACACCTGCCCTCGTACATCAGCGAACATTACCCTAACTATTCCACCTCTTATCCTTCTTCTTTTATTTCATAACTTCTCTAATGATAACTTTGCTACACGCCTTCGGTGTAGAAGGTTCTGAGGTTATGATGAAAAGAACCTCCATACTTGTCAATACCAATAGTTCTCCCCAAGGTACCACAGCATGAGTCAACCGAGGATCTCATTGATTGAATCAACTACTGTGTGTGTCAAATCTCCTAATGATAATAAGAGATCTTTTCAACCAAAGCGACTTCTAGTCGGGCACTCCTGGCCGGGTAGGAAGCCCAAAAGAGATCCAAAGACAGTTCTCCGAACAAGCAAGGCTTTAGAGAGAAGGCGCGAAAGCGGGAGGGGTGGAAGAGTTATGTGGACGGTCCGAGGCATTAGCGACGATGATCTGTACGTTGTGTAACCTTCTGGTGGGGCGGTGCGTGTTATAATCCCGGCCATACGGCAGGTGATCGGCATGGGCGAGCGTCCCCAGGTAGTTATTGGTGCCGCAATCCACCGTCGAGTCCCAACACAAAGAGCACTGGGACCAGCAGATAGGACGCCGCCGGATTTCAGGGTCGAGGAGCTCCTCATACAAAAGCTTGCTCGCACGCGCATCACACAAGTGCACGTATGTGCGCGAACTATCTAACATGAGTGCACGGGGCGCATGATCCATATCGCACGTGCGAGTGCGCGGGAAATATCTATACCTCCTCAGGGAGGAGGTAGATATATTATACATGCATACACGTGCAGGAAGAAATGAACTAACTCGGGTAGTTAGTTTATTTCTATGCGTGCACAAGGCTCCCTCCCTCTAGGTCTTAAATCAGGGGAGTCCAAGCATGTGTTCTCCCTTCTGCATAAATGATCCTCAAATGTACCTTCCCTTTGTACTTTCCCTTTCATTCATCATGTAAGTTATATCAACATCCTCATAAAATGGAGGCTTGATCACCAGATCGCATCCTATATATTCCTTTGGTAGATTTTCTGATGTAACCCAGGAGGAATCTAAATGTATGTCATCTCCTCTATATGTATGATCGTCTAACTCATATGTATCTTCTTTGTTATCTGTGATAATCATGGGGTATGCATTATTATCCTTAAGGAGTGGATGCTCCATCACCGTATCTACACTTGCATCATCCCTGGGGAGTTCTTCCAAAGTATGATTAGGGATATGGCCTGGTTCATTCCAAAAAATATGTTGAGATTCATCGTTCTGATGATATTCTAATTTGTCTAATATTTTCATCAAATATTCATTTCTATTGCTGATTAGTTCTATTTGCTCCATCTTCTTCATCATCTTGTTCATCACACCCATCATAGATTGCTCAGTGGGGGATGAATGGGGTTCATCCATGGCATATGAGTCATCTTCTCTAGGGGGGGAGTGATATAGTTCCTGACTTCTCTCATGTTCGAAAGGGAGAAACACTATATCCATGTTGTGGCTCATGGTATCCACAAGTGTCATGTTCACTTTGCTCAAGTGGATACAGGTGATGGTACTGTCTTTGAGCTTGCATTCCTGTACCCTGTCTATCATGAGAGAACTCTTCATGGTCATCCTCAGGGTATGGGCGATGACATCCTGCTCTTTGATTTCCTCCATAATTCCTCAGAACTTCATACTCTACCTCATCCCATGTATACAAATCCTTAGATGTCTCTCTAAACCACTCACGAGCTGGACCCTTGATGGAAAAGGGAAATTACCTCGTTCTAACTGTCTCAATTGGGATGTGACAAAAATGGTCAATATCACATGCATAGAGGAAATCCGCAAGATACTCATAAGGTTATTCCATAGGATATCTGTAAAAAACTGTTAAGAGATTAATCATACAAGGCTCTACCCTAAAGATTGTGCCATGAGAGGGCTGGATGTAGGACTTGTTGACCTGACATGAATTGTCATAAGTAATGCGATGGAATCAGTCCTCGCTTGACTGTAAATCTGGATGATAGTTTGGAGGATAGCCATTCGATGCTAGGTGCTGGCTATGATCATCCTCATAATAATCATGAGATGTGGAGTAGTCGGTGGTAGGGTCATGTTGTTGGATATTTGGATATGCGTAGTGTGATTGCAATATCCAATTTTTTTTGCTGAATCATACCTATCACACAATGAGGATGGGTTTTCATGCTCTTAAGGAGCATTACTCCAACTATAGTTTCCCACCATGATCAATCATGAGAGGGTAGGCACATATAGATTTTCAATAATATCTCTTTCAAAAGGGTTGAATGTAAAATCATTAAAAATAGAAATGTAAATAACACAAAAATATATGGAAATAAGAAATAACAAAAATTATGAAATATAATTTCACCTGAAATTTAACTATCTCCTCAACCTGGAGCAAGGTCAGCAATAATGCATGCAAGTATAAAAATATTCAATTAAAATAGTCTTAATTAGGAGAGAAAATATGTCACCTCAAATTTCTCCTAATTAGATTTTATAAAATGAATTTTATTTTCCTGTAATGCTGGGCTCAATAAAATAGAAAATATTAGTAATAATAAAGAAAATAAAATAATTCAAAAATCAAATAAACCTAAGGGATACCAGTTTCCAGCAACGGCACCAATTTGATGGAGGAAGATTGCATGTTTATTTTAATTGTCATTGTATTTTGAATTTGGCTTCAATCCAATAAATTGGATAAAAGATACAAACTTACGCAAATGTACAATGTGAGTAAGGTCGTCTCCATAGTGACTGACCTTTAGGGTTGTTTTCAATAATTGAGCTGTTAGTTGTTAAGATATAATAATAATACTAAAGATAATCAATATACGAACAAATAAGCAATTAGTGAGAATATAGAATATTAGCTTAATAAGGTAACTATAGAAGCGATATGAGTTATTATATGTATATATATTATGTATAGTAAGAATATTAAATAAGTGAAATACTAGATATTATTGTTAAAGATGATATTAATGTAGTTTGCAAAGAAGTATAGAGTACTTAATAAGATTAATTAGTAATAAGAGAATATAAGAAGGAAGAGGAGTTAGATAGATGGGTATATATATACTATGACCAAACAAGAGGAATTATATAAATATTTATATATATACACCAAGAATATATATAAGGAGAGAGTATAAAGTAATTATCTAACTATAATATACTTAGTAGGAGTTTGACTACGTACAGGGAGATATTTAGCAGTAAAGATGTAGTAATAGAAACTAGTAAGTATTTATAGTAATATAAAATGAACTATAGGTATGGGCTACTCCTTATATAGGTTTAATATTCATTATATAACTAGTATATGTACTTTTATATGTTTTTATATGATTTTTATATGTTTTATAGTCGATTCAATGAAACATTGGGTGATTTAGTCGAAATCAAAAATATATCTTTTACTTTTTCATGCTTTTTATGTAGTTTAAATATGTTTTTTATCAGAGAAAACTCGGGTAAAAGAGTGTAGTTCTTTCAAACCCCTCTCGGGTGTTCGACAAAATGCCCAATAGAAGTCAGGTGATAGTATTTTTATATGTTTTTAAGTTTGAATAAGGTTGATTAAAGCAAACTTATATAAATCAATAAAAGACTCGAAACAACACAAATTGTTTGTTAAAATACCTCAAAAAGGCAGCAATACCAAATTTTAATGAAAACTAGATCACTATGTATATATTGAATTAGAAATAAAGCTAGATGTACAAGCAAAAACATAAGAATAAACCGAAGAAATGCATGAGATGACCTGAATCACCCAGAATCAAAGAGCTAGAGTGGCGGGCCCAGTCGTCGCCGTCTAATATCGATATTCAGGTTACATGGCTCTTCTCCTCCGTCTGGGTGCAAACACAAGCTACTCTAGAACTTCTTCAGTGCCTTCATCCTTGTCCACAACTGCAGCCGCTGTCACGACGTCAAACGATAAGAGAATTGGGGGCCTTCACAGGCCCCTTTCACAGCTTGGGAGGGATCTCCTAGGCCATCTAATAAAGGGGAACGGTCCTGTGGATCATTCCAAGCTGTTGGATCACCCCGTGGTCCACCCATGTCAGCCGACAATGACCTTCCGTGGCAACATGGACGGCCAAGGGCGGGGATGGACGGAACTGCCTCTGGTCATCTGATCTCCCTCACAATAAATCCAACGGCTGCAATTAAATCGTAGTCATAGACACTTCTTACGATGTACCCCGTTCACGCCACATGAGCGCCACAAAAAAAATACACTTTATGGACCTTAATATATAGGACAACTTTTATGAGAACGTAAATTTAGTGTGTTATCAACCCATGGACCCCCTCCTAACATAGGAGGTCAAGAACAGATATGTAAGAACAAAACAGCCCTTAGAACCAGGATTTAGACATAGCTTAAAAGTGGGTCTAAAATCAGCTATTTTAGTAAGAAATTAGCCATTTTCTTTCTAAAATGGAGTATAGGAGTTAGAGTATTAGGTAATAAGCTCAAATATATATTATATAAGTTAAAATATATTATAAAAGTTAAAAATATAAATGATAGAGCAAGGATTGGCTGTGAGGCTTCACCGATTGAGAAATCCTAAGCTCGATACTTGGAGGCTTCACCGATTGAGAACTCCTTAGCTTAGTCCAAGGAGGCTTCGCAGATTGAGAACACCTCAGCAAAGGCAATGGAGGCTTTGCCAATTGAGAACACCTTAGAGGCTTCGCTAATTGAGAATACCTATAGGCATCGCCGATTGAGATCACCTCAGGCTTTAGAGGCTTCACCGATTAAGAACACCTAGAGCTTGTTTACGCATGGTTAAGCAAAACCCTTATTTTTACAAGGGCAAGTTTCACTAATTATGCCACCTCCTCATCAGCCTTTATTTTCTTTTAATTAACCAACCATGGGGGAAGCTATCTACGTCAATGCCCTACAACCAATCTGAGGTTCTGAAATATACATAAACAAGTAAAAACATTCGATAAATTTTGTCGTCTCATCTTTTTTAAGAAGATTGGATGGATAAGATCATATCCATTTACTTAAAACTGCCTGAAATGATATGGGTTCAACTCATGTTTGCTTGAAGCACCATTCTATTTTTGGTGGTGTGAACGCCAACACATGGACATCAGACGGGCCGCCACCGTCAACCGGAGTCAACGTCTTCGCTATGGACACACCGTCACAGTCAACCAAAGTCAACGCCTCCGCCACAGACACGCCGCAACCGCCATCGGACAACTTCAACATACCGGCGTTACGCACGTCTCCACGCACGCACACTCCTTCACGCATCATGACACGTCACCAATGGCAGATCCACAGTTGCCCCTTGGCATGACATGAAGCACGTCTTGGGTTTTTAATTTCTCGTCTTAATTTCTCGTCTTTAAGTTGTATTTTCTCTTTCCTCCAAAGCCTATATGTATAGGCCATTGTTTCAAGAAACAGTTGGCAGTCATTATTGAAGAATCGAGTTTTTATTTAACTCTTCTTGGAGGACTGCCCAAGCCTCCCTATCCCTTCTTCAACCCTACCTCCGCCGCCTCCACCGCCGCCGCTGCCACTACCTCGCGTCGCCAGTCGACGTCCTCCTCCTCCTCTCCACTCCCTTTCCCTCTTCTCTCTCTCTCTCTCTCTCTCTCTCTCTCTCTCTCTCTCTCTCTCTCTCTCTCTCTCTCTCTCTCTCTCTCTCTCTCTCTCTCTCTCTCTCTCTCTCTCTCTCTCTCCCTCGCCCTGCCAGGGCTCCCACCCATACCACCCAGACCACCCAGGGAGGCCACCCAGGGCTGCCGCCCAAGGCCGCCCAAGGCAGCCACCCCAGGCCGCCCAGGGCAGCCCGCCCAAGGCCGCCCAAGGCAGCCACCTCAGATCGCGCAGGGCAGCCCGCCCTAGGACGCCCAAGGCAACCGCCCAGGCCGCCCATGGCGCCACCCTAGGCCGCCTAGGGCCACCACCCAAGGGCGCCCACGGCAGCCACCTCAAACCGCCCAGGACGGTGCCCGGGCCTGCTTACTGTGTCCATGCCTGTTTGTCCGTCTCACTTGCCGTCAAGGCCGTACAACGCCTGGACCGCCCCGTCTTCTCGTCCAGTGGACCGCTCAACGCCCAGATTCACCCAAACTTGTTTCGATCAGAATTCCCTACAGCCTCTTCACGCAATACAGTGCCGAGGTACGCATGAACTCTTTGGTGTCAAAGTGTTCTCCATCCTGTATTCCACGAGAAGTCTCCACCACCATCAGATTTGTTTTGATTTGGATTTTCCTACAATTCTCTTCGAGAGTTTCTATCGTGACGTGAATTTGGGTATTGATTTTGGTGCTTCGGCATCGTCGCGGTGGGTGAAGACAGTACTCCCGCCCTCGACGAGGATCGGAGCTGCACCACTAGTATTTCATCGATTTTAAACTCCAAACTCGACCGTGTGGACTTCTGTGGTCTGTTTTATCGCTCCCTCACCCAATCCATCCTTTGCCTTCCATCCGTCCTTATCATTTTCTCTGTCCCTCCAGTCGTCCATTTCCCAATCCTACATCAACTTGGTATCATAGCCTAACTTGTGTCAGCCCTGTCATTTCCGCCATCGTAGAAGTCATCATTGCATTAGTTCCATTGCATGCATCTGCGTTCAGGCAAACGCGTCTCCGCTCCAATGACAGACCAACCCCAAGATGGACCTGATGTGTCCGTCCCCGTCCATGAGTTGTCTTCGTCCGCCCAAATGACCTCCTCTCGAGGGGACATTGATCGCGTGTCAGACACTATTCAGAATTGTTTTTCGTGACGTGAATACAGGAATTACCAACATGGACAACTGTCTAACCAGTTTAATCGATGTAGTTAGTGAACTAACGTACCAACTCGAGAACAGAGGTCTTGACCGACATCGCCGTGATCGCGAAGATCATTACCCACCTAATCCTAGATCTCAGGATTAGGATAGGAATCAATGTGACCTTGATGACCCTATACGACCCGAGGATAGATCCGAAAGCCAAACTCAGAATTGTCCCGAACGAGACGATCTGATTCCTCCAGAGATTCGCACTCCGGTCCGTGATAGGAATCGTCGAGATGATTACTATCCGTGAGCCTAGGACACCAAGTCAGGATAGGAATCATCCCCCATGGAACGATCCCTATCCCCTTGTGGATAGAGCCCCGATGCATGATGGAAATCATCTACCACGAGACGATTACCATCCACCGAAGGAGAAGATCCCAGAGCGTGATAGGAATCATTCCCCACGGAATGATCCTTATCCGCTTGATGATAGACATCGTTGATGGAACAGGAATTGTCCGGACAGGAACGATCATTTTTCACCCGAGGATGTGGTTCCCCCTCGCGATCACCGCCGTGCGGATCACGACAACCAGTGGCAGCAAATTCAGCGTAGCGTCAAAGTCGATGTTCCATACTATGAGGGATCTAGGGACCCTAAAGAGTATCTTGATTGGGAGTCCAAATTGAATAGTTATTTCAAGTGGTACAATATGCTAGAGTGGTAGAAAGTTCAATACGCCGAGATAAGATTAGGGGGACAAGCGAAAATCTTTTGGGAGAATCTTGAATTTTCAATTTATAACCGTCGTGAGGCACCCATAGATACTTGGCCCCAAATGAAGGACAAACTGCGTGAGAAATACGTCCCACTTGCTTATTTAGATAACCTTCTTGACCAATGGCACATACTACAGCAGGGTAGACACCCCGTCTCCGAATATATCACTCAATTTGAGGAGTTCTATATGATGTGCCGAGTTGAAGAGAACCCTCGAGTCGTTATTTCTCATTTTAGAACTGGTCTTAATCCTTATTTAGAGACGGAATTGCTTGTCCGTAAGGCCACCACACTCGAACAAGCCTATCAGATTGTGGAGGACTTAGAACTGTGTCAAAACTTGTACCACACTCCCGTATACAGTCGTTGTGCTCTCACCGACCGCACACACTCATCAAATCCTGCTTATCCCAACCGTGTGGTCCAGCGTAGCCCTCCGTTAGCTCTCCCAGCACCACCTCCTGTTCCCGCTCCCACTTGCACTACGACCGTGCATCGTCCTCCAGCCCCTTCGCCATCTTCCACTATACCAAATGCGCATACATCCTCTTCCCTCGATTCTACTGCCAAGGCTCCACCTCAACCCAATCCCACACATATCGGTCCCTCTGGCTTGACCTGTTTTAAATGCCAGGGTCGTGGTCATAGAGCTTCTCAATGTCCATCACGAGCCCTACATATAGGTCAGGAGCCCTCCGATAACATCACTATCGTAGATGATCAGCCTATCGACGAGGAAGAATATAGAATAGATAGCTACGTCGAAGAAGAATTTGTGCACGAGGAAGATTAAGTGGGCTTCATTGGTATCACCCACTACCCACCAACCCTTCCTCGTCGAGATCCTTCTACATCTCTTAGGGGAGTTATCCGATGTACCCTTACCCAACCTTCGACCGATACTTCCACTTTTAGGATGTCCATATTCTATACATATTTCAAGATTCGTGACAAGATGTGTAAAACGATTGTAGACAGCGGCAGTTGTATTAACGCCGTATCCGATGTCATGACGTCACATTTGGGATTGCCTTTAATCGACCATCCTAACCTGTATTATGTATCCTGGATTGATGCTACCTCGATTCCTATAAAGAATCAATGTCGTCTTCCTTTGAAGGTTCAATCTTACGAGGAAGACGTATTGTGCGATGTGCTACCCATGAAGGTGGGCAGCCTTATCCTCGGCCGCCCTTGGCTGTATGATAACGATGTACATCTTTTTGGTAGGAGCAACACTTGTTCATTCATCCATCGAGGAAAGAAGATTACGTGGCATCCCTATACCCAAAGTCCACAAAAGCCTTCGCCAAAATCTCCATCCTTAGGCTTGTGTGTTATTAGCGGTCACCAATGTCAGAAGGAGCTAGATAGTGAAATGACTATGTGCTTAGCTATGATTCCTGATCATTCCTCCGAGGATTCCACCACCCCACCACCCGAGGTTTCTCAGCTAATCGATGAATTTGCAAGTGTCTTCCCTAACAATTTACTTGATGACCTACCCGCGATGCGTGATATTCAGCACGCCATCGATCTCATTCTGGGGTCATCTTTACCCAACCTTCCTCGTTATCGGATGGATCCCACGCAGTACAAGGAGTTACAGTGTCAAGTCCAAGAACTCTTGGACAAGGGATTTATCCAAGAGAGCCTTAGCACGTGTGCCATATCTGCACTGCTGGCTCCCAAAAAGGATGGGAGTTGGCGCATGTGCATAGACAGTAGAGCTATAAATAAGATTACAGTCAAGTATAGGTTTCCTATTCCCCACATCGACAACATATTTGATATGATGGCAGGTTCAAAAATTTTCTCCAAAATTGATCTTAAGAGCGGTTATCACCAAGTTCGTATCCGTCCAGGAGATGAGTGGAAAACTGCCTTTCAGATCAAGGACAGATTATATGAGTGGAAAGTCATGCCCTTTGGTTTATCGAACACACCTAGCACCTTCCAGCGATTGATGAATCATATACTTAGACCATTCATAGGGAGCTTTGTCGTCGTATATTTTGATGATATTCTTATTTACAGTAGGTCCACACCCGATCATCTCCGTCACTTACGTCTAGTTTAGGAAGTGTTGAAAACCGAGCAATTATATGCTCATCCAAAAAAATGTTCCTTTCTTGTTAGTCATCTCTCATTCCTAGGTTTTATCTTATCTGACCAAGGTGTATCCGTTGACCTGGCCAAAATTACCGCAATAATCCAATGGCCAACCCCCAAAAATGCCCATGATGTTCGTAGCTTCCACGGATTAGCAACCTTTTATAGACGATTCATTTCCAACTTTAGTACCATCATGGCACCACTAACTGAATGTCTCAAAGGAAATCATTTTGAGTGGACTACCGCAGCGCAGAAATCCTTTGATGAAATTAAAATGAGAATGACTCGAGCCCCCATCCTCCGACTTTCAGATTTTGATAAAGTATTTGAGGTTGCTTGTGATGCGTCGAGATTAGGGATTGGTGGAGTATTGAGTCAGGAGAATCACCCCATCGCATTCTTCAGTGAGAAATTAAACAAAGCCAAACTAAAGTACTCCACCTATGATAAGGAATTCTATGCCATTATCCAATCTTTACGTCATTGGCGTCATTATTTATTGTCTAAGGAGTTTGTTCTCTACTCTGACCATGAAGCTCTAAAATATCTTCACTCCCAACAGAAACTTAACCCTAGAGATGTTAGATGGGTTGAGTACATCCAATCTTATACTTTCGTGCTCAAACATAAGAGAGGTGTCAAAAATAAGGTCGCCGATGCCTTGAGTAGACGAGTCCACTTACTGAATGTTATGAAAGTTGAGGTTATTGGATTTGACCAGATGAAGGACCTATATCCTGATTTCCCAGACTTTGCTCCCATTCTAATGATGTTAGGCAATTACCCGAATCCTGAAAACCAAGATTACATCTTAGAAAATGGATTTTTATTTTATGATCGTCGCATGTGCATCCCGCAGTCCTCTCTTAGGGATTTACTTGTGTGGGAGACGCATGCCGGAGGCCTTAGTGGTCATTTTGGGAGAGATAAAACCATCGCTATGATCAAGCATAGGTTCTTTTGGCCATCCCTCAAGTGAGACGTAGCCAATATAGTTTCCCAATGTCGTGTGTGCGCTCTCGCCAAGCAGGTCAAACAGAACACCGGCCTATATACCCCTCTACCGGTTCCTCAGAAACCTTGGGAGGATGTAAGCATCGACTTTGTGTTAGGACTTTCAAGGATGAACAAACGCTATGATTCCATCATGGTGGTTGTGGATCGTTTTTCGAAAGTGGCCCATTTCATTCCTTGCTTTAAAACTTCTGATGCCTCTCATGTCGCTCAATTGTATTTCAATGAGATTGTGCGTCTCCACGGACTTCCAAAGAGTATAGTATCAAACAGAGATGTCCAGCTCACTAGCTACTTTTGGAAGACTCTTTGGCATCTTTTGGGGACGAAGCTCAAGTTTTCCACGGCTTTTCACCCCCAAACTGATGGAAAAACCGAGGTTGTTAATAGGAGCCTCGGCAACCTATCACGATCTCTGGTGGGAGACAACCTTAAATCTTAGGATTCTGTCATTCCGCGTGCTGAGTTTGCCTACAACGCGTCAGTCAACCGTACTACCGGCATGAGTCCATTTGAAATATTGCATGGTCATTCACCTCGTACACCGACTGACCTTATACCCATGTTACCGCATACTAGAGTCTCAGATGATAGTCATGAGTTCGCTAGTCATATTAGACGTCTGCATGAGGAAATTCATAACACATCATCAATAGCAACAACTCATACAAACAGACCGCAGATTTACACCGACGTTTTTGCGAATTTAAAGAAGGTGACATGGTGATGGTGAGGGTTAGGCCGGAGAGATTCTCTTCCAAGCGGGCTACTAAGCTTCATGCTCGGAGTTCTGGGCTGTTTACAATCCTCAAACGAGTAGGGGAAAATGCCTATGTCGTTGACATACCCTCCACGTGGGGGATAAGCACCACTTTCAATATCTCGGATTTAATCGGATTCAAAGCCCCACCTCTTTCATCTAATGGCCCTCCTCTACCCTCGGACTCCTCGGTGAGTGAGTTTGACTTGTCCACTCCTCCTTCACTACCTTCTGAGTGGCAAGAGAACATCGAGGCTAGACTGGATGAGGTAATCACCTTCACCAAAGGTGGGACGGTGCGAAAGTTTCTTGTTTGTTGGCAGGGTAAAGCATCGACGGACGACACGTGGATTATGATGAAAGACCTGGCTTGCCTGCGCCCGGCTTGGTGACCTCGCCGGAGTTTTCAGATGCTTACTCGATAGAGTCGAGTTCTTCGCACCCAGGGTAAATGGTGGCATGGACGCCAACACATCGACAACGGACGCGCCGCCACCGTCAACTGGAGTAACTGTCTCCATTACGGATACACCGCCATAGTCAACCAAAGTCAACGCCTCCGCCACAGACACGCCGCAACCGCCATCAAACAACTTCAACATATCGGCGTTACGCACGTCTCCACGCACACACACTCCTTCACGCATCATGACACGTCGTCAACGACAGATCCACAATTACCCCTTGGCATGACATGAAGCACGTCTTGGGTCTTTAATTTCTCGTCTTAATTTCTCGTATTTAAGTTGTATTTTCTCTTTCCTCCAAGGCCTATATGTATAGGCCATTATTTCAAGAAACAGTTAGGCAGTCATTATTCAAGAATCGAGTTTTGTTTAACTCTTCTTGGAGGACTGCCCAAGCCTCCCTATCCCTTCTTCAACCCTACCTCCGCCGCCACTGCTACTACCTCGCGTCGCCAGGCAACATCCTCCTCCTCCTCTCCACTCCCCTTCCTCCCTTTCCCTCTTGTCTCTCTCACTCTCTCTATCTATCTCTATCTCTCTCTCTCTCTCTCTCTCTCTCTCTCGCTCTCTCTCTCTCTCTCTTTCTCTCTCTCTCTCTCTCTCTCTCTCTCTCTCTCTCTCTCTCTCTCTCTCTCTCTCTCTCTCTCTCTCTCTCTCTCTCTCTCCCTCTCTCTCTCCCTCACCCTCCTAGGGAGGCCGCCCATGACCGCCCAAGGCAGCTACCCCAGGCCGCCCAGGGCGACCAGCCCCAGGCCGCCCAAGGCTTTCGCCCAGGTCTGCCGCCAAAGGCTGCCCAAGGCAGCCACCCCACGCCGCCCAGGGCTGCCGCCCAAGGCAGCCCCCCCAGGTCGCCCAGGGCAGCCCGCCCAAGGCCGCCCAAGGCCGCCCAAGGCAGCCACCTCAAACCGCCTAGGGCAGCCCGTCCTAGGCCGCCCAAGGACACTGCCCAGGCCGCCTAGGGCTGCCGCCCAAGGCCGCCCAAAGCAGCCACCCCAGGCCGCCAAGGGCTGCCGCCTCATAAATCCAAAATGATAGTAATATATATGTGCAATTTCAGCTAATTTATCTACTTCTTTATCTTTATCTGGATATATTATCAACATTTATGTTAAGTTGTGAAACAGCATGAAAAAAAATCAGCTTTTTCTAATTTGGAGTTAATTATTATCATTTGTGGGACTAACCCCACTTAACTCAATGAGTTAAGTGGAATGAATCTCACTCTCTTCTTAGTTTATGTGGAAGATGCAGGAATTAGGTGAAACTTTCATGAATAAAGGGGATAATTAAATGAATAGGAAGCTATTTGGACCAGAGGAGCAGGCTCAGCCACAACCCTGGGCCAATAAAGAAGGCCCAAAGCAAGACAGTTGGCTCTAGTCTAAAGGCCCACTAAGGAAGCTCCACTAAGCCCACTATGAGAGGCATGTTGGGCCAAAGAAAGGAGGGCAAGGGGAAGGTCCAGTCATGATTATTTATGAATATTTCAGGGGCTTAAATGATGATTGGAGGACAACCTTGGACGTGGATCCAAGCCAGAGAAGAAGATCCAGCCATTCAATCCACAAAGCATCCAAGGGTGGAGACTTAAAGATAGCACCTTTAATGCTAATTAAGGAAAGAAGCCTTGAACGTCCAGGGGGTATTTCAAAGGTCTCAATGCTGATTGGAGGACCATAATGGATGTGGATCATAACCCTGAAAAGAAGATTTGGCCATCCATTGTATTAAAAATCCAATGGCTCTCCTTTGCTCTCTCTCCCTATATAAACCCCTTCACCCTATTGTAAAATTCATCTTATGGTTCAATCGAAAGTAATGTTTGGGTGGCCTAAGTGCAATTGAGTCATAGATCCATTCACCTCAGTGAGTGCCAGGCTGAGCAGGAAGCATCCAGGGCTGAAGAAGCTGGTGGAAAGGAGAAGAAGAAGTCCCTTGGACCTTAGCGGGTGTGAAAAAGAGGTTACCTTCTTATTTCCCATTTTTTGTTCTTTTCTATTCGTCTTTTGTCTTTTGATTAGTCTTGGATCAGCTAGCCAATATCCAGACGGTTCCAGTGCATCCAACCACGCTCTAAAATTCGTTTTAGAACTCATTTTAGAGTGATTTTAGTACAGTCCATTTTTTCTCTCTCCTCCACCAAGGCACCTTCCCCATTTGGCATCCGGACTTAGCCAAAATTTGACTAAGTCCAGAGCGCCAAAATGTTTCATTTCCTATTTTGTTTTAGCTTTCAAATACTCCTAAAAAATACCAAAAAATTATTTTCTGCCTATTAATATTATAATAATATTTTATTTTTCTTTGTTATATATTTTTATTTAATTAGTTATTTATCTTCATATGTAGTAAACCTACTTCTAAAATTATTAAAAAATACATAACTAAAGCACAAATTCCTAAGAAAAAAACCCTTGCTCCATGTGGATCGACCCTTACTCTCCCTACGCTAGTAAGGTTATTATAAATTTTTGTTGTTTTAATTCGGATAAACCAACGACACTAATTAGTGAAGTTAGCTCATCACTAATTACCCTAAAATCTGAATTATCACTGCCCAAGGCAGCCACCCCAAGCCGCCAGCGCAGCCCGCCCAAGGCGCCACCCCAGGCCGCCTAGGGCCGCCACCCAAGGGCACCCACGACAGCCACCTCACACTGCCCAGGACGGTGCCGCGCCTTCTTACTCTGTCCGTGCCTGTTCGTCCGTCTCGCTCGCCCTCATGGCCATACAAAGCCCGGAACGCCCCGTCTTCTCGTCATGTGGGCCGGTCAACACCCAAATTTGCCCAGACTTGTCTCGATCAGATTTCCCCGCAGCCTCTTCACACACTCTAGTGCTGAGGTACGCATGAACTCTTTGGTGTCAAAGTGTTCTCCATCCAGTATTCCACGAGAAGTCTCCACCACCATCAGATTTGTTTTGATTTGGATTTTCCTACAATTCTCTTCGAGAGTTTCTATCGTGACGTGAATTTGGGTATTGATTTTGGTGCTTCGGCATCATCGCGGTGGGTGAAGACAGTACTCCCGCCCTCGACGAGGATCGGAGCTGCACCACCAGTATTTCATCGATTTTAAACTCCAAACTCGACCGTGTAGATTTCTGTGGTCTGTTTTATCCCTCCCTCACCCAATCCATCCTTTGCCTTCCATCTGTCCTTATCATTTTTTTCGTCCCTCTAGTCGTCCATTTCCCAGTCATCCTACATCAATTTTGTTTTATAATTTCATCAGATTGCGGCCCGTTGCACCACAATCCCATTGTTGTTCATCGGCCTGACCCAATGCAAGAGTAGAACAAATAGTGGGATTCTTGTCATATATGGAGAAATGTAAAAAGATGCAATGCTATATAAGTTCTATCAAGTATTCCTTAATGAATTAAAATACAATACCTCTTCAATAAGCGTCCAAGTCTTCACGGATGGCCAGAGGGGGCCTATCTGGTGGTCTCGTTGTGTGCTTGTGTGATGGCCTCTCGGTGGGCCTCTATGTGTGGCCAGCTTGGGTTTTGCTTGCTGGGTGCCGCTCCTTATATGTTGCGGGCGGCTTGAGCACCTGCGCTCAGTTGCATCTGGCTGGCTCGCGCGCTGATGTGCTTGATCGGCCCTAGCTGGCCCATAAATCAAAAAATATTTTTATATATTCTTTATTTTATTTTCTCTCTTTCCTGCAATATAGATAACATATTTGATTCAAAATTATAAATTCACAATGTCTTTAACATATTTTATGAATAAATTTTATAAAATGTTGAACATGTATAAAAATGACATTAAAATGCATTTTTTTATCACTTCCTCTATTTAGTGCGTGAAATGCAAAATTCCTGTCAAATTGAAGACAATACACATGAACTGATCCCAAAATCACTTTAAAATGTGTATGATTACATGAGACATTTTGGGCTTATCAGGGATCATGCGATCCCAAGTGGTGAGGTTATCCCGCATGATGAAACGGAGGAAGTTCCCTAAATTATGAGTCACCACTTTTGTCTACCCATCCGTCTACGGATGGTAGGTCGTTGAGAACTTGAGTTTCGTTTGCATCAAGGCCCAAAGGTTCTTGCAATAGTAACTAGTAAAATCCACATCGGGATCTAAATGCAAATGATCACTGTACTCCATGAAGGTGATTGATCTCGTCAAAAAACAGTAGCGCTTCTAATGACGGGTTTACTGTCTTTGAACACGGCACAAAATGGGACATATTTGAAACTCCATTGATGCAGGATGATAGGACTGATATGGGTAGGGTAGACTAACTGAAGGATGGATAAAACAGACCACAAATCACAAGATTGAATTCAAAGATTTAAGTCCTGTGTAAATACTGATGGTCCAGCCCCTTTCCTCATCGAGGGCAGGAGTACAGTCTTACAACCACCACGGTGAAAACAAAGCCACAATTTCAATAAATTTGAATGGGCGTTTGCTAGAGGATTCAAAGGTCTGACAACTAACCGCTAGAAGATTCAAATCCATGAACTAATCCAACGGCGGTGGACAAGTAATTGAGGAATACTGGATGAAGAACACTAACACCAAAGAGTGCAGAAAGTACCTCAACACTAAAGTAGTGCATCGTGGCGATGCGAGAAATTCTCGACGTGTCATTGGCGGGGGCGTATGACGTGCGTATCGACATGGTGTCATGGATCCAACTGGGGTAGGCAGTTGCACACGAAGGCAGTTGCAAGCGGCAATAGAGAGGATAGGAGGCAGCGCTCAATGCACGCGACAGGAGCGGGAGGGTGGTAGCGCGGGCAAACGGCCGTGCGCGCAGCGTCGTGGGCGGGCGGCCATGCGTGTAACGGATGCTGACAGCCTGCCGGGCGGGGCCGATAGCCCTGCGTGCAAAGAAGCAGAGGTGGCGGTCATGCGTACACGAGCACAAGCCATGGTCACCCACACGTGGGTGTGAACGGAGGTCGGACGTGTGTGGACGTAGGAGGTTGGCGGGCTTTGCGGATGACCTTGCACGCAGCGGTGCAAGGAGGTGACTATGTGAGCGCAGACACGAATGGCAAGCAATGACAATCTTCCCTTAACGGCAATGGTGACGGCGGCAGTGGCTCGAAAGGGAAGAGGGCCAGGGCAAATTTTCCTCAAGGAGAAAGAAACTTCAATTCTTAAGAAAAATCACCAGGTGTTTCTTACAACATTGGCCTACGTATAGGCCTGGGAGGAAAGAGAAAATAGGAAATAACTGTTAATTAAAAAATCTAATATGTATATGATGTCGGCGGCGTGTCGACGTGTCACGTCAAAGGACAGTTTTGAAGCTGGTGTTGATGACGTGTCATGATGCGAGATGTCTCATTTATAGGTGAAAGCATGTCTGGTGCTAATGCGTTGTTGTGGTCGCCACCATCCATGAATTACCACCATGGAAGAATCATTTTGTCAGGACGCCTTGGGTAGTTTGAGGATGAAATAATTCCTGACATCATCCCATGGGCATGGGGCACTTGTAGGGGGGGTATAGAGAGTTGCATTTTGCTTCATTGTCTTGGCTTTGAAGTAGGTCAAATTGCGGGAAACAATCTTCTTGACATCCCTCTTTAGGGAGGCCTAGTAGAACTGGTACTCTAAGGATTAGATTGTCTTGTTGATGCCGAAATGTCTGCTCAAACCACCTTTGTGTGTATCCTATATAAGAATATCTAACAGCAAAGACGGGGGCATAGATATAATCTTCTCGTGGAAGAGGTAGCCGTCTGAAATGTAGTAATCGTAATATTCACACTTGGGGTATTCGGCATAATCCTATGGAAGTTTATCAAATTTCAGAAGTTGTGTCCTTATCCTGTTCAGGACGAGCGGTCTCTAGCTAAGAGCTTCAACTATGACATTATCTTTTCCCTTCATGTGTCTGATGACAAATGTATAAACCTGTAAATAGGTGATTTAGCAAGCATGCCAATCACTGAGCTTTATGTGGTCATGTAAGTGCCTTAACGCACTACGATCTGAAAATAACACGAATTCCTTCAGGAGGAGATAGTGTTGCCAGTATTGGAGAGATTGGACGAGGGCATAGAATTTGCGATCATAGTTTTTGTACCGTCGCCTTGTATCATTTAGTTTCTCACTTAAATACTCCACGAGTGTCAAACCTGACTAAGGACACCACCCATACCTACGCCTAAGGCATCACAAGGGACTTCAAAAACCTTGTTCAAGTATGACAATCACATACTATAGCCTCGGCCATGAGTTGCATAACTTCGTCCCAGGCCTTATCGGCAGCCTTCATCCACTCGAACTTCTCATTTCCAATGAGATTTGAAATTGGCAAGGTGACACCACAAAATCCCAAAATGAACCTACGATAGAAGGTTGCCAAACCCATGAAACTATCGATTCAATAGAAACTCCATGAGCTAGTAAGATAAAATCAGTGAGTGAGACCTCGGCCATGAAGAAACTACACATCTTAGGGTTAGCGTAGAGTTTTTCCCATTGGAGTGCAGCGCACCCCACCCAAAGATGCTGTAAATGGACCGTACTCAAACTACTCAAAATCAAAATGTCGTCAAAGTAGACGATGATAAAGCTACTGATGAATCAGTGCAAGACCTTGTTCATCAACCGCTAGAACATACTCGAGGCATTGGATAGCCCAAAAGGCATGGCGCAACATTCAAATAGGCCATCCTTGATCTTAAAGGCTGTCTTCCATCCATCCCAGGTCAAATGCGGACCTGATGGTACCCGATTCGTAAATAAGTCAATCTTCAAAAAGATGTTCACTCTAGCCACCTCCTCGAAGAGGTACTGTACCAGAGGTATAGGAAAATGGTACCTTACCGTTATCTTGTTGTGATGGCACAGGAGTCGCAGCACCTGCGCCATGTCCTGTACTTCTTAGGCACCAATAGTGCGGGGACTATGCAAGGGCTAAGACTCTCGTATGAGGCCCTTGTATAGGAGCTCCTTCAACTACCACTATAGATCCTCGTACTATATCGGGTCTATCGGATAATGTGCTTGCTTCGGGAGAGAGGCGCCCGGAACAAGATCGATGGTGTGATGTATGCTACGCATGGGTGGGAGCTCGATGGGGAGCTCTTCCACAAAGACATCCCCAGAATTGGCCATGATCGCAGTCAACTCAAAC